>NC_052509.1:19970558-20319407 GCF_014356525.2 Nilaparvata lugens
ACTAAACTACTCAATTATAATTTTGCATAAATTCTTAATTTACCAAGGATGGTCATATGCCAATTTTGAATTTTTCAAAATTTCAGTGGATCAAGTTTTCAGTTGTCAAGTTTTTAATAAAAGCCCTGCGGAGCACGGGTTACCTGCAAGTGAATAATAAAAAATGGGGTAGCCAATGTGAAGTAGCTTGTAAACGATTTGACAACAACCATGGAAAGTTATCTACGTCGATCAGTAGTCAATGAAAATGTAATTTAAAATACTGGATGATACCTGGAAAGGTTTGGGTAAATTCATTCTTGTAAACCTTTGGACATGTGATTGGGTTTAATGGAATACTATAGAGATTATTGATGTTTATTGAATGAAATAATAGTTGAATTTCATAATCGACGTATATGAAGTGTAATTGAGTACAGCTAGCACAGTTAAAAACAATATAACATTCATTTCCATATAATACTTGTATCAAATAGTTGATTACAATACAGTAAGTCCGCGGGAAATTACTTCCAAAACGGAGATGGAAATGCTATCTTCAATCATCACAGAACGTACGATAGTAGTATTGTAATTCTGCAATTCGAAACAGGGAAAATGGGTAGTCGCGTGCTGACTGCTATTTGTTAGTAGGTAGGGCATCAAACCTCTCTCTGCTTTTCATCCGTGCTATAAGTATTTTTCCCAGAGATTAGAAAAGGCAAAAAAATCTAGTAAATGAGTTTTAAATAGTAGTAAATGAGTATAAAGTAGTGAAAAAGTGACTAGTCAATAATAATCAATAGTGGATGACTTCACTCTTGATACATTTTATACAGTACTTTTAGCTCAGGAAAACTTTTAATCAGTCAAGAAGCTACTATTTTAAATTATGTATGTTAAGTTTTTTCTTGTTTTCTGTTTAATTTTTTCAATATGTATTTTCTTGTTTAAATTTTTCTTGTTCCCTGTTCAATTTGTGTTGTAAATTTTTAGTTCCATTTAAATGTAATTTTTGGACCAAAATGATTAATTATGGATTATCATTGCTTATGGTACATTAATTTACTATTGTTTATGTTTATGTCATTAAAAATAGTCTCAGAGTCTAGCCATTAATTTTCATTTCACTATAAATCTCACACTATGAAAAACTAAACTTCAGTTCATCCATTGATGAGCCAAGTAGTTCTGAGATTATGAGATCAGTAAAAATTATATAGTCTGCATACACTATCACAAATTGATTTTAAACTAGTTCAAAAGGCTTCCTTCTCTTCAGCCTCCTGGTAAGATCTTCGTTCTGTAGTAGTTGGCTTGCCTCAGGGTTGACATGATGGTGGAGTCTCGACTCATGCCGCATGGCAAATCAACTCATCTCACTGGACACAAATAGAATGCGTATAGATCTCTATGCAAGTCATTGTTTCTGATGTACCAAGGAGCGTTGCCCATATTCCTTAATACTTATTTTGAAATTTCTTTATCATATTGATGTTACTTTTACAGGCACATCCCCATAGTTGGATCCCATACACCCACATTGGATTTAAGATCTAGTTACATAGAATGATCTTGTTTTTCAAAGATAGAATGTATTGGCGACCAAACAACAAATACATTTGTCCATATTTTATATCAAGCTGTTTTCTTTTGATTTTGATGTGCTCCTTCCACTTCAGTTTTGCATCTAATGTCATTCCATGATATTTTGTTGTATGGCCATTCAGATTGATATTGATTGTTTCTGTCACTTTTTGTTGGTAAATTTGATGATCAATGATTTGGATTCATTCAGCTTTATTTTCCACTTTGTTGTCCATTGGCATAGTTGATTTGCAGCTAATTGAAGAGTGTTGGATGTTTCTTCTATAGTGGCGCCTGAAGTTAGAAGCGCAGTGTCGTTAGCAACAGTGATGCCAACACATTGAGGAATATCACAAGTGTGGGATATTACATTACTAGTAGTTCTGTGAACAGTAGACCTCACGCAGTATTCTCATCCACAAGTACCTGATGTCACTTGTTTTAAATGTTAACAAACTGAGTTCACGTTTGAATTTGTATTCCATAAGACGATATAATTCATCTAGTTCCGTAATAATCTTTCTATCTGATGAAAATTAATTTTTTACAATCAAAAATATTATAATTTCTCCAGCATTATTTAGTTCATTTGTTTATTTTTAATCACCTATTGAATTAGTTTTTTCGAATGTGAGAATATTGATACTAATGAGCACGCATAATAATACCATGACCGCAAAACAAAATATTGAAACCAAAAACCTTAAGCTGCGATTAGACCAAAGTTATTAACAAAATGTTAATAACTCAATCCTTATAGATTCTATTAGATTGAACATAACTTATCATACACATGATGAAGATGTGTGTTTGTTAACGTCCGTTCAATCTAATAGAATCTAGGTATAAGGATTAAGTTATTAACATTTTGTTAATGACTTTGGTGTAAACCAAGCTTAAAGATGCATATATCTTTAAGGTCTTTGATTGAAACTATAAACCTTATACAAATACAGTAATAGACTGGCTTCTCCACACATCTGTGTAATCACTTGTCAGCTGATTTATGATGAATAATTCTATAGTCTGATTTTTACTCTAATATTGGCGTATGAAGGAGGCTCCTTTTTCCTTTTATATTATCCTTGAAATGAAAAATTTCCAAAAACCTTGTATATACGTCGACGCGCAATTTAAAAAGGAACATACCTGTCAAATTTCATGAAAATCTATTACCGCGTTTCGCCGTAAATGCGCAACATATGAACATTTAAACATAGAAACATTTAAACATTAAGAGAAATGCCAAACCGTCGACTTGAATCTTAGACCTCACTTCGCTCGGTCAATTATATTATTGGGATAACAATCCCCAATCATGTTGCATCAGTAGAATTTTAAATGTATCAAAATCTATCTTATGTTTTCTCACAATAATAGGATTCTCATTAAAAACACTACAACCAATAGAAACAGGCGATGATCAGTTATTAGAGTTTCGATAACTGCACTTCTGATCTTACAATTGTGACTCATCGTTCTCAAGAATATGTGATATATGCATGTAGAGGTGGCAGGCGTTACTCTATAGTTTGTATAAAATAAGTTGAAACTTGTCCCTCCATCCGAAGAAATTACAGGGTTGCAAATCGTTTAAAATTGCATCTTCCAACGTCATAATTGGATGTAGAATATCATCCCCGATTTCCCAGTAGTGTTAAAAACGTTTCAGGGTTGGAACATTAAAAGGAAATTCAACTTTTCTGAAGAAATTGAAAATTTGTTTTTCTTTTGAATATTACGGTACTACTCTCAGAATCATGGGACGTCGTAATGCGTAAGAATTCTATATCAAAATAACGGGGAGAATGTCTCTTTTCTATTGGTGTCAGGATCACTTTCATCCGGCCTATAGTTATTTTTTAATTAATGATTATTTTCGTCAATGTCGGGACATTTCGAGCAGAAAACATTTAATATTCGACATGCTAAAATGTTTTGTTTATAAAGATAAGTGGGTGGTGAAAGCGAGGAAGTTTCTCAGAAATAGGCTAATTGCAATTATTTTTTCAATTGTCAGTAGTAGTCGGAAGATCGTAATTTGGTCTCAAAGGAATTTTAAAATAGAGGTTGTCATTTTCACTATTTATAATCATGTGGCTTGCAGTCGCTGTATTTTTAAAGCATTCCGTATTTTGTTCTTGATGGTCCCAGCTATTGATAGCATATAGTGGCACACCATTCAACCGCTATCCTTGACTTTGAAACTCCTGAGAGGTTAAAATACGTTCTTCCGACTACTTTTTACAACATAGCCTAGAGTCGATTATGTCGATTAGAGACTGGAAACCATTACTACTAAGTAATTCAAGATATTGAAATGAAGTATTGTTATTATATTAATAAATGTTACGATACACATGATGTAGTCACATCACCAAGTAATACGAAATCAGAGCTTCTATTCATAGACTATCCACGAATTGAGCAGTTTCAACACCGTGCCACTGACACAGAATATTGAATTAGAAACTTAAAAATTTCTATGTATTTCAATGGCTCAACAGCCCATGTAGGGCTTAGGTTTAACAGCTGGTTGCCAGATTCAGCAATGCTGGCCCGCGCAGTATAGTAAAAGGTATGGGCACCTCACCCGCCCCGTAGGCACGAGCCGCCAATGCCTTACAGCAGAGTACATGAAAATTCACAATCCTCAGCCACATAAACCATAATCCTCGATGCATTAGTGAACTCACTACCTGCGTGATAACTCTTATATCCTTCAATATTGGAGAGATTGATATCATTGCATGTCTGGAGCCAAGTATCCGATGAAACTATTATGGACGGTAACCGATTCCAAGAGTTCATATAGGTCAAGAATAGATGTTTATTAATATACTCCTGAAGTTTTGATGAACTATGGTTTTATGGAGCATATCTGTTAGAAAGTAGGAGATGACTTCATCTATATCATTATAGTATATTTCGCACCTAGGGCCGAAAATGGGACTTTTCTGGCTCGAAATCGGTTTTCAAGTCCGAGGCCGTAGGCCGAGGACTAGAAAAGATTGAGAGCCGGAAAAACATTTTTGCCCATGGTGAGAACGTTATTTTTCGCCACACAGGAAAATAAACAATATATATATGAGAATAATTGTCTATTATAAGCACTTCCGAAAGCAAAAGTGGAAGGTCATAGCTCTAGCAAATCTGAGGTAATCTGAATATCAAGATATTGTCCAAGTATTTTTATTTTTTATTCTGATTTGTCTAAATAACCTAAAAGATTATGTTCAATTATGTAAGAGGTTGAGTTTATACTTTTTATTCTTCCAAATGACAATAAGATGATATTATTATAAATGTTTTGATTATAAAGATAAGTGGCTAATATAAAGACAGTGGCTTCTGAGATATTTTCTCAGAAATAGGCTAATTGCAATTATTTTTTTCAATTGTCAGTAGTAGTCGGAAGATCGTATTTTGGTCTCAAAGGAATTTTAAAATAGAGGTTGTCATTTTCACTATTTATAATGTGGCTTGCAGTCGCTGTATTCTTAAAGCATTCCGTATTTTGTTCTTGTTGGTCCCAGCTATTGATAGCATATAGTGGCACAACATTCAACAGCTACCGTATCCTTGACTTTGAAACTCCTGAGAGGTCAAAATACTTCATAATAGAATAATTCCGACTACTTTTTACAACATAGCCTAGAGTCGATTATGTCGATTAGAGACTGGAAACCATTACTACTAAGTAATTCAAGATATTGAAATGAAGTATTGTTATTATATTAATAAATGTTACGATACACATGATGTAGTCACATCACCAAGTAATACGAAATCAGAGCTTCTATTCATAGACTATCCACGAATTGAGCAGTTTCAACACCGTGCCACTGACACAGAATATTGAATTAGAAACTTAACAATTTCTATGTATTTCAATGGCTCAACAGCCCATGTAGGGCTTAGGTCTAACAGCTGGTTGCCAGTTTCATATTCACTCCACTATACAGCAATGCTGGCCCGCGCAGTACAGTAAAAGGTACGGGCACCTCACCCGCCCCGCGGGCACGAGCCGCCAATGCCATACAGCAGAGTACATGAAAATTCACAATCCTCAGCCACATAAACCATAATCCTCGATGCATTAGTGAACTCACTACCTGCGTGATAACTCTTATATCCTTCAATATTGGAGAGATTGATATCATTGCATGTCTGGAGCCAAGTATCCGATGAAACTATTATGGACGTTAACCGTTTCCAAGAGTTCATATAGGTCAAGAATAGATGTTTATTAATATACTCCTGAAGTTTTGATGAACTATGGTTTTATGGAGCATATCTGTTAGAAAGTAGGAGATGACTTCATCTATATCATTATAGTATATTTCGCACCTAGGGCCGAAAATGGGACTTTTCTGGCTCGAAATCGGTTTTCAAGTCCGAGGCCGTAGGCCGAGGACTAGAAAAGATTGAGAGCCGGAAAAACATTTTTGCCCATGGTGAGAACGTTATTTTTCGCCACACAGGAAAATAAACAATATATATATGAGAATAATTGTCTATTATAAGCACTTCCGAAAGCAAAAGTGGAAGGTCATAGCTCTAGCAAATCTGAGGTAATCTGAATATCAAGATATTGTCCAAGTATTTTTATTTTTTATTCTGATTTGTCTAAATAACCTAAAAGATTATGTTCAATTATGTAAGAGGTTGAGTTTATACTTTTTATTCTTCCAAATGACAATAAGATGATATTATTATAAATGTTTTGATTATTGAATGATAAACACAAAGAATGAAAAGTTTTTGATCAGCTGTTTTAGCACACTTGAAATTTGGCCAATCTGAATGTCAACGGAAGTTTAGGTTAGAAGTTCTATCCTACTCTGAAAATAGAATTATTTGAATAGTTTATAATATCTCATATTTTTATTTCATTCATCCAAATAAAATGATAGTATCTTATTGCAAAAACTTTATTTAATTCTAGAAGCATAAACTGATTCCGTTTCATAAACTATTTTGTAAACACGTTCACATCAAATCAGAATCAGCTGACTTCAAGGTTATTTTACAGCCCTAGGGCCGTAAAAATTTTACCGGCCTGGTCAGAAAACAATCACTTTCGGCCTCCATATGACACACGTAAACCAGCTCATTACATCCAAGTGGGGCGAAAACATATTTACATTCCTCCTCCATTACAACTGTAAAGATTTTTCAGATTTATCTAATAGGCCTACTGAAATATGAACTTTGTCACTGTCCACTTCAAATATTGGTATTGAAATTAAACTACATTAGTTTATTGGTTGCTCTGTGACTACACTGAATAGTTGTGAGTAATAATTCAATATGGAGTCATCATAAATACACACACATTCATACAGCAAGAGAAGGAATATAAAGATACATATTATGAAAAAAGAAAAAATATCTTGAACAACCAAGGAATTTGAAATCGAGATTAAGGGAACTCCCAAAACCCATAAACAAGAGTACAAACCTAATAATTTAAAAAGATAATCTTAATGGGAGACTGAGAACCATGTTACAGAAAATTATGAGTGTACAATATATAAAGTAAATTAATTCTTAAAGCAAATCAGAGTCAGCTTCAGCTGGGTATCTTCTTTTAAATGTAAAGAATGTTTTAATTATTCTGAAATGGGAAACCACCAACATTAATACAGTTTCAAGGAAGTTATTTTACAGCATATGAGTAGAGTTATGGCAGTTGAAATGAAATGCCATAGAAGGACGGCTGGAAGAACATTGAGAGATAGGATAAGAAGCGACCGAATCAGAAAGGAAATTGGAATGAAATATATGAAAGAAGTTATATATCAGGATGGTGGGGTCATCTACAGAGGATGGATGATGAAAGAAAAGTAAAACAATATGCAAATATGGTTGTGGGTGGTAGGAGGAAGAGGAGTCCCAAGTACTCGTATGATGAGCACATAAGAAGATTGGGAGAGGAGAGAGCAGAGAGGAAAGACTGTAGGGCAAATGCACAGGCTGGCTGAGGATCGGGTCAACTGGAGGCGGTGGTCAGAGGCTACCCCGACGCTGTGAGGCACAACGGGGCCTCACATAAAGAAGAAGAAGAAAGTTATTTTAGTAGAATTCAACTTAATATATTGTGACACAAGAGTTTATTTCTGTTTCTTGCTTCGAAATAACGGCTTTATCTCTGATAAGTTTAAAGCAATTTTCGATGGAAGCAACCCTTCTTCAAAAGTTTCAATGCTCCATACCCTCTTGGATTCGGAGCAGTGAGATTTGCACGATTTTCAATATAGAACCTCTCAGCATGAGACACTACATAATTGATTTGATATTCTTGTATAGGCTGCTTAACAATTTAATTGATGGCACAAATCAATATATCCATCTCACCAATATCAAGATTTGTTTTTTCAATTTAGAGTCGATCAGAGTAGGTCATTGAACCACTTTTTCTTTCCCATGAACCGTTTGTCTATAGTGAGGTAACGTTATAATGGCAGCCAGGTTAGTATACAACAAAGCAGGTAGCGCTATCCTTTTCTAGCTCCGCAACGTTGCCAGATCGGTTTTTAATAATGTCGAAATATAATTAGTCCACAAAATATTTTATGGAAATTGATTATTGAGAAATATATTTCGTTAACGAATAAAATATCATTTTAAACAAGAATGAATAGTTAATATTAATATTCAGATAGACCGGTATCAGCCATCCTCTAATATGGTAGGCCGTGGCAAGGCCGAGAATCTGCAACGCTTTTCTCCTTTCACCACTGCCATTACTTTCACACATAGCACCACTGCCATAGACCTTACTATAGAGTATCCAATGCTGTTGCAATTTGTGAGGTTGACATGTTCCATTTTTTGGAAAGACAGTGTTCAATTACGCGTGCAGATATCTACAGGTCCTAGTGATCAGCCTATTAGCTTTGTAGAATCGTGACATATATTACAATCAAATAAGTTACCCATGTATATTCAATTAAATTATTGTAAAGTGTTGGTTCTTATTTTTTCATAGTATTATACTTTTCAATTTTTAACCCAGGTATGTTTTATGTATAACTGATTTTCCTGCAAACGTTTCAATAGCATTATAAAACTATTTGCAAAGTGTAATTTAGCAATATAAGCTTTATTACTTAGGCACTTTATTATTCGTATGTGTACTGTTTGTTCAGTTATCTTTAAATTTTATTTCGCTTCTAAATTTATTTTCAATTGTTAATTTTTTTGTTGTCATGACCGGGTTGGTCCAGTGATAAAGAGCGTTACAAACTTTGGTCTGCAAGCACCGCCTGGTTCGTGAGTTCGAATCCCGCCAAAGGCATGGACATTTGATTATCTCATCAATCCACCAACGCACTTACCATTACCTAGGCACTAATGCGTAAAAGGCTAATGTGGGCATCATCCGCCAAAAAAATTAGCTGTTGCTTCCACACATGTTTGTATGAATGAATAAATTATCCAAGTCGACCTTATACAATAAAATAAAACTGAATTATGAGCTATCTTCTTACATATAAATTGTTAGTTTGCTAAATTAATGTTTGTAAATTATTTTGCAGTACTGTACTTGATGAATATCCAATACTATTATAATGTGGGCTATAGTATAGATAGTAGAAAAATTATTTTATGATAGATATAATAATCTTTCATACTGCAGAGTGCAGTGGTCTTCCTTGTAATAAATCAAGGTTGAATAGACCTAACTGTCATAAAGACTCTTTTATTCAAGTCATAGGCTACCTGAAAATCTGTTGATTTGCAAATTGGTGTTAAATAAATGATAAGATGCATATAAAAATAAATACTTACCCACTCAGATACCTCTTGATGAAACTTTCAGACTGCTGGTCGGGTTTTTGGTCTTCAAAATTTCTATTATTTTCACTTTGATTCGACAACTGGCGAATGAATCCAACAACCTTTTGTTTAAATGAAGGCATCATAAGTAACTACAAAATGACATGAGTGTTCCCACGACAGTTATAAATGAACAGACTTTGGCTATCGTAAATTATTGTCAACATTTCTTGACAATTTCACCTATCAATAAAACGTTTTTTGAGTAACAAAAAGTTTTAAAATTTGATGACAGTTACAAATAAAATTGATATAAACTTTTTATAGTTAGACTCTGTGTCACACGTAAATTAAAAACAATATTATGAAAAATAGGTTAACAATTACTGCAGAATGCAGAAGTCTCCTCCCAGGACCTTGCTTGACATACGGAACACGGGAACAGAAACACAAACACACAACTTGTCTGCTGATAGAACAGTTCACAACAAACCATCATTCTCTTTTTTCCACGAGAAGAAATATGAAAATAACCCACGAAGTAACGTTGATAAGGATAAAACTGCACTGCTGTGATCCTTTCTTCCTGTCAAGATATTGCGCATGCTCCGTTCCAATTTTGCAATTGCCAACTCAAAAACTGAAAAATCCCTTTTCCAAAATAAGCGGCAATTTCAAAAATATGTTATTGATGTATAATAATATTATAAATCCATAAAAGTTGTTACTGTTTTACAAAGGTTATCGTTTTTACAATAATGATACAGTAGGCTACTTTAGAGCTTCGTTTGATATATAATTATTTTATTCATTACTTTATTATTACATGCACTTATAATTTTAAATGATTGAGAAAGAAGAGCAGGCGTTCACTTGGGTACTATTAATTATTCTCCTTCTAATTTATTGTATAAAGGCTGGCAAGACATCAATAAAATATTAAAACTTAACAATAATTTATTACTCAAGTTGAAGAAATAACTTGTTCTCTTGCTTCAGATTGAAAATAATATTGATGTACCTAAAACCATCTGATTCTTAATAATTGTATATTATCAAGCTTATCCCATATTAAATACGGTACCTACCATTTCAATATTTTTTTGCCTTCGTCATTTATGTATAATTATCCATACTATTATATGGATACAACAGTTTGAACTAAATTTACTATTATGATAGAAGGTTTTGAACCGCCTTGACGAGCTGAGAAAAATGAGCTGTGGCACGAGAAGATACGATCATTGTGTCAAAAGTTATGAGTGAAATTTTCATCCTTGAGGTGACATTATAAGCGCCTCCCAACTTACTAAGCGCCTCCTAACTAGGAAATCCTGAAATTATGTGCATCTAACGAGCGATTCTGATAGATCATATCAAACAATGAAATCAAAAATATTAATTTGATCAGTTAGGAAGGCCCCGAAAGTTATTACAATAGAAAATTTATTTTTGGCTTTAGAACATATGGTTTTCTATTTTCGCTAGAGCTTCCCTCCCCCTATACTAAATTGAAAAAGTTCTAAGGATTCTTGTTCAGAATTAATAGTACTTTAACATGAAATGTAATTTTTAGTGTATTACTTCAAGTTGTAGAGTGAAAGTAGAGTTTCCAGAAATTTCAAAAATACCTTAAAAAATACAACTTTTTTGAAAATCTGTAGGTCAAAAAACAGAAATCGTTGATTCTTGCGCGTCTTTGATTTTGTAGAGAATGTGGTTTTTGAAATAAAATGGAAAAATTGAAAAAAGACCAAAAATTTTAGGGTTTTTGGGGGTGAAGCCACTCTCTGTCGTGTCAGCAAATTCCAGATTCGAATTCAGCGCCCATACACAAAATATATAAGAGGACACAAACTATGCTGGTGGGATACTGGAATATGAGGCCAATTGGCACAAGAGCTCTCCTGTATGCTGATGATATTGTCCTTATTTTTGCGACACAAGAGAAAAATTACAGCAGTCTGTAACTGAATGGGCAGAGAAGTTGAAATGAGGCAAATTATGCTGAATGTAAAGAAAAGTAAGGTCATGGTTGTGTCGAAGGGAATGAGAGAAAATGTGCAAGTTATGGTGGATGGGGAGGAGATAGAACAGGTGGCGAAGTATGAATACCTTGGTACAGTGTTTTCAGAGGATGGGAAAATAGATAGGGAGGTGCTCAACAGAGTGAGAAAGGGAGCTGCCGCCTATTATGCAACAAAATATTGTATATTTGGAAAAAGAGAACTTGATAAAAAGATTAAGAATCAAATATAACATACAGTTATCGAACCTATCTTGCTGTATGGAAGTGAAAGCTGGCCAATTAAATCATCTCATGAATCATGAAAACAAGATAAGGACAGTGAAAATGAAGTGCCATGGAAAAACGGTTGGAAACACAAGAAGGGATAGAGTAAGGAATACTAGAATAAGGTAAAAAGTGGGCATGAGAGATGTCAGTGAAAGGATAGAAATGAGGCAGTTGGGCTGGTATGGACATGTACAGCGAATGGGGGATAATTGCAAAACAAAACAGTATGTTAATGTGAGAGTGCAAGGAAGGAGAGCAGTGGGACGTCCAAGGTATTCATATGAGGATCGGATGGAGGAGATAGGACAGAGAAGAGGAAAGACTGTTCCAGAGATGAAGGGGATGGTGATGGATAGGGAATCATGTTGGAAATGGACTGAGGCTCCCCCAACGCTTTTAAGGCACACTGGGGAGAGGCAAAGAAGAAGAGAAGAAGAAGAATTCAGCGCCCCAAAATACATATAACACAGAGAAGAAAATTTCTTTCGGGGCTGTTTATTGAAGAACGACCATTCGACTGGACTATATCTTACGACAAAGAACGTGATGTACCTCAGAAAAGTCAAACTCAATTTGTGGAACCATTTGCCGAACATTAAAGGGTGAAGCCAGGAAAGAGCCAAAGCTATAAGACAATGGCTATTCCTTAATGACGCATACGGTAGTGAGATATGGACAAAGAACAAGAATGATGATTCACGAATTCAGAGATAATGTTTCTGCGTAGCATTCAAGACGAGATTGCGTAAAAAATTAAACAATCCGAATTGAGTGCAATGTGCAACTAGCAGAAATTATTAAAAATATAGATTGAATAGGACAAATCACCTGTGTCGTAAGTCACTAAGCGTCTTCCACTATAAGCTTGGAAGTTGCAGTTGGATGGGAAAAGAGACGTCGAAAGACCGAGGAAGCAGTGGACACCGGAACAGGCTTTACAAGTCTAGTCCCTGATGGATGATGATGAATATTAGTGCTTGATTCTATCATATTTTGCGACAGTTCATTTTCTTATTTATTCGTAGTCTATTATGATTATTTACAAAACGTACATTATTGTAATTTATTCCTTGTTGAATTAATTGTTTTAATG
Source organism: Nilaparvata lugens (assembly GCF_014356525.2). Taxonomy (NCBI): domain Eukaryota; kingdom Metazoa; phylum Arthropoda; class Insecta; order Hemiptera; family Delphacidae; genus Nilaparvata; species Nilaparvata lugens. The sequence goes on from NC_052509.1 coordinate 19,983,299, forward strand.
ATCGAGAAATAAAACTCCTTATCGTACAATAATAGTTTATTGGTAGGGTAACAAAGAATATTTTAATAATTATAAAAAAGATATTATGTTGAAAGTACTTGTCTATCCACTTCTTTGTGAAATTGTAGGATTTCCTGATCAACATTTCTGATAATTTGAGCAGTGGGGTGATTTTCTTTTATTATTTACATTCCATTCTATAAAAATGAAAATATAATCTAGAAAATATTTTTTATTTTTATAACAAGATAATATTAGTATATCAATTCTTGTAATGACATACATGAAACAGAAGTAGCAATCCTCAAGCGCTTGTAGAAATATCCCGTACAATCTTCCAAATTTCTCCTACGACACTGTTATTCATGAATCATTTTTCTCATTAGATTTTTTTAACACTTCAAACTTATAGGACACGAACAATATATATTATGATGATTGTAATGAAACTTTTTTGTACGGTACTTGAGACGTTCTTTAACAATCTTATTATTGTTTAGAATAGTATCTTCTCTGAATTTCACCGAAACCTGAGAATATTTCTTCAGCCATCAGTTGAGGCTCTTCAAACGCAGCAAAATGGCCGCCTCTGGGAGGATCCGTTACACGAGTCAGGTTTACGTACCTCTCTCGCAGAATGAACTCAGGTTGGAAGATCACCTCATGTGGAAATCTGGCACAAATAGTTGGCACTACAACAGGTTGCCTGAAAAACCGTCAAAAAATCATGATAGTTTTTAATTTATGAAATAATTATTTCTCAGTTCGATAAATAAAGATAATTACTTATTATTTTCAATTGAAACACTTGCTTCACCTGTGTACTGAAAGACTATAATATTATATTATTTAACAAAGCTTTATATTTAATTATTGATTCATCATTATCAATCTATCTCAGTGTTTTTATTTAATTATTATAGAAGAATATTCTATTTAGGATATCTGAAACCAATATGCTAAATCATTCATCAATATAAGTTGTAAAAATATAAATAATTTTAACATCATGAAAAGGATTATATGGAAGATAAATTGACAAAATTTTTAGATGAGTTTCCAAACGCGAAGTGATTTAGAAGCTAATAGCTGATTGCTGAGTAAAACTTTTCCCAGAGGCCCAAAGGGTCAGAACGTGTATTTTATCTGAAAGCTTCATTTCTTGTGCTAAGTTTCTATGTATTGTTCAATTTTGTAATAGGCTACAGTAGTTAGAATTGAATAAATACAACCATATTGAAATGAATTTCAATTCTAATGCCATTAATTCTGTGAAGTCTCTTAAGTATTCAATTGAGTTGATAATTTTAAATAGCCTAATTCTATTTATGTATTACCTGTCAAGATCATGCGATGTGCTGTTTAAAGCAAAAGCTTCAGAGTACAATCTCATCGAAGATGTTATAGTTCCCGTCACCCAGTAGATCATAACATTATCGAGTAAATTAGTCAGAGTGAACTTCTCTTCGAGTTTTCCATCAGGAAAGTCTCGGTATTTCTTGTTTGTCCAAGTGGAAAATTTTTCCAGTATATACGCAGCGAGTCCAGCCGGTGAGTCAGTTAATGCCGTTCCTAGAATAATGTTAAAAAATCGAGGGTTGAATTGAACATAACACTATAGTGAAAATTAATTTAATATTAGTATAAATCTTCATAGGGTCTGAATTATATTCATGCAATATTCAAAGCAGGCATATGAACATTAGCACAAACTATGAAATGTTAATAGCTATTAACATAGCCACCTCTAATACAAGGCCGCGGACTACGATATTGCAACGTCGCAGTGTAGGCCTAGAATCTAATACATGATTGGTGAAAAAGATCAGCTGGTATTTTTTTAAATCTTTTTCACCAATCATGTATTAGATTTTAGGCCTACACTGCGACATTGCAATATCGTATGCCGCGGCCTTGTATTAGAGGTGGCTATGCTATTAATCTAGGCTATGATCATTTGAGGCAAACAAACAATAGGGGACAGTAATCAATAACGTTTCAGTTTAAAAGTGCAATTGAAACTTCAAAATAAATAATCCAGTTCAACAATAATTATAAAATTATATAAAATACTTTGTTGAAAAATTATTGAAATGGTGATGATTTTTTATTTTTATTGAACACTTGCAGGCAACCCGTACTCCGTAAGGGTCTAATTAAAAACTTCACAAGCTGAAAACTTGACCTACTGAAATCTTGAAAAATTTCAAATAGGCCTATAACCATCCTCTTTAAATTAAGAATCTATATGCAAAATTTCAAGTTAATCATACCAGTAGTTCAAACGTTCAAATTCATTCGTGAATTTCCTATCCCGTTTAAGCCTTTTCTTTCCTTTATTTTATAGATAAGAGATAAGAAGAGACGTTCAGTTAACTTATAGTTCATCCAATCCCGGTAATTGTTCGAAGCAAAGAGTGCTCTTTAAGAAGCTTTCATCCATATTATTACTTTTTACTTTCCTTGCCCTATTACCATAGGTAAGGAAAGTATTGCTTTCCAAAAAAACCTAAGGTACCCCAATTTCAAGTTTTCTATACGTTTCAAGGTCCTGAATACAAAAACATGATGATACCTCAAGTGTTGATACCTCAATTCCTAATTAACCGATTGACTTGAAATTTCAAATTTAAGCTCCTTATACCATGAGAATCCGACAACAAGAAATTCAATAAAATTCAATTCAAAATGGCGGAGAATGACTAAAAACCATGTTTTTTACGGGTTTTTCGAAAACGGCTCTAACGATTTTCTTCAAATTTATACCCTGGGCAGCTATTTATAAACCCTATCAACTGACATAAGTCTCATTTTTGGGAAAATTGCAGGAGCTCTGTAATATTCTTGAGAAAAACGGATTTTGTTAAATTTTTATAACGATTTTCTCAAAAGCGACTTGACAGGTTTTTTTCAAACTACCCTGTATAGTTATTTATCCGCTCTATCAAATGGCATGAGTCTCCTTTCTGGTAAACAAACAGGGGGCCCACCCCATCCTTGAGAAATGGTTTGTAACCTCCTTCTCGTTCATAAGGTAGGTAGGTAGCAGTTTATTCAAAAGAATACACAGTTGAGATATTTTACTTACTTTTGAAAAATCATCAAATTTAACAATTTACAAAAATGAAAATGTACTCTGAAATAGTTATTTGTGCAACTAGTGCGCAAAGTGACAGTTTGCTGCACCGAAAGAAACGTTTACGCCCGAGCCGTAGGCGAGGGCGGAATGGTTTCTTGAGTGCAGCAGAGGAACTTTGCGCACGTATTTCTAATTAAGTTTTTCCTACAGTTACCATTGAATATGAAAAGTGGGTAATTATGGGTAAAATTGCCTGAAATGCATCAAATGTTTTTCTGTGTAATTTTATTATTGATAAAAACCTTAATTTATTGTCAAATTGAATAAAAATGTTGTCCTTGGTTATAATATATACTTAATAATTTGCGCGTTGTGCTTCGTTGCACCTCTGCTCACTATAGCAGCCCAGTCACTGTTACCAACTTCATTTTGATTTTGCTGCTCTGTTGCTCCTTATAACCTACTAAGTATTTTTGCGTTGCCATGTTGCAAATCTGGAGTGCAGAAAAATTTTTCCCGCACTAGAGCGGAAAAGTGATTCTTTGCGTTCTGTAATCAGTGCAGCAATGGCCACTTTTCAACGTAACTGTAGGAAAACAATATAATACAATAGTATGATCGTAGTTTTAAATATGTAGGCGCCAATTGTCATTATGTTATTCCCTCAAATTATTCTCGTTCAAGAATGAGGCTTGCAGTTCAATGAGCAAGGAAAGTTGTGTGAGTGTACCGTACCACACCAGATTTTTTGACAAGATCTTTGGTCTCTTGATAAAATTTTTAAATATTTTTTTGAATTATAATGCAGCTTTTAAGGGTAAGAATTAAATTTACAATATCGGAGTAATCGGAGGTATTCTAACTTCCACTTTTTCGATAGGACTGACTATATCAAATAAATTAAAAAATATATAATCCACAACTAAAGCAGTGGTTTAAACTCTCACAGCATATTCAGGCTCAACACAAAAAAAATTGTGAGCCTATTGAGATGTATAATGGAGTTAATACAAGTCAAGTCTCTGTAATAATAATTTAACTTGAGGAAGTTCTGTAAACATTCACTTCCGTAGAGTTCTTTAAACTTCCAAGGAAACAATGCCTACATTTAATTGATGTTCTACATATTTGTTGTGCCCTTATAGTGAATATATTCATTGCAGTTCTTTGCAATTGAATACTAACTTTGTTTCTCGATACAGAGATTGTTAGAGTTCAACTGTTTACAATGGTTCTAAAGAAAAATGAGAAGATGTAACTAAACTCTATTTTGATTTGGTTTAAATCACTATAAATGGTACAAATAAGTCGTAAATCCGACATAAGAAAAGTGAAATTGCTCACCAATTGTGTCTGGTTTCGTGGCTTGAAGATGGAAGTATCCAGATTCCAGCATGAGTTCAAAGAAATGCTCCTTTGCAGGATACACTTTGCTGATGAACTTCTCTTCAATAAATAAGCTTGGGTAAATGCTTGCAATCATCTTCTTGAGTTTCTCCAATGGTGAGTTGACAAAGCACATGTTTGAATGGAGACCTAAAACCCTGTAATCAGAATTGGAATGAATGAGTAATAAACTACTGTGTGTACTGAAATAACGTTTGCTATTGAAAATTAATCATTTTTCAATTCAATTTCCAGCGTTTAAGAGTTTGATATTGTCTTAATTGTCAGCAATACTACTAAAGACATTCATTTTTCAGGACTGGGGGAGGGAGCAAAATTCTTACAGTATTATGAGTTAATTTGGGATGAAAAATAAATACTAACTTTGTTTCTCAATACAGAGATGTGTTAGAGTTGAATTGTTTACAATGGTTTCAAATCAAAATGGAAAGATGTAACCATAGAGAAACAATAGCATAGGTAGATATCCCATGGTATAGGGCGTTTATGTCACAACTTTTACTGTTATCTCAAGCCGATAGTCTACGTAGATCTTTCCCGTGGAGCTGTGTGACGTTGGTAGCCTCTCATATTGTGCCGTTCATACATCCTCACCCGGTCAAAACAGTGAAAATTGACAGTAATCGACAATAATCGGCTTGAGGAGATAACAGTAAAATTTGCTATATAAACGCCCTATACAATGGGATATCTACTTACGCTATTTTTTTCTATGATGTAACTAAACTCTATTCTGATTTTGGTTCGAACACTCCTGAACTTGTTGTAGAATAAGTTACCTTTCTGGATAGAGTATCGCCATATTAGCTGCAATGGCTGCCCCCCAGTCACCACCTTGGACATAGTATTTCTGGAATCCGAGCTTCACCATCAAGTCATTCATCATCGCCGCAAAGATGACGGTGTTGTAACCCTTCTCAGTTGGTTTTCCGGAGAACCCATAGCCGGGCAGAGAGGGGGCGATCACTTCGAACACAAAATCTCTGTCTTTCTGTGGAGTTGTGAGCAGCGGAATCAACTCATAGAACTCTCGCACTGATCCAGGCCAACCATGGAGAAGTATCAATGGAACGGTTTTCAACTGAAAAAAATTATTACTTCCACCAATGAATTCAGAAGAAATTTTCGAAAATTTATGATCTGAAATGAGTAATATTCCATAATATGCCTCCAATAGATTCTGTATAATATCATAGAGTAAAGATATTGTTCAAGTATCAGTTTTCTCTGATAATATATAGTGCTGTTAAATCTTTTACGTTTGTGTTTGAATTTTGGTTCAAATATTTTTATTCATATTAAGTCACGTTACACTAAAATTATTTTTTATACCATCAACAAAAATGCATTAATAGCTCCGCCTTTAGTGATTGGTTTTATGTTGTAACAGAAAATTCATATCTGAAATATAAAGAGAACTGTTCTCTTGAATCATCAAACAACATACCTCTTAACCAAATGAATGTTCTACTTCTACTAAGACCCATAAAATCATTTAAAGGATGCAACTCACGTGACAGTTGTATTTTTTATCAACATCATTTAAAAGATATATAGTTCTACTTTAGTGGAATATCCAAATTGATTTTTCACTTTTTGTGCTTAGATTTATGTTTTATCACAGGTTACTCAAAACTTTCCACAACACAGTACGGTAACTACCTGTATAGTATTTATTTGAGATAGCCATAGCTTGAATGCCTTGATAACTGCAAAATAATCAACATATATTTTATAAATAATCATACCTTTGTCTGTTGTGATGGTTTCGCATGAATAAAATGAATTTCCACACTACCAATATTAGTCTTGAACTGGGGAAGAGAATTCAGATATTTTTCTCTCTGACGCCAATTGTATTTATTTCTCCAGAAGTGTATGATGCTTTTCAATTTGTTGGAATTGAAACCGTAGGTGAAGGCTGAGTCGTGCAGAGGTGGAGTCAGTTCTCTGCTCTTATCAAGTCTCTCATTCAAATCTTCTATAACCTTTATAAAATAAATGAGAAGGAACATTATGAGCATAATATGTTGATAGATTATTCACAAAATACGGTACTATAGTTTTTACCAAAATAGTAAGAGATTGTGAGTGCGTAGCCTAGGCATACTACACAAAGATATTAAAATCATGACAACAGTAGTGAACTTTGAATATACGATATACATTTTTATTGCCTAATGTATTATAAAAAACCCTCATCCAGCTTGAAATGAAGTCTTGATATAAATTATAGCATATTTCACAGTGGCTTATTTGGAAATAAAATACAAGTAAAGTTGGTGATGTTTTTTTCTGAATATATTCATGTGATTACTTTTATCAGCGGATTAAGGAGTCTACTCAATCATTACTTAATATTAATCAATTAAGTATTAAAATTATTTATCAGATTGATATGGATCAATATTGGTTGGAAATTGATGATTCATGTGAAAACTAGAAGACTGTTGAAATTTTATTGATGAATTTTTACACAAAACCTGTCCAGTGAATACTGTTGAGAAGTAGAACTGTTGAACTGAATAAAGACGTAACATTTCAATTTGAAACGGTTTCATTTTATTTGAATCCTACCAAATTATGCTTCACACGCCGCAATCATCAGTGTGCATTTTATGCTGTTCAAATCCAAAAGGTTATTAATTTCCATAAACAATTATAGTTCATCTCATCATCCAAGGAAGATCATTCTTCAAAAATTGTTTTTCAATACTCATTCTTTGAATTTTCGGGTTTTTTTCAACCGAAATTTATCAAAGTATGGTAAGCTTACTGTACAACAGAAATAAAAACTTTAATGTTTTGAGAATGTAGATGAAGCGAGTAATCACTTTTACCTACTTGCGTTGGAATGTTGATTTTGAATGGCTCAATTTTTTTTGTCTCACTTTGCCCTTTTTTGTAGATGAGATTGATTTGTGGCATGCTGGTAGGTAGTAATAAATAGTACTGGTATAGCCTAATCATTAACAGCAAGGTCAAGGATTATGAAGTAGGAGGATACCTACATGTTAAGTGTTTCATTCTCAACCTAGTGTATACTATTTAATTATTAATTATAATGATGCTCTTCTAATATGACATAATATATTTACATAAGGACGAATAGAATGTCTTATTCATTCAATACATGTTTGATTCATAAGAACCTTTACCTACCTAAACATATAAATGAAACTATGAAGATTAAACGAAAGTCATTTTTAGCAGGCTAATATTTGATCATTTTTTTCGCTTCTAACTAGCCTGATTTCAATTTTCCCAATTTTTCATGAATTTAATGCCACTTAATCACCTTACATTACATTTTACAAACAGTATAGTTAAAAAAATATATAGGATATTATAATTATTTCATATATTGGAAACGTGACAGAGATGTCTCCTTAGAATCACATACTTAAAATAAACTCTGTTACAGGAAACATAAGCTCCATATTATTATATTAGTGATTCAAATACCGTAATGCAATAAAAAATCAGTTTGATTTATAGTCAGTATATATTAAGTAATTTGAATGTAAAAAGTAAAAATTGAGCAAAATTATCGAGTAAATAAAAGATACTTACCGGCACAATCTCTACTTCTTGTCAAAATGAACGCCCGCGCTGCTTCAATTGTCAGTGAAACTAAAAATAATGTTATCGTGACTCAGTAGTAATAACCGACTATTCATGATTGAACTCTGCTCTAATGAACGCACACAATGTCTTTCAAGGTTATCACTTTATTTACTGAGTTCAGTCCATCCCGCTATTCCAATAACAACTTCTAATGATAAGTTCCTTGCATTACCAAACTGGACAGTTATTAAAATTCCACATCATTATTTCTAAAAACAGTTCTCCAGTTATTCGGTTTATATTACAGATTTATTAATATATTTTAGGACCTAGGCCTATTTAGTTTATGATCAGTTAATCTGATAAGCATATCACTTACTAGAGATAAGATTTAAAACTTCAAGAAAATATTATACGAGTCAAATTATAATGTAATTTATATAGGTATGCTAATGGAAAGTGAAAAATTGATTCTACAACACAAAAATATTCAATTCTTCTTGTTTGATGTAGGGGTAGGCTAAGATGATGATTCACTACAATATTACATGCATGTCAATTTGGTAGATACAATTATTGTCATATTAGAATACTGTATATATAGTCACATCTTTGACGATTGTACCATCAACAAGTTACATAACAATTTCTTGGAGTATTGTTATGTATCTTCTCTCAACTCCTGAAAATAAGATGCATACCGGTATTCATTCTGAAAGATGTTGTTGATCACATTTCGTAGTTGAATAAATAAATATAAAAAAGCAATAACCATTTTCTCAACTTGATGTATCCTAAATAATTTAATATTTGTTTTCAAACTTTTAAAATATAGGCCTAACTTATATTGTGAACCTCTCCATGACTCAGAAAATTAATTATACATGGTAATTATTTTTTTAACTATTTTATACGATTCTTGAACAAATAAATTATATTTACGAATAAAGTTATCACCCGTTCAACGGTACATTTCTCTTATCTTATTCGAACGATTAGCTACTAGCGCGATAATAGTCAGCCGGTTCCGTTTTACTAGAATCATTGTTTTCTGATTAATACCACACTTAAATGGTAACTTGATCACTTAAAGAGTTAACTTTTGTTCAAGGGCGTAGCCAGGAATAGAGTTTGGAGGAGGAGAGGCAAAGAACTGGATCACAAAGAGTGGATCTAATTGCTACCTTTTCCCCCGCTCCTCTTAACCCCTTAAATATAGGGTAAAGATCACAGTAATAATTACAGAAATCGTGGTTGCTATGGTGAACACCTTGGCATTGAATTCTATTTGATTTGATAATACATTACAACGTTGATACTCTGCAAAATACTGCGTAAGCATTTCATGCACATACTGGTGCTCTCATGTTGAGGGGAACATGCATTAATAATAAACATTTCTTATTTATATCAATCAATATAATCACAATCATATATTATTCATATGATTTGTAAACTGATAGCCTATATTTTCTTATATTAATATTCATGTATTTGGAACAGATACATGTATACATTTCCCCCCCCTGGCTACATCCATGCTTTGGTTGGTTCATTACCAAAGCATGATGTGGAAAAAGTGTCTAATGAAAGGTATATTACGTCAAGATTGAATGAACATTACATAGCCTCGGACGGGACCGGAATTTTAGGAATAAGAAATTGGACAAGACACTTGACTTACGATTTGGGAATTGGAATCTGCGCACTTTGACCGGAAAAGAAATTGAAATAGTGGAGGAGGTGAAAAAATATAAAATGAGTGTTTTGGGAATGAGTGAGATACGAAGGAGAGTGATGTGGGGAGAGCCAGTTGGACGACGGATATGTGCTCAGGTATTCTGGAACAACAGATGCAGGTCGAGTGAAGGGTGGAGAAGGCATCATAGTAGACGAGAATACAAACAACTTAGTAAGTGGATGGAGTGCCATAAGTCCCAGGATTGTGAGAATAGATATTGACCTTTAAGTAAAGATTTCAATTGTACAGGTGTATGGGCCAACTAAAGATTCGGATGTGGTGGGAGAAGAAGATTTCTGGGAGGATCTAAGAAGAACAGTAGCAGAAGTAGAGACAGGTCGAAAAGCTTTTATAATGGGTGATTTCAACGGAAAGATTGGAAATGACTATGAGCAGTGGCATGGCTGTATGGGAAAGCATGCTGGTGAGTCGATACTGAATGATAACGGAAAGCGAATTTTGGACTTTTGTATAGATCACCAAATGCTGATTGAGAATACATGGTTTATCCATAAGACCATACACAAAATCACTTTTGTAGCAGAAGGCAGAGACACCCAAAGCATCATCGACTATTTTCTTTACCCATCCGATTTGAGATATGCTGTCAAAGATGTTAAAGTTATAAGAGGTGCGGAGATTGATTCAGATCATAAACTACTGGTTGCCAACACTAGGTTCCAAAGGATAGCCACAATAAAGCAGAGGAAGTATGAAAGGGTCAAATGCGCGGAATTAAAAAGATTGGACAAACAAAATGAATTCCAGAAAGAAGTTGAAAGAGAATTGGCTGCTAGTGAAACATAGATAGTAGAAGACAATTTGTTCACAAACATCGAATTTCAATGGAACGCAATTAAAGAGTCGCTACTAAGAGCCTCAATTAAAGTATGTGGCCAAAGAAAAGTTGGAAAATTCAAGAGAAGGACAAAATGGTGGTCGGAGGAAGTGAAACATAAAGTAAAAGACAAGAAGAAGGCATATAAAAAGTATATAAGATCTGGAAGGAATGAAGATTGGCTGACATACATACAGTGCAGAAATGACGCTAAAAGGGCTGTAAAGGAATCAAAGAGCAAGGCCTGGGAGGAGTTTGGAAATGAAACGAAAATTACAGATCTGATGTTAAGAAATTCTGGACAGTTTGCAAGAGTCTAAGAGGAAAGTTTGGAAAACAGGCAAGATCTGTTAAGGATGAGGATGGAAAGATGATGTCATCCACTCAAGATGTACTGGAAACTTGGAGAAAATTCTTTGAGGGCAAGTTTAATCAGGATGGGCATGATCAAGAAATGGATATGGATGTGAATGATAATGGAAATGAAGAGGACCAAATGAATGCGGATATAACAAAGGATGAAGTGGAAGATGCCATTCAAAGATTAAAAAATGGAAAATCAGCAGGTATCGATGATATTGAAGCTGAGTACCTAAAGAAAGGGTGTGAGAATCTATTGAATAGCCTCACTAGATTGATACAGCAACTATGGGACCAAGAAAAGATTCAGAAGAATGGAAACAAAATGTAATAATCCCACTGCACAAAAAAGGTAGCTCCCCCGACTGCGAGAACTACAGAGCAGTGTGCAGTGTCATCAGTAGTACTTGAAGTGTACACACGCATTTTAGAGAAGAGACTTCGGAATGTGGTAGAGGAACAGATTGAGGAAGAACAATGTGCCTTTAGACCTGGCAGACAGACTCAGGATCATGTTTTCTCACCAAGATCCATATGTTCGAAATTTATAGAGAAAGGAAAACAGGTTCACCTTGCATTCTTGGATCTCCGAGCAGCATTCGATACTGTGCCAAAAGAAGTAATATGGGAAGCACTGGCTGCGAAAAATGTTCCTCTTAAATTACAGCGCGCAATAAAAAGTGTGTACAATGAGGTATTTGCAGTGGTTAGAGTTTGCGGACACGTTTCAAGACCTTTGCAAATGAAAAAGGGAATAAAGCAAGGCGACAGCTTGAGTCCACTACTTTTTATTGTCATAATGGACGAAATACATAAGATTTGCAAGCGGAGGGCAGAAAGAACAATGGTGGGTCGTTGGAATTTAAGGCCAATCTTGGTTCAAGCCATGTTGTTTGCTGATGACATAGTGCTGATTGCAGACTCAGAAAGAAAATTAAAAGAAGCTGTAACTGAGTGGAATAAGGAAATAAAGAGGAAAGGAATGAAATTGAATGTAAATAAGAGTAAAGTGATGGTGGTAAATGGAAATGAGGGAGAAAGAGTGGTGATTGAAGTGGAGGGGCATCGGATGGAACAGGTGGAATCATATGAGTATCTGGGAACAGTCATCAATGAAGATGGAAAATTGGATAAAGAAATAAGAAATAGAATCTCTAAAGCTAGTCGGGCTTTCTATGGTACAAGAGAATGTATTTTTGGAAAGAAAGAAGTGAGTACCACAGTGAAGAATAGAGTATACAAAAGCATCATAGAGCCTATAGTTTTATACGCAGAGGAAAGTTGGCCCTTAAAATCACAGCAAATGAGCAGAATTGGGGCAGTTGCAATGAAGTGCCACAGAAGAACGGCGGGAAGAACGTTGAGAGATAGAATAAGAAGTGAACGGATCAGGGATGAAATTGGAATGAAGGATATAAAAGAAGTTATAGATAAGAGACAATTAGGATGATGGGGTCATAAACAGAGGATGGATGATGAACGGAAAGCCAAACAATATGCAAATGTGGTTGTGAGTGGTAGGAGGAAGAGAGGACGGCCCAGGTACTCGTATGAAGAGCACATAAGAAGATTGGGAGAGGAGAGAGGAAAGACGGTGGGGCAGATGCGGAGGCTGGCTGTGGATTGGGACAACTGGAGGCGGTGGTCCGAGGCTACCCCGACGCTGTGAGGCACGAGCGGGGCAGAGAGAAAGAAGAAGAAAAAAGATTGAATGAGTTTATCTCCATACATAGGTTGTAACGATAATCTTATAATCCAAAGAAGCTGATGAGAAATCATTTCAGGATAATAATTCCTGAGAATGATTCATTTGAATGATTCCTGATCATTTAGGAGATCTAAATTAGATCTTGATTTAGGATCATCTTCTATAGGAGATTTTAAATTAGGTTTCGAGTACGATGAGTAGATACCGAGTTGGTTCATAGCCACAACCATTGTGAGCGCAAACACTACTATCTTACTTACAAATATAGGCTACTTTGTGCCTACTGACAGAGACAGTAAGCAGTTGAAAAACGGCTAAAAGAGTTATCTAAATGATAAAATTTTGTTGTACTTTCTAGTTGAGATTTCTTTAAAGTTTGGAATTTCTTACTGTATTATGATGTGAGATTTCAACAGAGGTGTTCAATTAGATGATGGATCTTTACTTGAAATCACTGACTCACAGCCAACATTTCAAACAATAAAAGAATTACTATTGACTTTCAAGACTCGTTGTTTTAACGAATCTACATTAGACTACTTTTACAAACTCCTATTTATCATTAAACAATTTGAAAGTTAGTGATTTCAAGTGAAAACCCATACTTTTAAAAATAATCAAACAGATAGCCTACAAGTAGTATTTTATTTGAATATTTAAACTTGTAATTATAATATTGAAAAATTGGGATATTCGAAGAGATAAGTGCCACTATTACTATTACACAACAGTTACTGCTGTCAGTGTTCAACATGGAAGAATATTATAAGCATCTCATCAATTCTTAATACTATAATTGCTAGTAACATAAAACATAATAGGCTATACTTCGAGAAAATTACAAATACAAATCACATGAAATATTATTCAACGTGATATTAAAACATAAATATAAAAGAAAAACAAAGTATAATGAAATTATGATAATTAATAAATTAATTCTTTGCACGAAATCGAACAATAGAAAAACATTCGTATAATTCTTCAAACAAACGTACCATAGTTATTTACGCTTTTATTCCTTTCACTTCTCGCTTATGGTTATGTAGTTATTCTAAGGAATATAATGTTGGTTTATGTGAATATTAATATGATCCAAGCGAATTCTAATAATGTTATAAGTTTATTGACAAACTTCCTCGTGCACTTAGTCATGAGTCCATCCTTAGTCACGACACTACAAGTTCAATCACAGAACTAACATGCATTGATGGTGGGGACAGCAGTGCCCACTGATAAGTCATTTATCCAGTTCTTTTTTACTCTCCCCTAACTGATTTGCATCACGCTTCAATGAAACTGAACATTTTCAAGGGATCAGTTTCAAATTTGCCTGATAAAAATACTTTGACTCTATAACATGTTTGATTCAAAAACGAGAAACATGAAATGTTGAATATTTTGATAGTGATTAATGATGTGGGAGTTGTGGGAGTTGCGGGATTTGTTGAAGATGAGAGAGTTGGGGGATTTGTGGGATTTGAGAGATTTGTGGGATTTGTGGGAGTTGTGGCAGCAGCATCTGTCCCGCACCTGTGTTCTGCATGTTCTGAACAGCATTGTTGGCAAAACTCATCAGCTTATGTTGGTGAGCATCATGCATTAGCTTATGCTGATGCTGCTGCTGCTGCTGCTGTTGATGCTGCTGCTGCTGCTGAAGTGCATCAGGCATCATCATATTCTTATTCTTACGCTTTCTACCTGGAGTAGCTTGAGGAGTGACTGATTCTTCATCAGAAGAGTCGTCGTCGTCTGATGAAGGCGTCAGTTGACTCATCAAGGGCTCCACATTGTCCTGTATGTTATCAACATCCCACATTGTCTGTTCAGTCTTTTCTACATATTTGAAAAAGTTTCTCCAATTTTGTGCAGTAACCGCCTCAAATGCCTGATCAATGGTACGAGTGGTGATTTCCTCTCTGGTCTGGGAAGCTTGCACAGCAATTATCTCCTTAACTTGGTTGAAGGCGAACTCTATGGGATTGAGTTCGGAATGTTGAGGTGGGAGCTTGACAATCCTGAAGCCATGGTACCTTGCCATCTCATCCACCATACTTGTGCAATACAAATGTTTCACTTTGTCCACTTCATTTACCAGTTCCCTAATTAGACTATCTTCAGGAAGATGAACATTTTTCGAAATCAACCAAAATTTGAGTTCTTCTTTCGAACTTTTTGCATTCGGAACATGACTGGTGGTTGCATTGTAGATGCCACTATCGAAAACAATTATTGAATTGGGCTGAAGATTCGGCAACAGTTGTTCCTTGAACCATTTTTCAAACGTTGATGAACTGGGATGAAAGTCTTTGATGTTCTGGGCCAGGTACATCAGTTTTGCTTTCTTCAAAAATCCTTGTTTCGTCGCAGCATGAACAATGACATAGCGAGGTCCTTTATCGGCAAAGTCTTTTGGCCGAAATTTGCATCCAGGTAAAACAGCATCGTTTGGAATTGAGGTTGAGGTGGTAGGCACCACCACGTCTCTCTGCGCGTCCTGGCCAACATACACATACGTTTCTCCGATGTAAACAATCGGCGTCTTGAATTTTAAACTTCCTTTGATTTCCCTCAAATAAGCATGTCTAGATATGATCAAATCATCTTTCTCAACCATTAACGATTTTTTGTTATTCTTCATAAACGTGAATCCTGAATCAAGAAGTAACCGATACAATGCAAGCTTCTTGAAATTTTCTAAAGTAGTATCTGCATTGACCTTAAGCAAAACTTGTTTTAAGGTGGGAGGGATGTTTCTTTTGAATAATGAATGCACAATTTTCCTTATGCCACTAATTGTAAAGAAATCATACTTCACTGCTCGGCTGTTTTTATTCAAATATTTCTTCTTTCCTTTCTTGGGAGGTGTTTTACCGTCTCCTTTTTTCAGTTGTTCAGCTCTCAATCTGTAGACAGAGCGCTTGCTGATGCCCGTTGCTTCACCTGCTTTGCCCATCGCAAAGTCCACACTTTTATCAGGGTTGGCTTTTCGAAAATATTCCACCACGTTCAACACAGTATCCTTCTCCAAAGTTTTAATATGCTTAAATTTATGTTTCGATTCTTTTTCCTCACCTTCTTTACTTGCTGCAGAGCTGTTGGCTTTTTTAGCCGCTGCGGCACCCTTTTTCCCCTTTCCAGGGCCATTGCTTTTCTTACTCATTCCAGGATTATTACTGTTTTTAGGCTTTCTTTTCTTTTTCTCTTTGAAAGAGTTAGAAATATCTTCTAGTGAAGATTTTGGAATATTCATACTCATATTAGGCATATTATTCATATTCATTCCCATATTCATATTCATACCCATATTCATGCCCATACCACCCATATTCATCATATTCATATTCATATTGATACTATTCATATTCGTTCCTACTAATATAGCAATGAATCAAAATGAAACAGTTCCTAAATTATATGAATGTGCAAAGCGTGTAGATTTTTTATGAAAATCGGCTCAAGTAAAACTCAAGCGATGTTCAAAAAAGAGAAGAAATGGTTTCGCCTATATTTGATATTGAGTTTAGCACTTCAGGTCAAACCGTTTAAGTGATAAAATCACCAAACGATTACAACCAAATTACACAACATTATCTACATTGAACTTGCAATACACAAAACCGAACTCATTGATAAATAATAAATTCAATAGAATGTCACTACTGAAAAATTGTGGTTCAGGGTCCAGTCGATCCAATGTCAACCATGGATTGATGAGCTTCTTCTGTTGATACCTGTTATGTTGATCGTCGTTGTTCCAACATCACTATTGCCACCTTCTAATGATTGTAATTCCTAAAAAAGACAAATCATGAAAAAATAACATCCAAGAAAAAAGTTTCAAGAACTAGCACCATAACAACAGTGAATAATAAAAACTTCCTACTTACAAAGTATCTAGTACAAAATTACTTGAGTAGAGGAAAGAATGGATCTACAACAAAAACAATGAAAAATAGCCTATATCTATATTGAGCTTGTTCTAAAAACCCAACTTTTAGATGGGCGTGGATTAACGCAGCCTGTAAGCCGTGCGGAATACAGCAAGTCATTGGACTTGGTGAACGATCATGGAAAAGTGATGGAGCGTGTTGTCAATTTGATAATGTTCGATATCAATATATTCATCAAAATTATTTGTATTATTCCTTGATTATGATTACAGCCATACTGAGTTTCATGAAGGTATCAAAAGTACAGTATTAAGTTAATACGGATTTGAGAACAAACCTCTAGAAATTTTTAGTAGAAAACTAAGAGGTATGTCCATAAATTTAATTGTAATGAGGCTCTCATGGCTAAAGGAATTTCAATTTTAGAGTTCAGAGATACTCAGACGTTTTAGACTTCCTTCCCTGCCTTGCGAGACCGGTTAGGCCGGTTGCAGACGAACCGCTATCGCATGTGGGATGTGGGAGCTACTATTTTCCTTCTGTGGTACCATAAACGCAGCGCATACAGAATGAATTGGCAGGCATGGCAGTGGCACTGATACTTTCACATGGCGTTGCGCGCTGTGGTAAGCGATTATTTTCCTTCTGATTGTGGTACCACTGGTTTGAGCACTACGCTTCCCCTAGCTTCTGTACCACAATCGCACTAATGAGCGTTTTCTCGAATGTAGTGTGAAAGACTCTGCGTTAGTCGTATTGTTATGTGGTTTGTCGGCCCACATCCCACATGCGATAGTGATTAGTCTGCAATCGGCCTTAGAGGTCAATACGTTGACAACTGTAGTATTTCGCGAGAGACGTCGAACAAATATTTCACTAACCCTTCGCCAACTTTTCCATCTGCTCCTACAACTCCTCGGCGCTGGAATAGTATATTTCGCACATAGAGCAGAAAATGAGATTTTTCCGGCTCGAAATCGGGGGCCTCGGACTAGAAAAGATTGAGAGCCGGAAAAACATTTTTGCTCGTGGTGCGAACGCTATTTTTCGCCACACACAAAAATAAACAAAATATATATGAGAATAGTTGTTTACTAAGCACTTCCGAAAGCAGAAGTGAAAGGTGATAGCTCTAGCAAATCTGAGGTAATCTGAATATCAGGAAATTGTCCAAGTATTTTTATTTTTTATTCTGATTTGTCTGAATAACCTGAAAGATGATGTTGAATTAATTATGTGGGAGGTTGAGTTTATAATTTTTTATTCTTTCAAATGACAATAAGATGATATTATTATAAATGTTTTAATTATTGAATAATGAACACAAATAATGAAAAGTTTTTTGATCAGCTGTTTTTTGATCACCTTTCTTAGTTCCATGTTAGCGGCTGGAAAGGGTACTCTTTCTGGCCTAGACCGGAAAGAAACCTGTTCTGACGTCAGATTAGAGTCGTCTGCAAACAATGTCTTTCAGATCTACGTAGGGACTGGAAAACAGCTGCTTTCTGCGCAGTGTGGCGAAAAAATGTTTACCATCAATGTGAGGCATCAGGAAGTGAGGCATCAAGAGATGGGTAATCTGAGGTTGCTAGATAAGGGACAGGACATCCCATTAAGAGCAGTTGGTGTGGCATTCTTGAGCAGGAGGTAGACTCCCTTTGTCAGCTAATCTCTCCTTCTCTTCTGAATCGTTCTCCCCAATTTTTCTGGGGGCACAAAGTGTCTAGAAGAGTTGATGGTTTTTCATTGATTCATATATCCAAATTGAATTATGCTTTGACAATGCCAACAATCGGTTATCACGATTTTCTTGTGGTTTTCAACTTTGTGGTGGAGGATTTCCCTATCAAGTTTAAAAACAGATGAGAAAGCTGATTCCGCAATTGGTGAGAGATTTGTTTAATATCTAACCTTATAATCCAGTTATTCACGTCTGAGTAGCCGAAACTTCAAATATGAAATTCCTTCGGCTACTTTATGAATTTACTTTATATTATAATTTACTTTATGAACCTGCCTCGTACAACATCTTATTATTATGAAGATCTTAGCGGCTCATTGCATCTTGTTGAACAAGGTTTTCTCTGTTTACTATCTAGAGAACAGAATCACTTTGTGAATCATACAACGAATCCATTCTCAACAAATTTCATCACAATACAAAAAACAAGAAATCAATGTGATTTGAATGATATTTGTACATAGTAAATCTTTTTCAACGTTTTTACAAATGGTTAATGTTAAATGTATAACGGTACCTGAGATGAAAAGCTTGGGATTCCGTGGTAATCGACAGGCAGCACCAAATATCTACTTCATCCAATTGAATTTTAAATTCTTTCCAACGGAGGCCGCTGGCTGATTAGAAAGAACACCTCAACAACGGCGATTCAAGCAAAAGACTCCAGAGGACCGGACTGTATCTGAAACGGAAATAGACAAGTTAGATTTCATCAATAGTTTAAATCTAGATATAAATAAAAAAACAACTTAAGCCATAATAAAACAAAACGTATAATTAAGAAGATAATGGCCTCTTCTGCACAAATTGCTTCCTTCCTGATTCTTTGCGTCTCAAGAGATTTCAATCATTTTTCGAATGAAATTACAAACATGAAAAAACATTATTATAAAAAATTTCTACTGAAAATCGAATTAAAGTTGAAAGGTGGGTGAATATACTAAAGGGTCTACCCCAATTGTTTATTGGTAGGCCTACATACTGTATGGAAAAAAGGTTTATGATGACTTTCCTCAGCCACAAATAACGTTTTTGAGTTGGACTAATGAGCTTGCCTGTCTAATGAGTCTAACTTGGAGCTTGCCTGTCTAATGAGTCTAACTTGGAGCTTGCCTGTCTAATGAGTCTAACTTGGAGCTTGCCTGTCTAATGAGTCTAACTTGGAGCTTGCCTGTCTAATGAGTCTAACTTGGAGCTTGCCTGTTACATTTTACAGTCTTCTAACAATCTATCAACTATCCATGTAATACCATAGAGAAAATATAGCATATACGTTATTTTGTCTCTGTGGTAATATTAAAATAAGTAAGTAAATCAATCTAATGAGTGATAGATGAGTGAATGCTAGATAGGAATGTTAGTAGACTGTTTCTCTGGTTATGAGGCTCCAAAAGCGAAAAGTTCATGTGAGAGATTAGAGAAATAGAAATTACAACACACTTTTTTCTATGTATTTCACACGACATGCTGTCAAATATTTAAGTAAATAATCAAAATCTTTTACTTACTGACTGTAGTAACAGTGAATACTGTTGAAAATGATCGCAAGACGGTCAAAAGTACTACAGTCAGTAAGTAAAATATATTGATTATTTACTTAAATATTTGACTGCATGTTGTGTGAAATACATAGAAAAAGTGTGTTAATAGATCGCAGCTCAGAATGGATCAAGAAACCATCACCAGAAATTACAATTCAATACTTAGAAATTACATAGGCCTAATATGACTGGACCAGCAGTTACAGACTTTGCAGAGGTCCTGACTAAAAGGCAATGCAGGTTGGCAAAGAATTATAAGTTATTTGAAGGAGCCGAGTGAAATATATGAGTCTTTCTATTGAGTAATTTTGAAGATTCATTGAAAAAGAAAATTAGGTTGATGATTTGAAATGTTATGTCAATTTTCACCTGATACCTTATACCTTCTTCATGCATTGCATTATCCACACTTGTAGAATCGATGGCGTATCATCATCCGAAAGTGCCGCCAAATAGTTGCATAACAATTTCTTGAAGAATTTATTTCCATCTAAAAATCTAATTTTAATCTAAAAATAGCTTACACATTTATTCTGGAAGATAGGCAAGTCTCTACTGCTCTGGAATTTTGGATGATGGCCGTCTATTGTTATGTACAAAGCTACTTGTGGCAAGCTCAAGTCAAGAATATTCCCTGTTTATAGTAGGATACTATTTTCTGAGTATGTTGCTCTTTACCCACATAAACTTTAGGCTCGAATATGGATATGAGAGATACGAGAGCCTACACAGCATCAGGTGGGATCCGAAACACCAGGAAGCGATTCTACAACTCATAAATTCCATTTTAGAGTGGATTCATATATCAGTGGATTCGACCCAACGGGAGAATCAGGCGCAAGTCAGCATACCTCTTATCTTATCTGAGCGATTAGATACCAGCCTGTATATAGAGTGAACCAATACTCTACTGCAATCATTGATTTCTGATCAATACCTCACTTTAGCTGTAGGGCTACATACTATAAAACAAATCCAATAGTTCAAGATTAGAAGAATCTTTTCTTAATAAATTAAAACGATATTACAACCCCATGAAGCTGAGGTGTATCAAATGTGCAATCAACTGAGAAAAATTTAAAAGTAGATCAGCAATTTTTCAGGAAAAACCTTCAAGTGGTATGAGTAGAATTATCTAAATAACGAATAGCTGGCCCATTAATTGACATCCGATGAAGCCTCAGCTTAATTGTGGGCACTAACAATACTGAAAAAAAAACAGGCTGAATATTTAAATACTAATATGCCGTAGCGCTTCCTTGAAGCTTTCAACAGTAAACACGCTAATGATTGATACGTATCATTCCCACAGTGGTTATTTAGATGCAACAATATTCAAAACAGCAATACTGAATAAGAATTACGATTAATTTGGTCAAGTTGTGTTCGGAACCCACCTGAAGCTCATCTCTAATTATAATCCTCCACATTACCCAAGTAATATCCTGGAGCTTATTATGTGGGTATCATTCTCAGCAAAAAAATTCATCTAGCTGATAGTTCATAAGTCACATCCTAGGATTCCGTAACTGCAAATGAAAATTACTGTAGCCTAATATGAATTTCAGTTCCAAAAGTACGTAAGTGTAGGAATATTTTCTCCTAGCTTCTGAATTAAATGAACTAATTGCATTTGCTCAGACTGAAAAGCCATACATTGGCTAAATTAGCAAATTAATTATTTTGAAAAGTCTATGGGAAGTGTGATGTCTCTTTTCACTAAAACAATATCAAAGCACTTTGTTTCTAATGCGAAGTGTTGACCTTTTCACGAAGTGTCTCCACTTTAAAAAAGGTAAAAACCCCTCCACCTGCAGAGTAGTTATCACTGGTAGTCAGAAATCCTCTTGGTTGTCTTGGTTGTTTTCAAGTCTGCCATAAACCAGGTGATCCAATTACTACGTAACCTCAATTTCTAAAACATGTTGCGGCATGAAATTTAGTTTACTGAAGGTGGTAATGTTTATGTCGGCAACAAAACATATACCTTTTGTTTGTGAGATGCCTTGCATCTTGCATGTGATAATGCTAGAAGGGCTCACCTTTACAAATTTCTGAGAGCTTTATAGCCTCACAAACCTGATAGAAAATAATGACTTGGTTACTGACAATGTTTTCTATTCAATTTCTAGTATCCGAGTGGTAAATCAAGTTTTCTACTATGATGAGACATGGTTTCAAGTAAGTGGATACATGAACAGCCAGAACAACAGATTTTTAAGTTCAGAGAACCCTGAGATTTCTCATGAGACCTCATTACATTCGCAGAAAGTGTGCATTCATGTGCAATCACGCGCGAAACAATTGACGAAATATATTTTACCAATCTTCTTTCGTTTTTGAGGATAATACTATGATCGTAGCTATGTCGCGTAGTAATTGGATCATTCTGTATATTCATACACCTCAGCTACTCATTTTTAAAGCGTTCCTCCATCATACAAATTTGATGATGATGCCATTAATTTTCTATCTCACTTCCAATCTCATTTGAGTAACATTTTTGCGCTACATTTGATATGAATTATCTCTTTGCTAATACTGAAGAAAGTATTTCAAACTTTGTAGCTGGATTCTGGCTTCAGGCTTGATGAATCATCAACTAGAAAATCAAACATTCAAAGATTTTCAAGTAAATTTGAGTTTTGAAAGAATACCATCAAGAACAGCTTTGTCAAGATGGCCTCCTCAAATTATTTTCTTATCTTCATTCTTTTGTAAATTCAAATAATTTTTATTGTACAATCAACCACTGCCTTATGCATACCAACATTTAAATATTGCAACTGACACTCCCACCATTTCTAGAACTACACTTCGTTTTGTATATTAATCTTTAAAGCTAGATAATTCGATCAACTATTCGATATCTATTCCAAAAACTTTCAATAAATCAGATTTGATCTTCTATTTTTCGATTTGAATTTGATGTGCTTCAACTCACAATAGAGGCACACCAAATCTATTTTGGCTGATTTTAGCGCCCCTAAAACTTTTCCGCACTGGGAAATTGCCCAATGTGCCTATTTATAGACCAAAGCCTGTTGCTAGACAACAAAGAGTGCTTGGCTAAACATTTTTTCCAATTCTACATTTTGAAAACGGCCTTGTAAGAAGAAGAATTCATTACAAAATTCGGCATAGAGATTAGCACCAGTAAATTTTAGCAAATAAATAGAATTTGAGATTTTAATACAATAATAATTACGATATGAGATTACTACATGGTTTTTGTGGATGATGGATCTCTACTTGAAATCACTGACTTGCAGTCACATTCCAAACAATAAAATTGACTACTGACTTTCGAGCCTCATTGGCTAACCGAATTTACATTATTGACAACTTTTTCAATCACAAACTCCTATTTACAATATAAAGCTGAAAGTAAATGATTTCAAGTGAAAATCCATAATTTTAAAAATAATTAAACAAATAGGCTATATATAGTATTTATTTGAATCTATGAATTTCTAACATAATATTGAAAAAATGGAATATTCTAGAGATAAGTGCTATAAGAATTATTATTAACACAACATTAACTGCTGAATGTTCATCATGGAAGAATTATAAGCATCTCATCAATTCTTAATTCTATGATTGCTAGTACCATATATTTCGAGAAAATTACATAAAATTCAAATGAAATATTATCCAACATGATATATTTCGTAATAATTATTTAACATTGATAAAATAAAAAACAAACTTTCATGAAAGGATTAGCCTATAGATAATAAATTAATTCTTCACACAACATTCGATAATAATATAAAAGAACAGGAATCTGTATATAATTCTACATGCAAATTTAGTGATATTTAGACTATCATATTCTTTTCATCTAGCTTATGGTTCTCTAGTTGGGCCTATCAAAAAACATATACTGTATTATGATGGTTTATATGAATATTATTATGGCCCAAGCGGGTTTCAATTATTTTAATTATTTGGTTTATTAACCAAATCGCTCGGACTGGGGGCTAAAACACATTGATGGTTGTAATATAATTAAATAATATACTATAATTTTCCAATATAATTGTCTACTCTCGCCTAATTGGTGTGCATCTATCTTTAATAAAAACGTTGATCAATTTTGAGATTGAGAAGTTATGGGTTTTAAATCTGCCAAAAAATAATACTATAGCTAAGTGGGTTATAGTTAAGTGGGCTGTCTCAAAAACGAGACACTTGAGAAGTGTGCTCCTGATTAATGAAGTGGGAGAGTCAGTTGCATAATTTGACTAGCACCTGTGTGCTGAATGTTGTGAACGGCATCGTTGGTGAAACTCATCAGCTGATGCAGTCCACTGTTAGAAGTGTGAGAAGCGACTAATTCGTGATCATCACTGTCGTCGCCTGATGAATTGGGCAGTTGACTGGCCAAATGATCCACATTGTCTTGCAGGTAATCAACATCCCACATTGACTGTTCAGTCTTCTCTACATATTTGAAAAAGTGTCTCCAATTCTGGGCAGTAACCGCATCAAATGCTTGATCAATGGTTCGAGGCTTGATTTCCTGTTTGGTCTGACTCACTTGCATGGTGATCATCTCCTTGACTTGGTTGAAGGCGTACTCAATGGGATTCAGTTCGGAATGATGAGGTGGAAGTCTGACAATCCTGAATCCATGGTACCTTGCCATCTCATCTACCAAACTTGTGCAATACAAGTGTTTCACTTTTTCCACTTCATGCAACATCTCTTTCTTCATACTATCTTCAGGGAGATGTACATTTTTCGACATAAGCCAAAATTTAAGTTCTTCTTTCGAACTGCTTGCGTTTGGGAAATGAGTGCTCGTTGAATTGTAGATGCCATTATCGAAGACAATTACTGAATTGGGCTGAAGATTCGGCAACAGCTGTTCCTTGAACCATTTTTCAAACGTTGCCGAATTGGGATGAAAGTCTGTAATGTTTGTGGCCATGTACATCAGTTTTGCATTTTTTAAAAATCCATGTTTACTTGCAGCGTGAACAATGACATAGCGGGGACCTTTATCGGCAAAGTCTTTTGGCCGGAGTTTGTCTCCAGGCACAGCAGTTGCTTCGTTGTGAGTCGAGGGGCCCCCTTTGTCTTTCTGCGTATTCTGTCCAACAAACACATACGTTTCACCAACGTAAACAATTGGGTTGTTGTATTTTCGACTTCCCTTGATTTCCCTCAAATAAGCATGTCTAGATAAAATAATATCACCTTTCTCAACCAGTAAAGACTTTTTGCTATGCTTTTCAAACGTGAATCCTGAATCAATAAGTAACCTATACATCGTACTCTTTTTGAAATTTGGTAAACTAGGATCTGCATTGACCTTGACCAAAACTTGTTTCACGGTGGGAGGGACGTTTCTTTTGAATAAGGAATGCACAAATTTTCTGATGGCACTAATTGTGTAGAAATCATACTTTACTGTTCGGCTGTTTCTATAGAGATTTCTTTTTTTACAACCTGTCCTAGCAGTTTTGGCGTCTCCTTTCTTTTGTTCAGCTCTCAATCTGTAGACAGAGCGCTTGCTGATGCCCGTTGCTTCACCTGCTTTGCCCATCGCAAAGTCCACACTTTTATCAGGGTTGGCTTTAATAAAATAGTCCAATACGTTCAACACAGTATCCCGCTCCAAACTTTTAATATGTTTACCTTTATGTCGAGAAGTCTCAATTGGGAGTTCAATCATCACAGGGCGTTTTTTAGGCTTCTTTTTCTTCTTGACAGGATTAGAATTATCATCCATTGGTTTTGGATTAGCTTCCGCGTCCGGGCAATCATCTAGTGAGGATTTTGGAAGAGAGTCAGAGTTGGTAAAATCTTCCAACGAAGATTTTTGAATGTGTTCAGGGTTCGAAAAATCGTCCATCGAAGACTTTTGAATTTGTTCCGGGTTCGAAAAATCTTCCATCGACGATTTTTGAATGTGTTCCGGATTCGAAAAATCATCCATTGACGACTTTTGAATTTGTTCTGGGTTCGAATAGTCTTCCATTGGAGACTTTTGAATGTGTTCTGAGTTCGAATAATCTTCTAGTAAAGATTTCTGAATTTGTTCAGGGTTCATCCGGAATAATGTGAATTTCCGATGTTTTCCGATGTAGTCGGTTGAAGCAGGAATATCTTTTATCACTACAGGTAAGCCCGTATCCGTAGTTTTAATAAAGTTTCCTGTAAAATTTCCAAACTCGCGTAAGACACCTAACACTAAAATTCCACCAAAGATTTTATTAAATATCAAACGACTATGACCGCGTTAAAATACTCAACATTATCTACATTGAACCTGCAGTACACTAAACCTAGTTCATTGATAAATAGTATCGAGTTCAATTGAATGTCAGTACTCAAAAATTGTCGATTGGGGTCGAGCCAATCTACTGTCAACCATGGATGTGATGAACTTCTTCTGTTGGTACCTGTTATGTTGATCGTCGTTGTTCCAACATCAAAATTGTCACCTCCTAATGACCGCAGTCATCAATTGATTCCTAGAAAGAAAATTAATAATTCATTAATTGAAGTATCAATTGATGATACACTATTAAAATTAATATCATTATTAATATATTCATAAAGGACAATAGTATCAATTAGTTCCAACATATTATATGTATTCGAATTAATGTCAAGCAATCAGCAATCAAAATGAAGCACTACTGTTTAATGGAAATGTGCATAATGTATGGCCTTGGCACTGGCAGTTGGTCTGCGACATGGCGTCACCCCTCAACAGTGAGAAACTGACAAGTGTCTCAACTAGTATAATATCATTCTAACAGAAAAGAAAAGAATGGAACTTAAACATCACATGAATAGGAAATAGCTTATAGTTCAATTTGAACAGTGATTGCTCAAAAACCACAACATTCAGACAGTTTTTTGATATGCTTCGTTCTTGTCTATGTTGGAATTACAGATTACTTCATCATTCAGGCCGATTTAAATTTTCTTGGATACAAACTAGAGAAATATTCCAACAATGAAAAAGTCGCCCTTATGACATAATTATCCATGAACGTGGCTTCCACGCAGCCTGTAAGCCGCGTGGAACACAGAATGTCCTTAGGACCCCATATAACACGGTCAAATATTAAATGATCTTTGACCATATATTTTTATACGGTCAAAGATCTTTGACAAATTTTCATCAAGAATTTATTCGCTATTAGTCCAGTATTAAACTAGCAACTATTCTATTTGATAAAATATAATCTTTTACACCATCAAAGATCGTTGATCGAAGATTTTTGACAAAATATTTGACCGTGAAAACTACAATGAGACCCTTGACATGGTGAAGGATCGTAGAAAATTAATGGATCATGATTTAGATTGTAAATATCTTCCACGATTTTATCCATTTATTTACAATTTGTATTTATTTACAATGCAAATGACACTAATGCAATAACATTAGAATATAAAATAATAAGGTAGTCCTTGTGCTATTTTACTTCCAAATTTGTAGGTGACAAAGTTAAAGATAAGGTTAGAATTTCACGTGTACAATTTTTATAAAATTTTAGTCCAAAAAAAAACATGAAAACTTAATCCAAACTTGTTTCAATTCTTTGTATTATGAATGCAAAATATTTAGTTTGAAGTATTTTATAGTGTACAAGAGTTGCTTTCAAACCAATACTAGGTTTGATTTAATTAAACTTAGTGTTGATTATGTATTATGTAAAATTATTGACCTGACTTGTCTTATACTCCATAACTGGAGTCCTTAGGACGTAATATTTAATAAATAAAAAAGACTAAGACATTATTACTGTATAATTACAGTCTACTTCAGACTGAATGAACCATACCTATCTGACTATGACTTTACAGTCTTCAATACATACTATTAATAAATCAATAGATATCTCCTCGGCATCTAGATTAAAAGTACATATATAGCGTAGTTATGGATAAGGTTAGGTTCAGTTGGTCAATTTAGACTCTAGTACAAAGACCGTTCCCATAAATTCTTCAAGAATGAATCCATTCTAATAAAATGTTGAAGAATGAATACGATTTCATCAATTTTAGTACAAGAGACAAGAAATCATTGTGAACTTGAATAATACAGCTAGTACGTGGTGTAACCTTTTACTGAACGGTTCTACACAGGTGGTTTGTAGACATTATAATTGAATTTATGACTGGAACTAGGAATATACTGTACCTGAAATTATGAACTCAAAAGTCCTTGTCATTTGATCTGCAGCACAACATTACTAGTTCGCTTAATTGTATCTGAGTTTCTTCTTCAACAGAAGCCTTTAGTCGATTAGAACGAACACACAAACTGGATCCAATTCAAGCAGAACGCATTCCTGCAGAGTACTATATATATCTGAAACAGAAATTGGTAAGTTCGATTTATTTTCTAACTAGGATCAATAGAATTCAGGCATAAATAGAAAATATTTCAACTTGCATCAGTGTGAAACACAAAGTATAATTTAGGCGGCTCGCACATCTGAGCAGAAAGCAGCATGGGTGCCTCTCGACAAGCATGTCGCTAGAGACACAAGTCTGCTCTACACAGGTGACAGCGATGTCATATTGATCTAGTGAGCAATTGATTGGAAAATCACTTTCAAGTCTAGTTTCTATTCTGGCAATTTGCAAAATCATAACAACATGGTGTGATGTGCCAGCACGTTGAGCGATTTTTAAAACGTTTCGTCTATTGTTTTCATTTCGGCGCAAACTGCATGAAAGTGGATGCAATGACATCGTATACGCTAATTTACAATTAAGATCTAGTAACCTTGAGCACTATATATAAAAGTAATCAAAGCTCACTTATTTCTGGGTATTTTCAAAAATCTGACTAAAGCATATAGTTTTTGGGGGTGTTATATCCAATTCCGAAAACAGAATCTTTCTATCTATATTTATAAGAAATTTAGAATTTGAGAGAAATCAATTGCGAAATACGAATCCGTAACACTTGTGCCGCGGCACATTGGGCTAGCAAGTAACAAGTAAGTACAAGTAACAAGTAAGTAAGTAACAAGCACAAGGAACAGCCGAGTTGAAATGTTGTGGACCGTTTCCATTAAGAACAAGTTCCCGTCATTCGATCTCTAGTCATGTTGCAGCGCTGTATCTGTGGTAATGGAAACGAGGTTGCAAGTTGCGTCGTGTTATTGCATGTTGTATTGGTGTGTCATGCAACAACAGCTGCTGCATTTGCGGGTAACAGAAATTGTCGTGCTGGCGTGCACTAATGTTGCTTGTTGAACAAGTGTGCAAGCCACCTATAATAGTGGATATACTATAGTGATGGCCACGTTATCACAGTATTCCATCAATAATGTATTTGTGTTGCTATTCTTGTCTATCTTTCGAAAAATCAAATAGTGCTATTTTTTTTAGCTTCGCAACATTACCAGATCGTTTTTTAACAAAATTGAAATATAATCAATTAACAAG
The DNA here is from genome assembly GCF_014356525.2 of Nilaparvata lugens. Classification (NCBI taxonomy): domain Eukaryota; kingdom Metazoa; phylum Arthropoda; class Insecta; order Hemiptera; family Delphacidae; genus Nilaparvata; species Nilaparvata lugens. The sequence continues at coordinate 20,012,606 of NC_052509.1, forward strand.
ATACGAGGGTCATTTTTTTCAACCTATGATTGGTCATAAATAAAATTCCAATGTATAATATGAAATAATTTTTCACCATTGAAAGTCAAGTGGGCTATAACGTTGTTTTTGCTCCTCCCTCCTCGTTAGTATGGAAGCTCTGCCCTCGAAGTCATGTCTTGAGTTTGGGGAAAAGGTATTATAAGTTACAAGTGAACAAGACAGGTTTGTGATCACAATTATCCCATTTGATTTGTTGGAGAAGCTGTTTGGTTGCACCAGCATTGTGAGGTCGAGTAGTTATGCAACACGGCGATTTCGGGAGTTATTTCAGATAGCGTCTTTCATTTTCACAGTTAGATTTTGACGGTAAGATTTATGCATAACTATATTTTGCTTGAAAAAACTAATAACGCTACGAAACTAGTACTAGCCGCAGAATCAAGTGAGGCGGCCCGTTTGTAGGTCTTCAACTTGTCAGCAATTGAAAATCTGGCCGCACCAATTACAGGGAGTTAGGTTGGGATGATAAGCTGTTCAGCTACCACATCTCTGGGTCTTAAAATATGAGATCGGCCTCTATAGAAGGCAGTAGCAGAGAATTGGCAACGATGTTCTTCTATTTTTCTCCCGTGCCATATAACATAGATCTCACTATAGGGTCAAAAATTTCACGATTTGCTTCTTCGATTTTCTAAATTAGATCAACGATGCAAGAGCTCAAAATAATTTTACCAATCATATCCTCAGCATGATATATAAGGCTTATAACAAAATTAGAACAGAGGCAGCTGGATCAGCTGATTTTTTACCCTTTATTTATAGGGTAGGTCCTTATTTAAAAAGCAGGTAAAACGTTTCTGCGTCTACAAATAAATATCCCGTTAGGTTAGGTGAAGTAAGGAGCTTTTACATTTCACAGCTTTTAAATACATTTTTTTACTAGCTATGAAAATTAAAAAGGTTATTAAATCAATCTAATAACCTTTTAGACAGCCAGATAGCAATATTACTGGATATCTATAGATATTACTCATTGTCTCTTAGTTTATGGATCCACAAGAGCGTAGCTGATAACTTGTGTACAAGTAGAAATACAACACATAAAATTGAATATTAATTCAATAAGACTATACTTTTCCTTCAAGTTAAAGCTAAGAATTACAATTTGAATGATCTGAGTGAAACGTGCAATTATTTTTGTGCATTGTATATAGAATCTATATTGAACTAACCTACCATTAAAAAGATTATCGTTATCCATTTCATTAGTAAATTCATTAATAATAAACTAACTATCAATGTAAAATACTATTTCTATACCATTTCAATTAGGTTAGTTTAACATAAAACACTGCTTGATACAGTGAATTTTCTATTGTTAAAATATAGGAAGGTTGATGCTATCCCGATTTGTCTGCACATAAAGTATTAAAATCCAAACATAATCAAAAGAATGTGAAAAAGAAAGTAATAAACTAAGAGAGGTTATAAAAGTTACAAAACAATTAAAAGTAACAATAAATATAACAATAGAATTTTTTCACTATACCTGCCGATGAATTGATCAAGATATGAGCCCATAATTACCGCCGTAATATGAATTAAGGTATCTATCAATGCAATAATTGTTTAATATTTACTTAAATTTTATAAATATTAGCTTTTCTCTAATTATTTATCTCACGATTAGCTGTTTGTTCTAAACTCTAGAAGCTGTCAACATGTCAACATGTCAACTGAAATTATGATCAAGCATACCGATTGTCAGTATGACCAACCTTTCAACCTAAAAGTACTAAATCAATTTTTTTTAATTTCCAATTCAAATCGATTTCTTGTATATAATTATCATCGACCATATGGAAGTATTGATATTTTTCAATTTGTACTTATATTCACTCCAACTTTTGAATAATCTTGTCCGTGGATAATTCACTGCTGGTACTGTACAGTGAAAAGGAAGATCCATTGTCTGCCCATTCTGTAACTTGTTTTACTGAAGTGAAATGCAAATGGCTGCCAAAGTCATTGAGTTTTATTGTTTCGTTTACGTGTTTGCTATGTTCTACAGTTTATCAGAGGTAAATTGAACTAATTTGTGCAAAAGTGTCTACTTTATAATGTTATTTCCCATTACATAGTGTTACAATATGATATTAGAACTCCATAATTCATTGTTAGTTTCTTGGTGTTCAGTGCAACGGGATCGTATCCGAGCTCAACTCTTGTCTCGGTTACAAGTAGGTTAAACATATTTTGCATTTTCAATGAAATATGAAATGCTATTTTTCCACTCAATTACCATTGTTTGATTTTGTAATCAATATGCCAAGTGGCTGTTTTAATATATATTTATTTCAGCATTGTTTCAAAACATAATAGATCATCACAATGATGATGGTTAGCTCATCTAGGACACCCATTTCTATGGAATTGAATATGAAATTAAGGATTTTTCCCAACTGTATTTGTAATTCAATTCTAAGTTTTTTCTACAAATTTGTTGTAAAGTGAACATATTGAGTTATTTGAACAACTACTTCAAACAGAATTCTTCCAAATTGATATATTTTTATTAACTACTAATGTTAGGCTAGTAACTTACCGTACTTGTTCACAATACAAATACAATCAGTAGGTTTGTTTTTATTTTTGTTCAATATGTTTACTTGAATATAAATAAAGCTATTCAGTAAAAAATTTTGAAACTATAATTCTTGTAATAATTAAAAAAAAATATATAATTGTTGAATTATTTTAAAGTTAGTTATCAAGAAACAAAATGAAATGTTATATGTGAAGGCAGTAATTTATTGGTTAATTTTTTTCGTTGAGTCTTCCAATGGATGACATTATTTACAATTTTGAAATTTTAAAGTTTTAGATTTTCTTAATCATGTTGAGAATTTATGGCTGTCTTACTTTATTTCTCAATGTTGATTGTTGGTTAAATATTGAATATGATAATATTATTACAATCTTGTATTATGATAAAGGTTGTCAAAAACTTCTGTGTGATATTGTATTTTTGACGTGATGACCAACCCAGCTCATCTGGCTGGTTAATGGTCCTACAAATGAAGATTGAAGATATTTGTCTTGCCAAATGTTAATTGTTCTTACAATGTATATATTTTTGGGGGTTTGAATTAAAGACCACAATTTCAACATCAGTTGAATTCATCTTTTAATGTGATGGAATAAAGTTACCTAGTATATACTGTTATAATATTATTTGTTGAATACAATTTTATTCATGCAATACCAATAAACGCTACTTTTCATATTTATGATTTCAGATGGTTGCTGTAGGACTTTCGTCGCAATCAAAACGGAAACATTAGAATTTATTGCAGACCTTGGCTTGCTGGAAAGCCGGGTCATTGTCTGTCAAAATGAGAGAAGTGAATGAAGTGATCATTTGATTAATTTTTTATCGAGAGTGACGAAACGTTTTTAACGGACCTATTGTGTTTGATTCTTATTTTTAGTGTTTCATAGACAATATGGGAGAGTGTTCTATTGACATTGACTCTTTCAATGAGGATTCTGCCAAGATCCTAATAGTTTTAAAAACTCAAATATCTCGCAAGATTTGATTGGGCATCGCTTTGATAGCTATGCTGTATCACAATGCGGTGTAGATTGAAAAGCATACATTCCATCTCGTCAGAGAAGATGCTGGTTTTACAAACGGTTGTGATAATGGTTTTGACAACTGCCTCGAGGATAGTGGCAGACGTGGAGGACAGTCTCAGTTCGTCGACTGTGCTAGATAGGAGATTGGGAATGCTAGGCAGTGAAACTAGTGATATTTTCAATAAGACTCTTGCCTCCAAGCATGGTACATCTGCAAAGAACTTGGACTTGCTTGGCACTAGAAACGCAAGGACTCCGGCCACAGTTCCGGTTCCTCGGACTACTGGTAGTCCAGTGCAAGCACAGACTAGTCCCAGTTTACGCGAAATTCCCTCCTATGCTCCGCCGAGCAAATCGTTTTTCACACCTCCACTACCGCCAGAGTTCCACAATCCATTCGCGAACAAGCCAACGCTACGCGGAAGCAACTCAGATGGCAGCATAATAGGTCACAGGAGGCCAATTCCGCCTCCGCCGCCCCCGCGGCTGCCGCCCGAAGCCGAGCTAATTCCGATCCGTCCACCTGATGTGGCTCATCAGGACACGCGCAAAAAGACTCTCAACACGCCAAGCTTTAAGAAAGTCGTCGAAGTTCCGTTCTCAGAAACGTCCAGCTCAACCACCACCAACTCGAGGTCTGTCAACGAAACGTTCGATTTTGTTCCTCCGATCCTGCCCTACACCAGCATATCGAGGATACTGTCTGGAGGTAGTGGTCGCAAACATGACTCCCTGCAAGACACCATCGATAGGGCGCGCTTCGACCCAGAATCGAAAGTGTCTAGAACAATCAAACAGGAAGTTGTGAAAAGTCTGATACCGCCCACCACTAAACCACCTCCCGAGACTGTCGTCGAGAAGAAACTTCCTCAACCTGCCGACAACTCAGTGGAAGAGGAGCCGGCCGCTCCGGGAGGGCCCTCGTTCGACGTCGCCGCTCAGCCAACTACCACCCAGGAGAACATCGAAGAGCTCACTATAAGGAAACACCAGGAAATGGTGGAAACTCGCATCGATTCGGAGCCATCTCAGCGAGAAGCAGGCCTACCTGAAATATCACAGCTACCCGAGTCACCGGAGCCACGAACGCGACAAGTACTTGGAGTGGCATGGGATGTTCACGTCTACTTGATGGCTACTCTATTCGCCATTCTCGCAATATGTTCTATGCTGAACATCATCCGTATTAGTTCTTTTAAACGCTTACTAACTCGTGGATACTTTCTCACTCTTCACGGATTCCTGCTGGTTATTGGCTCAGTTCGTAGCATATACTTGTTTTACGACGCCTACAACATAAACTGCACACTGCCCGAGCCGGTGTCAGCAATGTTGCTGGACATAGTGTTTCCACTGCTGACGTCGTGCTTTGCCATCCTGTTCCTGTTCTTGCTGTTGGCCGGTGAAGTGAAGCTGGTCGACCACCGACTGCAGCGGGTCTCAGTCCTCTCAATACTCATCGTCCTCCACCTGTCATTCACTATCAGTGTTGACTTGTTCTCGGCCGAGACTAAGTACGCCACACTGTTGCCACTGATGTGCCAATGCCTGTTTGTGATTCTGTGCGTCATACTAGGACTGTCCTACCTGTATCTGTATAAGTCGTTGTCACATTCCTCGTTGAGGAAACAGGGTAATATATTTGGGTCGGTGTTCTCTGACTGCCACCGGTCGACACTGGCACACGCGGTCAGAGTCACGCTGGCTACCAGTTTGCTGAGTTTGTTGATGGCGGGGGTGCAGCTGTACGGAATGTTTTGGGTTTACGAGGTGCTGGGCAAGGAACCGCCGCATCCGTGGTTGTGGTGGGGGTACCAGTTTTCAGTGCGGTTTATTGAAATCTCGATGTGCTTTCTGATGTCATGGGCGGGTGTGCAGCCGCTGCGGTGTGACGACGAGAAGCAGACGCAGACTCACTGTCTGGCGGGCGGATTCGGGCGCGGGGCGAACACGAGACACGACAGTGGCACCGTGGATGACATCTACCCGGCGATATGCAGCTCGAACCAGGCGATACACAACTACTCGCTGCGGACGGGCAAGCAGGTGTACGAGGACGCATTCCCGGTCGCCTTGCATGGAGCCAGCCACCTGTTCATGCACAACACGACGGACAGGCGCTCGTTGAGGAAGCAGCACCCGACTGAAGACGAGCTGCTGTGTGGCGGCACCCTGGTCGCGCCGCGGCGCCTGCAGCCGTCTCCGTCCATGCTCGTCGCCGAGAACGGCTTTGTGCGATTCCGGTCGCTGGCCGACGCCGAGCGTCCCGGCGCCGCCGCTGCCGATGAGTCCTATGTGCCTGCTTCCCTCAGCCATCCGCGCGAGGATTTCACGTGAGATTTCAAAGCGGTAAGTGCAACAATCGTCTGGTTATGATAATCATTACTTCCTCCTAGTTTTATTCAATCATACTAAGAAAACAATCCACAAGACAAAATTATCGATAAAACCGTTCAATTTTATATTTTATGATAAAGTGTGATATTTTGAGATTGAACCCAATGATATTATTTACAATAACTTATTTATTTTTACTGCAATGAAACACTGTTCCCAAGACAAAGTCAAAATCGGAGTAGTTCTAAAAACTCAAAACATTTATTTCATCATAATCATCATGTTCATGTTACTTTTAAACGTTATTTTATTATTTCATTTCTGAGACGAACTTGGTCCTATAAATGTCCAATACTCGCTAAAACATTTTTTTCTTAATATTTCTCAATCGTCTTAATGTTAGTTCAATGAGTTATTTGTCACTTTATAATCTTTACCTGGAGTGATAGCTACTGTAGTTTTATATTATATCTAATTTCAAATGGTTGACATTACAACAAAACTATTGATTAATTGAGCGAGTAGATTCAAATAAATAGAAGTAGGGTTTTGCATTCTAAAATGATGATTATTTTTAGTTGAATAAAATATAAACGGCTATCTATGTCATACTTTATATATATTTTCTTGTATTGTCTCAGAAAAACTCACTTATAATATGTTGAAACACAATCTTGTCTTATTGATAAGAAGAAAATGGGTTGGCCTACTGGTTTTCTTTCATTTAGAGAGCTGTTATGTAGTCATTCTGTTGTGGCGGCACAGCTCAATTATTCCATTATTACTTATTGGATTAATCTTCTGGGAAAATGTTGAATAAATAATTCCGGCCTAGAAATGATTGAATGAATAACTTAATTGAATGAGAAATTATTGATTGTTTAGACCAGACATTGTTTTTAATACGATTGTGTAAATTTATTGATAAAATTGTCCGGTCGGTGATAATCCGGGTTATAGATGTTCCTTAACTGAGTTTATTTGTAACCACTGTAGGCAGTGCATTACATTCCCACTGTTATGAAATGCCTATATATGCAATAGATACAAAAAATAAATTTAGAATAAAATGATTGCATCAATCTTCCTAAAGACTTCACGTTAAATTTGTACATTTTATACGATTCCCTAAAATTATCATATTCCTATTGGATTATTCTATATATAGATTGTAACACTTCTGTGTAATGCAAAGGATCTACGAGTATTTTAAGAATAATTAATCCTCTATCAAAACTTATTACTGTATTTACCTCTAAGTAAAAAACCCATCTCTTCCTTACAATAATATTTTATCTTTCTCTTACTTCATTATGTTGAAGTATGATAGTAGGCATGTATTTTTTATCGAGCATGATTGCTTTGTTAGAAAATAATAATGTCCAATCGTTTTTTACCATTTTCTAAGTATATTTTAGCGTGAAGTCTCTCTAGTAATATCCTCTTATCACCTTCCTAATAAACCCAATCAGAAATACCATTTCTATGTATAGCTTATGATGATAATCATTGTAAAAATTCTGCGCTTAGTTGAAATCAATATATATATTTTGTAAATATATACCGTGACTAAAATCGAGTTTAATAAATTATTAATTTAATGTTATTTCAACCTTAAAGTCTGATAAAGCAAGTTTCAGTATTGAATTATTATTAAAGATGGTGAAGTATGTATAGGTATTTAATACGTCCGATATAATGCAGTATATGAATGCGAATTATCAACACTGCAAAACTGACATTATCAAGATTGATACCTTATGTGCTATGATGATCCATATGTACATTATTTTTAATTCAGTTTTAGAATTATTTTATTTCTAGACAAACTCATTTAATTTCTATTATACTCAAAACCGTTTATATGAGCTAAATCTTAGATATTAAACTCTTGAAAAGAAATGTCTATTTTAATGTTCATATTTTAATTGATGTACATTAAGGATGAATTATTTCATCAATCTTTTACTCTAATATCTTGATAGATGTTAATTTGCTTAAATTGATTTTTTTTCAACTTTTATGTTTCTGATAATTCTGTTTTACGGTGTGCGACTCCTAATTTTAAAATTGAAATTCAGATCTTTATCTTATTGAGTGGAGTACTTCCTTTATAATCTAGGCGTTATTGAGCACTATTTGTTCAATGGAATGATTTATGCCAAGTTCTTGAGAAAGTTTTTATTTGTAACTCAATCATACCGTTACTATTAATAATGTAACGGAATTTTTATCATTGATATTAATATTAGTGTTGTTTTCGGAATTTATATTGTTCATTCTAGAGTTATCAAGTTATAAACTTTAGCATATTGGCCCATTGATTGAAGTACACTGAACATGGTTATGTGTATGTGGTCAAATGGAACAACCTTTGGATCTCCACGGAAAGAACCCATTCGAAGATATTATACATAAATACTGATTCACTTTCAATTCGTAAATCAAACTTTCAATAAAGCACCTTGAATCATTAAAAATTAGATAGTTCTGTAGTTGAGGTTCTGTACTCTTGATATTTCTTCATTTGGCTGTGTAGTTTTCTCAATTCGACTGATTTAGTGTAGGCCTATTTATATAGGTATCGTTACGACGTAGCGTAATAATTATCTCCTCCCATTTTCATGTGCAGATGTTGGTTATTTGTGTGCCAGTTTCTACTTATTTTTTAGTAATTCTTTTACTCTTGATATTTTTTCACGACTTTCAACTGTTCCTCACTTTCATCGAAATAAATTGAATATGAATTATTGCTATGTATTACAGTTTTGGGCTTCCATAACAGCTTGTCTATTATAAATATGAATGACGATGAGCAATAGGATATGTGATATTCAATGAATTGAAAATTACAAAATTCTCAAAAAATTATTGATTAAAATTTTACTTCCAACTTATTAACGTAATTGGATATTTAGAAGTTGTTCTGAAAAATCATGAATGAATGCTATAATTTTCGATTCTCATGCGTATGAGATTAATATTGTTGGTTTATTTAGTAGGCTATCTAGCTGTTAGCAAAGAAACAGGGTATGCATATGCATGTTAATAATTTGACCTATTGATAGTTCCTTTAGAATAGACTCTGATGTCCTTCACTCAATTTTTGCCATAGTTTATTTAATTTATTAAAAAATCTGGTTGTGAATATTTTTCAATTCGGATAGCTCTTGAAATGTATTAATCTCTATTATTGCTGCCATAACTTCTTGAATATTTCGGTTATTATTTTACTGAGATCTGTTGCTAGACTTTAGAACTATAGATTATTAAGTGTGGATTTGAGGATTTTTATTTACATGCTCTCCATTGACAGCTTTAATTAGTATTAGACTATTATAAACTGCCATTTTTAAATTTATATTGTTTGACCTTTCCCATTGTTTGTTTTTATTCTTGAATTTCTAGTAGGCTTTGTTTTTACGTGTTTGTCTTTTGATAATGATTGAATTCTTCATTTATTCCTTGTTTTCATTTATTAGCTAGTAAAATGAGTCGCACATCGAAAAAATGGAACTATGAAAACATGTTTCCTATTTATTAATTTACTTGTGTACTTAATTCTTAACAATTTCTAAAGCTGTTTGAAAAGGTGAATTACGTGTTATAATAATATTAACAGAATGCGACACATAATATTACAGAATGCGACACAAAAAGTGTGAGATCTGAAATTGAATGTACAAAATTTTAAATATTTTACTACTATAAAAAGTATATAAAACAATCTCACTGTAATTATAGTTCAGAGTAAAGTTGTTCCTTGCTAGACATGCCTTTAGAAAAAAATATTATCCTATAATAATTATTGCCTTTGAAGTTTAAACCACTCCACATTGTCTCTTCTCTAATCCTTTTTTAATCATCCTTTGTTTCACTGGGGAATTTTTCACATACAATTGATTTTGCTATCTCTGCTTGGCATCTGTTACTGACCTCCAGAAATATGTAATGAACTGTAATTGTCACGTTCGTTATCAGTCTTTGCTATTTTATTTTATTTGAATTACTATTACATCTGTATACAATAATACCATTATTTTACTGTCTTTGTCAGCAGTAATCCAGAGTGTATTAGTTTTATCTCGTAGAAAATCCCCATTCAGTCCCGTACAGAGATGTCCTCTTTGTTTCTTGATAAACAATAAGAGGAATAAGAATGTTCAATCATTGCATAGCCAATTTAAACAATTTATCATAGGGTTCATGAATCTTTAAGTCAACCTAGTAGTTTCTACTTTAAAATTCTCGTGAATTTGTTAATTCTTTGTTTCTGGTTTGGATTTTTTGTAAATCTATTCTTCTTAACATTTATTTCAATACATTTTATCACTCTACTTTCAAATCAGCTATAATTATTTTCGTAAATTTTCTTTCTGAGACATTTATTCCAATATTCAAGTGATCACAATCACTTAGAGAGACCTATCCTGACCTAATAAGGTCACTTGGTAAACATTAGGCCGAGCCTATGGTCAAGTTAGTGTGTCACAGCAGGTTAACAACGGCTGACAACAATAAGTAGCTGAGCACAATACGGTTTCAGAATGATTGACATTTGGCTATTATTGTCGCTCGGCAGCACAGCGAGCGCTGGCCCTGGCCCTTGTCTTGTCATCTGCATCTATTCTGATGTGATGAAACGTAATAAAGTAACAATAGATTCCAAGCAGTAGGTATTCTGCACTGCACGACAATAGGCCTCCCTCCATTTCAATTCATTACCCACCTAATTACAATCTTCTCAGTGCCCTATAAGGTGGATTCACTTCGTACTGTCAGAATTAGTTGAATGGCAAGCATTCGTGTTATTTTACAAGTAATGCTGACCGTTTACAGTGAATCTCACTGTACAGATGACAGTGATAAATTCCCTCCAGTGACTGACTCTCCTTCCTTTGCTAATTGTAATTGATTTGCTTTGAGAAACTAATTTAATTAACGGTTGTCTTTCCGTTTCAAGGATTTATAATTGAATTTGTACTCGGTGTTACTTCATGTGATATTAGTCATTACATACGGAAAATCTTGATTTGCGCTTCATGACATTCGAATCGCATGAAAACATGAGACAGTACGGGATGTGAATCCATTGTAAAATTCACTCATCTTTCAGACAAGGCTGTCTTGAAGCATTTTACTCTGAAATTCTGATTAAACCTCAATTCAAACTTGATTGAAAAATTCTTCACTATGAATTCTAACATACGGATTTATATCCGTATCGATATTATCAATGGAATATGTACATTTTTTAATTGTTCGAAATTCATCTGAATTTTATCAAACCATAATCTACTAAATAATTCAATAATTTCACCACAGGTGAAACTGTAATTGACTAATAAATTTTTGTAAGGTAATATTTAAAATAGAACATTTTTCTCATCGGTCTTGAGTTTCAGTCTAGATTTATTCTATTCATTATAGAATATTTTATTCATTACAGATATGCAATCTGACAAAATCCCTATTTCAGCCGTCCAATTGGTAGCCTATTAATAAAAGATAATATTTATCAATGGCAATAAAATATTGATTCAATTGAAATACATTCGCTCAAATGAACAAAAATAATTTATATTCGTTAAAGCTTGAAGTAAGTCATTTTTGAACTGAAACAAACTCGAGCTCACTGAATATTTCAAACATCGAATGCTGTCCTAAAAGTAAATCTCGTATCTAATAATGTTTTCCCACTTCTAAAGTTTTGAAGTAAGATACTAAAAGCTTGTTACATTACTTCATTGAATTGAATTAATGTTATCTATAATTCATCAATCTCTAAATGAAGTATAACATTTTCAGAACAAAACTTAAAAAAATGTCAAAGCAAAATAACATTAACGAATGTTCCAAATTGAAGATCTATTTCCCCCTTTCCATTTTTTTGTAAAGAACTAACCTAGTAGAATAACATAGCTATGAAATCGGGGTTCATAAAAAATTGTTCTGCTTATAATAAAAAATGAAAGTCAATTCATATTGATCGTCTCTGACAAAGAACTGTACAATACTAATAGCCACTTTACGAGTTACACTAGTAGTTGTGTGTATGATCCATATTAGGAATCCACTCATACTGAATACTCGACCGACCAGTTTGTTAGGCACTTAGGCTTGGTGCCATCGCAACTTTCTCTTTGAATTTTACGATTAGCAAACAATTTCCTCATCTTCTTTGCAATATCAAAACGTATCTTCTCTTTTTTATCCAACTTTAGAATTACATAATTTTTCTAATCAAAACACCTTAATTTTAACCTAATGAAATAACCTACATTTTAACTCAATCTTGAAACAGCCTAATAATACTATGCCATCCTTATTCCACCACCTCCCACCATTAAACATGAATAAGGCCTACGTATCATAAGGTTCAATTTTGGTAATCGATTTCGGTAATGACGAGTACTGCAAAGGAATTGATGTGATTGTGTAAATAGTGAATAATGGATATTAAATCCTTTGTTAGTCTTGTTGATTGATATTGATCAACATAATAATTATGTAGCAGACTAAGTAAAATGCTTACACACTTCCATAATAATAATTATTGTTGAAGTAGACTATGTAAATACTGTACTGTATTCGAACTACTCTTGTAGTTCAGAATTGTAATATAATAATAATAATACACAAACATTTTGTTTATAACTAAGCAGGAACGTAGTATGATATGGTCGACAGTCGTCATTCTACAAAGTGTAAGCTGTATAAGTGTATAACTTAGCATTTTTTTTTAATGTTAAAATATCAATTCCCTCCATTTTAAAAATTGATTGTCATGCTTTACTTGTATTTTGTTATTTTAATCTGCTGATGACTGTTCCTCATTTGTTGGTATGTATTTTTATTCATTTTTCATCCTACCAAGGTTTTTTATGTTCTCTTTGAGTAATGAAGCTTATTCATAGGTTTTGTTTATTTTAGGAAATACTGTGATTAGCCTACTTAAGTTTGTCTTGCTCAAATAAAACACAAAAATTTTGATCAAAATTGTTCTCTATTTTACATTTTTCTTGATTATCAATTATTTCATCCTGATAACTATATCAATGCCATCAATGTGACTATTTGGAACTCAAAATCATTGTATTGACGTGAAGATCATTAATTTTTTATCAGTGGTCAAAAGTTACTTCTATATTCTTTCTTCCTAATTCAGTTTCCTATTTTATTTACTTATATTTCTATGATGCATTTATTGTAAATTTTTGTAAATTATGTATATTACTGTACAAATTTTAATATATTGCAGCCTTGTATGTACTTAATGATTAGAAACGATAGATTATAATATAATAATTTTGTTATTATTTGTATAAATTGCATTTACTATACAATATTTTTTCTGGTATTCAAAACTGGAGTGCGATGAAAGATGATTTATATTATAATGATTACAATAGGAAAATCTTCTGTGAATATATAACATAACAATGTTGTCGATATTTTTATACCTATAAATACTCGCAGGCTTGTATGAATAATGAATTAAGTAATAGCCAAACCTAAGATACTATGAACGTGTCAATAAAAAGATGAACTATATATAAATAAATTTAAATATATATTGAAATTTTGTTGTTTCTATTCCCTTAAACTTCTAAATAGATATTTTATAAATGTGTACATACGATAATTTATATCCGTTGTTGGTTATCCATCTTGGTTTCACTATTATTATTACTATCGTACTGTATTTCATAAAAAGTGAAAAAAGGTTTACTTTAAAAAATAATTTATATGAAGAATTTTCAGATCGGAGCTACCGAGAGAAGCTTTTCAGAAAAAAAATTTGGCTTAAAATTCCTTGGTGATTGCATATTAATATCTATTATAAAAAAAATTAAATCTTATCCACATTTTTTATTAGCTATTATGAATTAAGACAATAATAGATTCATAATATTTTATTACAATGATTATACCAATGAAACAAATTAATAACTTTCGTTACCCTTACGAATCACTTAATAGTGACCGTATGTCGTAATACCAATAATTATATCATATTATGTATCATAATTTATTATATCATGGATATATGTCAAACTTTTATCATATATTTGATAGTCTTAACACGGATCTAATAGGGAGTCAAATATTTGATAGAAGTTTGTCGTCATTCAAATTCTTGTTTGTTTGGGGGGGGCGGCACAGTTCAGCACAGTGTTGAAAATAGCAAATGACGAACTTTTTCTTTTTGCGAGGGTGTCATTTGCCCTTGTCCTTACCCTCTAAAAACTTCGTGTGGGTCTGGCACTAAATTTGGGAAATTTCGTTGGGCGGGGGGTTCCTCTGGGGGACTAATGAGACTTTTGAATGACTCATAGTGAATTATAATATTGAAAGTACTTCCTCCGAGGTAGTTTTATATTTAAAAATTGTTTATTTTATCAGAAAAACTTATATTACAAATTCAAATTGTTTATTGTTTACATCAGTTTAGAACAAAATACACCACTTCAACCAATCATCCCATCAGATATAAATAGTAATTGGAAAGAGAAAATTTTCAACATGTTCAATATAAATACTAACAAGGAATCAATTATTGTATATTGAAAACATTAACAATGATTTACGTCAAACTTAAAATAGTTTATAAATAATTTTAATAATAATCCTGGGACGACAGTGAATATGTACCTTAACATGTATCACAACCAAATGCGAACAATATTCCTATGATTATGGAGTAGATGATATAATGAATTTATTTCCTCCTCAAATTACATAACATATACGTAGAAATAAAATAGTATTACCGATTATGTTTCCAGTAGTGGACATATTTTAACAAACTTGTTATTTTTAAACCTTAGTTTTGAAATCAGAATGCTACTGCAGCTGAAGTCGATGATGCATAGACTTTATTGATTATATCAATATTGTTATTACAGAAAACTGTAAAATCGAATAAGACATGCCAGTTGATAATGACACAAAGACTTTCCTTCTAAAACATGACTAATCATAATGTAGTATGTTCTTGCTTGATGCATGAACTGAATGGAGGACATGAAATCACAGTGTTGTTTAATCTCCAGTAAGGAATCAGTATTTGCTATTCTGTTTCTGTACTCGTCAAATGTGCAATACCGTATTCATTTTTCATAGTTGTATCTAGTAGTTCCAGTGCTAGTCGTCCTTGTAGCTTTTCCTATGTATGAGCTGAGCTGCGAAGCAGCAGAAGCCAGTCTCAAGAAAAGCCGTTGCTCATGCATTGATAGAAAATGATATAACTCTTTTTCATTATAGAATATTAGATTTGACCTTGCTTTGCAATCGGATTTTCTAATGAAACTTGTGTATCGTGAAAGTTGAAGAAGGCATACCGTAGTTTGTTTCAATACACAATAAATACATTTCAATACACAGGTTTCAATATGTTTTCACATTCGTTTTTTTCTGTAATATTACCTACTGACAATATAATTTTTGCTCATACTATTTTTTCTACTACACACTTGAAATCACATAACGTTTACTACACGTACCTACACTTTTTATAGCTTTAACTTTTATACTGTCATAATACTATTTAACCTTTTTATAGCCTGAAAGCTCAGGCTGAAGCATAATGTTACCGGTACGTGAAATGAGTTAAATATACTGAAAATTTCATTTTATCATAGCTCTGGACTATAACTATATTCAAGTTATAAGAATTACTGGATTATTGCAATAGCGTAGAAATGAACCTCAGCCACTCATTGCAGAAGATTACCAGTTTAATCTGCATAAAGAAAGTTAATTATTGTAAGAATATTGTTGATCTCATGAAGTGAAGTTTACTTTCCTGTCTCCCTACTTCAATCAAGCTCCTTCCGTTGTGTGTGTGTACGAAGCAGTGAGATTCACTCAAAACTGTCAGCATTCCACTTGTATAGCATCAATGCTTCCCATTCAGCCGATGCTGACAGCGTGAAGTGAATCCAACTATAGCTGTAGAAAATCTCTTCAAATCAAGCATGTTCTCAATTGCTCGATAGGAGCGATTGATTATATCATTTCAATTTGATGGTGCTTGCTTCTTGCAGTCTTACATGTTTACATGGATGGAGACCGGTGACTTGTGCCGATCTGAAAATAGACGTCTGCTGACTGTGACGTCACTGCAATTCAAAAGGCACTATTGTGAGATCCACTTCAAACTGTCAGCATCATTTGAATGGGTCGCATCATGGTATTTATAAGGAATGCTGGCAGTCGGAAGTGACTCACTGTAGTTCTGAGAAGTCAATTTCATTTCATTTTTTTTCAAATATATTATTTTTGATGCTTAAATACTAGTAGTTCTGTGAACAGTAGACCTCACGCAGTATTCTTCCTACTGCGAGTAGTATACCACAAGTACCTGATTGAAACTATAGATCTTATTGAAATACAGCAATAGACTGGCTTCTCCACACATCTGTGTAATCACTTGTCAGCTGATTTATGATGAATAATTAATTCTATAGTCTGATTTTTACTCTAATATTGGCGTATGAAGGAGGCTCCTTTTCCCTTTTATATTATCCTTGAAATGCAAAATTTCCTAAAACCTTGTATATACGTCGACGCACAATTAAAAAAGGAACATACCGTACCTGTCAAATTTCATGAAAATCTATTACCGCGTTTCGCCGTAAATGCGCAACATAAAAACATTCAAACAGTTAAACATTAAGAGAAATGCCAAACCGTCACTTGAATCTTAGACCTCACTTCGCTCGGTCAATTATGTCTACATCATGTATAATAGTTCTAATTCAGCTGTTGTCATGATTCCAAGGATTGATTCATATCACTTTTTATAGTGAGGCGAATACGGTAGCCTACTCATCATTGTATAATTATGCTGAGTATTGTACTCGCATATAACTCGAAAACTATGCATCTTACGGACATGACTAATCTATACAAAATTGAAGCTTATATAAGCTCCTACAGTTTAGTCAACAGGAAAAAAGTAAATTCGTATGGCTTTTGTTGGTGGGGAGTCCCTTGCGGGAAGGTCCCACCGCCTGAATATATAATTTAAGCCGTCAATGGGCCTTACGACTGTCATACTTCAGCCGGGACCGTCAGTTTAACGTGCCCATCCGATAACACGGGAGTGATCTGGTTAAAAAACTTTTGGTATTGAGAGGGTTTGAACCCGGGATCTCTGTGCTGCTACGTAAGCACTCTATCCACTAGACCACGGATCACTCCGTGTTAACAGATACTTTTTGCTGGAAAAAACTCCGAACGCGCTAAATTTTCTGTGCAATAATTCTGGATTATTGGACATACTAAATTCAAAAAGTTGACCTTCTAGCCCCGGAACTTTTTATAGAATGCTTCAAAAACCACGGTTCCTTTTCCACAGTTCTTTGAGATTAACGCCAAATCGAGGCATCGGTCAGAAAAATTCACTCTGGCCTATTTCTTAGATAATAAAATTTCGAATAAATTGAAATAATTTGAAAACCGAAATTTGGAGGAAATTCCGTTTTCAATCAACTATTAATCTTCCAATTTCTGAAATTTAAATTCATGATTCAAAATCCCTCTGGGCGTAATTTTGTGCTCTACAACTTGAGACCAGGTAGACCGTTCTATCTCAAATAGATTTCCAGGTACACCCGATAACAAATTGCATTTGACCTGTTGGTTTCTATCCACCTATTGGTGATAGTATGGACATTTAGCGCGGAAAAACGTACATTGTGCAGATTAAGTGGTCAATTAAGATTATAGGATATCGAAAAATATGATTTATGATACACTCACTAAGAAGGTTTTGAAACGAGCTATAACTTTTAACATTTTTTCAAGAAACGGAAACGTAAACTTTTATTCGACAAAATATAAAATTATGAGGTGAAAATTTTCTTATTTTCTGGTCTTGTATGGGAATAGCTTCCTGAAAAATAGATATATACGATAAATTTTAATATGTCATCAATTGTTGTTCTATTCGTCCTTGAAACGATGAAATCAGAGTCAGCTTGATACCTCGATGTAGTAGGCTATCGAGAATCTGAGATATTATACTTCTTTGACGAAAGCATTGCTATTTCAAACTTCGGGTCCAGGGGGTCAGTAAGCGGTGGGAAAGATGAATTTGTGATTCTAGGCTATGTGTATACAAACATCTTGTGAAAATTCAGCTTTCCGTTAATTAGTTGCGCATAATCCACTTTTTGCCCTTGTTAACTGGGCTAATATCATGGAAATATTGGACAATTACGATCTTTCGAAAAACTACGGAGAACGTGGAAATGATAAAAATATCTCCATTCTCATGAGTTTTTGAAACGATCGAAACAAACTTTCCAAATATATTTTTCATGAATTATTCACGTCAAATGAAATAGAAGATTCTGTTCTTCAAGTTAAGACCAAGTAAATTGTTTTATCATAATGGGTTTCTGAAATAAGCAGCTTTGAATATAGAGATCAGCCATTTTTTGTGGATGAAAATATAGGTTCAAGTATAGTCGAGGATAAAATTCCCCATTTTTCGACCGAATTCGATTTATGATACGTGATTTCGAACAGCCTTTAGGAGCCGAGAAGAATGAGCTGTTGCTGTAGAATAAGGAGATCCGATCATTGAGTCAAAAGTTATCAGTGTTTGAAATTTTGACCCTTGAGGTGTGCACTGCTCCAAGGGTGTAATACTCCTCTAAGAGCGGATATTTCGAAAACTATGAAAAATATATAGAAAGTTGTTAAATGTATATTGTAGTGGGAAGAGGAGGAACATTTTCACATCCTTACAAGATTTTGAAATTTTATCTTGAGTATTTCACAATATATGCAGCTTTGAATATAGAAATTGACCATTTTTTGTGTAGTGGAATATGCTGGGCTCGAGTGTACTCAACAATAAATTTTCCATTTTTCGGCCTAATTTCACTTATAATGCATGATTTTGAACCGCCTTGACGAGCTGAAAAGAATGAAGTTTGTACGATTAGATCCGAGCATTGTGTCAAGCTAAGAGTGTTTGAAATATTTTGATCCTTGAGGTGTCCTTATGCGCGCCTCTCCTCTAGGAAATACTGAAATGAAGTGCATCTAACGTTTGATCCTCAAAACATTCGATTTTCAGCCTGTGCTCTTCTAGTTGCCGAAATTGTGCTTAATGTTTTTGTTGTAAACAGAGTGAACTATACTGAAATTGATTGGATAGCATATATGCAGGAAGTGGAAGGTGTTATAAATGGTACTTTGGATTATTCTCAACTTAAAGGTGACACTGGACCTTTGGTATACCCGGCTGGATTTGTGTACATCTATACGGTCTTGTATTACTTGACCGAAAGTGGTAAAAATATCCGAATAGCGCAATACATATTCTGTGTATTGTATATTTTGACTCTTATGTGTGTTTTTCGTATCTATCATAAGACAAGAAAGGTGCCACCTTATGCAGTTATTATATCTTGTTGCACCTCGTATCGGATTCATTCAATATTTGTTTTAAGAATGTTTAATGATCCAGTAGCAATGCTAATATTGTATTTATCCATAAATATGTTTATAGATGGTAGGTGGAGCATTGGAAGTTTCTTGTTCAGTCTTGCCGTTTCTGTAAAAATGAACATTCTTCTTTTTTCACCGGCTTTGTTACTTGCTTATTTATACTGTCTTGGACTATTTGGTACAATCAAGCAATTAAGTATTTGTGCGTCTTTACAGTTATTCTTGGGGCTGCCTTTCCTTTTCACCAATCCTTGGGCTTACTTGAAAGGATCCTTTGATATTGGGCGAGTTTTTTTATTCAAATGGACAGTGAATTGGAGGTTTCTACCGGAAGACATATTTGTGAATGGTTATTTTCATGTTTTATTACTTATTGTTCATATTTTACTTCTCATGATATTTTTTGATACCTTCAAAACGTGCCTCAAAAGTTACGCAAATTTAAAACAAATTGAAAAAGAAATAAAACCCCAATTAAGAAAAACTGATAAGATTGATATGAACTCAAGTTCCCAACTACTGGTTCTTCCATTATTCACAGCTAATCTTATAGGGGTTGCTTGTAGCCGGTCTTTGCATTACCAATTTTACATATGGTATTTTCATACTCTGCCTTACCTTTTGTGGTGCACTCCCTATACCACAGTTTGGCGTCTTATCTATATGGGCCTAATAGAGTTGTGCTGGAATACATACCCTTCTACTTTCTGGAGTAGTGCCTGCTTACATGTTGTGCATGTATCAATTTTATACGGATTGTATAAGAATAGGCCTGGCAAAGGATGCTCGATACACGATCAAAGTAAAGGAAAATAAGTTTCAAGAATGCCTTGTTCTTATCAAATATGTGTGATAACATATTCTAAGAGAATGATCCAATAATAAAAATTTTAAAGATCTCAGTAAAATGAAGAAGCATTCTTTCCATGTACATTGTACATAGAAATTGATGTTAAGCTTGATATACTGTAAGAAAATATTTTTGCGTTTGATCAAACATAGACTAATCATTCTAAAATGTATATTGTTAAAATAGCACAAAAGAGTAACAGAGAAATAAATAAAGTAGAACTAACTTATTTTAATTTATTTAATCTGAATCACATAAACTTATTTCATTTTACTGTTACTCCGGTGGTCTTCGCCTACCACAATGTCATAATCAATCTTATTAACAAAGTGTTTTAAAAATAGTGAAATAAGACAGAATGCATTTCTTTTCACGTAATGTTTGAACAAGAATAATTCTAATACCTATCTTATGATGAGTTTCCACACATTGGATGATTAATAGGTTGATTAAAATTTATATGTTAACTGAAAATATTACAATGCATTCAATTTTATTATTTATTCATCTTGGCTTGACATTACTTATGAAAATAGTTATTTGTGCAACTAGTGCGCAAAGTGACAGTTTGCTGCACCGAAAGAAACGTTTACACACGAGCCGCAGGCGAGTGCGGAATGATGGTTTCTTGAGTGCAGCAGAGGAACTTTGCGCACGTATTTCACATTAAATTTTTCCTACAGTTACCATTGAATATGAAAAGTGGGTAATTATGGGTAAAATTCCCTCAAATCCATCAAATGTTTTTCTGTGTAATTTTATTATTAATAAAAACCTCAATTTATTTAAAATTGAATAATAATAATTGAATTATAATGATTAGTAATTCAATTGAAAATTTATCTGACTGCTTGAAGGGGGTTCATCTTATGTAAGCCTAGAAATGACTATAATCAAGGCACATAATGGCAAGGCAACGCTGTTCTCCACTGCCATTATAACGTGGGAATAATGGAATTAGTGTAAATATGCGTGAGAGTTTAGAATTTATTGTAGAATTAGTTATTTGAAGAATATTTTTAAACCAAAATTTATATTGGAAAGTTGATTTGAATAAAATTTTTAAAATGAACTTGTGGCGTGCCAATTAATTTTATTTATCTTATCCTATTCATCTGCATCCTATTGTTCTGTGAGTTTGAATTGTAGAGTAACATCAACTAAATTTTACAATAACACGTCTAGACCGTATGGTATATGAGAGCTTTCTTGCAAGACTTGTTCATGAACTGTGTTGAGTTTACAATAATTGGAACAATGAGTGGAAATAGAGATAATTGAAAAAAGTGATATTGTGAACAAAAAAAAGATTTATTGAAACTTTGGTCATCTCTTCAAGGATGATGATACTAAACCCTAGATTTCACTTTATTAATCAGTTAATAAATATTAACTGATAATTTGACATCTTGTACTACTCAATGAGTTTCTGCTCTGCTGGGCAGAAATAGAATACTATTGGTTCTTAAGGTGGGTGTTTGCGCATTGGCAAACTGCAAATGTGTGAACACGGAGACGCCCACAGGATCTGATGAATTCTATATTTGCCCAGCGGAGCAGGCATTCATTAGAAAGCAGTAGATGAACGTGTTTAATTACATTTTTACCATTCTTATTGATTAGACAGAATATAAAATAATGAATAAGGGCCGGTTTCCGAGCTCGGGATTTAGCTAAGGTCCTAGACTTTAAACAACTGGAGTCAGAAAATTGGGTTTCCAAAACGGGCGCAGCTTTTATAACAGTAGTCGTAGTTTTTATTTTCTCATTTCTATAATTGGAATCGTTTTTCCTTGACGAAATTAGACATTCCTAAATAATTCAAAATAGCTTAAACTTTCACTATTTTCTCTTTATTTTATTTTTTTTCAATTTTCTAGTTTTTTGAAATTTAATTCAAACGTGAATATTACAATGACTGCGACTACGCCCCGTTTTGGAAAACCAATTTTCTGACTCCAGCTGTTTGAAGTCTAGGACTTAGCTAAATCCCGAGCTTGGAAACTGGCCCTAAATGTTTATTTCTAAAAAACCGATATGAATAAAAAATTATTTGATTCGGCCAGAAAGATAATATTCGGACTTTGCCTTGTTTTACAATAATAATTTGTATTGTTTGCAGTGAATAAGTTGAATTGAGATCAATTTCATGGAGTAAAACTGAGATATGAAGTCATACTGTATTATAATAAAACATTCAGATATGAATGGCATCACAGTGTTATTACGGTATGCCCTGTAATTAGAATTTTCCTTCTAGTGAGTTGAAAGTTTTAAGATTAATTTATAATGTAATCAACTCACCACAAGTTGGTCTTTCTAGAAGTGGTTTGTACACCTTAGCATTGGGCGATGGTAGTAAACCACTGGCCTGAGCGTCAATATTCCTGCCATTCAACAGCCTCATTATTTCTTCAATACTATCCCTAATAATTGTTGCCCTGAAAAAGTATCACACTTGATTTTAGGTTGAGTAGTTTCAATCAATTTTATATTTTTCTTGTAATAAAATTGTTCTCATGGAAAATTAAATTATTGTATATGCTCATGCTTTTTTAGGTATACTAACATCATTACAATGGGACTGATTCCATAAAGCAGGATTTCCACATATCAGTATTAGTAAACAACTCTGGTAATACAAACTCATTGAAATGATATTTTCACTGATACTGATATCTGTGATGATATGTAGGAATCTAGTTCAGAGTAAACAAAAATGTGTACGACTTAAACCCTTTGTATCGTAGTATTTTATGACTTGAACCCTTTTTGATCTTGATTTGAGTTGACTTGTATCATTTATACCAATACCCTATTGCCGCGTCTTGAAGGGGATAAGTTGACTTGTATCATTTTTATCAATTTTATATTATTTTTTTATCAATACCAATTTCTTTTCTTGAAAGTTATAAGTTGACTTGTATCATTTTCACCGATACCTATTAGATTTAATTCCACCTTTTAAAGGTTATGAGTTGACTTGTATCAATACCCTATTGCCGCGTCTTAAAGGGGATAAGTTGACTTGTATCATTTATATCAATACAAATTTCTTTTCTTGAAAGTTATAAGTTGACTTGTATCATTTTCACCGATACCTATTAGATTTAATTCCACCTTTAAATGTAATGAGTTGACTTGTATCATTTATATCAAACATGAATGATTTTTTTTAGATGTATTCATTTTACCATGAGAATAACTCTATTAACCTGACGATGGTGTGATCACCGAAACTAGTACTTACAATTTGTATTATTGTTTTATTATTTTATTAATTTTAAAGGGTACTATAATTCTATTTTGTAAATACAAGAAAGTAGCCCTGAATTTAAACATTTAAAAAAAACTCTAAAACAATACCACAGACTTCAATCCTTTATACAAAAAAAAATTCTGAATAAGAACATGTAGAAAAGTCAAAATTGACATTTTGTGACTTAACCCCTTTTTAATTAACAGTACAGTTTTTTTAATTGAGCAAACAACTACATTTTAATAGTCACTTCATTTCCTGATCATAGTCCCTGGAAAAAGTTATCAGTAAGTGATGAATAATAAGAATACTCTTTTCAGTCCTCTGAATACAGTTGACTTTTTTTTTTTTAAATATCATTAACAATTTATTCAATTCTTTGACGAATTGAATGACTGCCTTTATTTTCTTAGAGAGCGAAGTTAGGGCGCAGTCGGCCCTCTCTTATACTAACTCTCTATTACTGTACAAGATAACAATAAAATTAAAATATATTAAAAAGAAATTAATATATTCCAAACAATATGAAAAAACAAACAATATCTACTTATTTAAAATAATAACAAATTTTAAATAATTGAAAAGAGAAGAAAAAAATTAACTTGAAAAAAAATGTATATAACAATACTGATACTTCATCACAGTAGTGAACAAAAAAAGAGAACCTAATGTATACAAAATACAAAAAACGACAACTATAGTGTTTGCTATACATTCCATTCCTACGTATTATAATAAATCTTGAAGTGAATAAGTAAATCACATTTATATTTAAAGTCCAAGATAGGCTGAAATGCATTGTATTCCGCAGCTGACATCAGGTTTTAAACCTACGTTTACAGTGTTGTCAACTCGTTGGGCAAGATATTTATTAGAGGTAGCTGAGAAATCATTCACAAATAAAAATAGTCCAGTCCAGTCAAATGGTATAATGTATAACAGCCGTTATGATTGACGGGCACCTTACATATACCATTTTTGAGAAAATCTTTCAATTGAAAATTATGGCCTACAGCCAGGACATGTGAACAAGTAAAGAGGATCATCATAGATTTACCACTGTATATAAAATGTACCATGGGAAAATGTATGTATTTATTGCGTTTGCTACAAATTAATGTGTTAAGTATCGCTGAAGTGCGCTACTAACTTTAGTATTAGAAATAATAGTAATTTATAATAGCATTTGGTTTTGGATCCTTGAATTCGTCCCTTCAAACATAACATATAACATTCAAAATATGATGGTGATTCTACTACACAGATAAGACAGGAAGATAATATTTTTCTTTCTAATTCTCTTACTTAATTTCGTGTGTTGTCCAACATTTCTGAAGATTTTTCACAGCTTCCTGCAACGAAATTTCGTCATATCTCCAATCGATAAGACCGAAATCGCTATCATGCAGATCAAGGGGAAGCTCCAGTGCAAGACAATACTGCGGTTTTCTGCAACAAAATGAATCGATGCTTAGTTATGATCAAAACTAAATTTTTCAAAGTATGAAACATTTTGTAATTTAGATCCCTATTGGACAAATCCTCAAAGAGAAAAATTTTACTTGGAAATACATTTAGTATTGAACTCTACTTATGAGATGAGCTCAGCAATCAGACATATAATATGAAGCATTAAGGAATAATATCTGTTCTGAACAAAGCTCAGGCTAGAGCTACCAGAGGACTGTAATTTACTATTTAAATAATCAAATACAAACAAGGGGCAAAATTTAATCTTCAATTTGAGCCAGGTTATTTGTACAGTTAAACTCTGCATTAATGAACAATAAAAAGAGCAAAAACTCACCAATTTATTCCAATCTTGACTACTTGCCCTTCGAAGCCTTTATTAGGTGTTCTGGTCAGGTTCAGGGTGGGACGAAATCGGGGAATAGACAGGTTATTTGCTTACGGGCTGCCTTCTCGTTGATTCTGTGTTCAACTTGCAGGTCATACACTGTGTTTCGAACAAAGCTCAAACTGGATTCTTTTTTAATTCAAATCCGATTCAAATTAATTCAATACTATTTACGCTGTTATATTCATAATTCACACACACGACACTCAAACAATTATTTACAAGAAATTTCCGATCGAAATTACATGACAAACACAAATTCGGTCTTGCACAACAACGGGGTGACGAGACAAGACTGAAGCCTTTCAAAAATATCCACAATGCCAAGCGGCAGGACGGTCTGCGCCAGCGCATACACAAGCCTGCTATTGGCAGAACTATAGTCTGGCATTCTGGCGCTAAAATTCGAATTCTCTGGCCAGACCAATATCCAGCTTTTTAAAGCATTTGCTAATTAAACCATGAATAAATTTGCAGGTCGTCAGCATACATGTAATATTTAGTATTGGTCAGCTGTCAGGTAATTCATTAATGTGTAAGCTGAATAACAGAGGGCCCAGCACCGATCCCTGTGGCACACCCCTATTGACCACTCACCACCCACATTGACCTCCATTTGCCAGTACACACTGCTGCCTTTCTGCTAGATAGGATCTAATCCAGGCAATGCTGCTGGCTGAAAATCCCAGATTAATCAATTTTTTAAGGAGAAGAGGATGATATATTAAATTAAAGGCCTTGCTCATTATCAATCAGTACCATCAGAGTAAGCTGTCCATTATCCATAGCCAAGCGTATATCTGTAACACATAGAAGGGCACTCATAGTACTGTATCCCTTCCTGAAGCCTGATTGGAATTTATTGAGAAGGTTGAAAGTTGATGTTAATTTGTTCATGTGCATATTTTTCTAGCCCCTTGGACATGACAGACAGCATTGCAACTGGACGATAATCAGATGGAGAGGAAAGATTGGAAGTTTTATTGAGAGGGATGATTTTGGAAGTTTAGAATTCAGTGGGCAAAACAGAAGAAATGAGTGGTGTTATAGAGATGCGTGATGTATGGAAGGGCATTAGGCAAAATAGTTTTGATAAATTTCATTGGAAGCAAATGAGCACCAACAGCTTCACTCTTGATGGACAAGATTGCATTCAGTACTTTGGCTTCAGTGTCAAAGTAGAACTAATCCTGCCTTCGAGCTGTCCTGTACTGGTCTGTATACTCTTGTGCCATATCCAATGTCCCTGGAATATCCACAAAGAAATCATTCAATTCATCAGGGCTGTGATTCAGTATCAACCTGTTCCTATCCTTGCCAACTCCGAGTTTCCTCAGTGTTCGCCATTTGGATGCAGTCGATCTAGCAGACCCAAGAGTGCTGCGGAAGTATCGGCACTTGGA
The DNA here is from genome assembly GCF_014356525.2 of Nilaparvata lugens. Taxonomy (NCBI): domain Eukaryota; kingdom Metazoa; phylum Arthropoda; class Insecta; order Hemiptera; family Delphacidae; genus Nilaparvata; species Nilaparvata lugens. The sequence continues at coordinate 20,039,404 of NC_052509.1, forward strand.
GTTTCGAAGTAGCTGTTTGCAGTGATTCCTTGCTCTTTTATACTCGGCAAACAGCAGCGGGACACGTGAGCGCCTGGAAAGTCTACATAATCTGTCTCGCTCCTTCATCAGCCGCCTGATCTCAGGACTAATCCATGACGCCGGTATTCTTGTTACGCGCCTCACCTTGGGAGGAACAAACTTGTTGAAGAGGTAATGTGTATACTTATAAAACATTGTCAGCATTACATTAACATCATTTGTAAAGTAAAAATAGAACCAGGGCAGACCAGACGCCTCTCTAAAAAGTTCAGGATAGTTAATATTCTTGAAATCTTGATAATGAATCAATCTTGGCTCAGGCTTGGGAACTTTGATGGCATGGACACAGTAAATAAGGTCATGGTGTGACAATCCTGGAGCAGGCATCTGTCCATGTGTTCTGACCGCATCCTCCTCTGTAACAGCAATCAGATCCAACAGGGTGTGGGAGGCTGAGGTGTGGTGAGTGGCCCGCAGAGGCAGCAGGGATAAATTACAGGAGTTGAAAATTGTCATTAATTGATTTTTTTCAGGTGAATTGTGTCTAAGTAAGTCCGTGTTAAAGTCACCCATGACTATGATATGTCTGTAGACAGCCATACTCTCAATGAAGGCCACTTCAAACTTCTCCATAAACCCAATGTGCGGAGGTCTGTAGCACACAGCGATAAGCACCTTGCTCCCATTAATAAGAATATCCAGTAGCATGAACTCTGGTTTAATTGCTCTGTTTGAGTCGGATTTAACAATAATTCTAGGCTTTAGAGCATGCTTCACATAGGCTGCAACACCACCTCCGTTTTTATGAAGGCGATCATTTCTCAGCAACGAGTATCCCGCTAGTTCAACTCGTCTTGAACGCACGATCGGTTTCAACCATGTTTCGCATACCAAGATCACATCACACTCCTGTGTCTCAAACATACACCGAAACTAGTACTTACAATTTGTATTATTGTTTTATTATTTTATTAATTTTAAAGGGTACTATAATTCTATTTTGTAAATACAAGAAAGTAGCCCTGAATTTAAACATTTAAAAAAACTCTAAAACAATACCACATACTTCAATCCTCTATACAAAAAAAAAATCTGAATAAGAACATGTAGAAAAGTCAAAATTGACATTTTGTGACTTAACCCCTTTTAATTAACAGTACAGTTTTTTTAATTGAGCAAACAACTACATTTTAATAGTCACTTCATTTCCTGATCATAGTCCCTGGAAAAAGTTATCAGTAAGTGATGAATAATAAGAATACTCTTTTCAGTCCTCTGAATACAGTTGACTTTTTTTTTTTAAATATCATTAACAATTTATTCAATTCTTTGACGAATTGAATGACTGCCTTTATTTTCTTAGAGAGCGAAGTTAGGGCGCAGTCGGCCCTCTCTTATACTAACTCTCTATTACTGTACAAGATAACAATAAAATTAAAATATATTAAAAAGAAATTAATATATTCCAAACAATATGAAAAAAACAATATCTACTTATTTAAAATAATAACAAATTTTAAATAATTGAAAAGAGAAGAAAAAAATTAACTTGAAAAAAAATGTATATAACAATACTGATACTTCATCACAGTAAAATACTTCATCAAAGTGCAAATTTTTAGTGAGAAAAATGAAGAACCCAAGACATAACCTATAAACTTGAGTGTTAATAGGAAATGACATTGGGTAATACGGCAAGGCAGAACATCCGAAAGGATCTCTCTGCCGATAAAAGCCATAAGAGTAAATAAATTTATATTTAAAGTCCAAGATAAGCTGAAATGCATTGTATTCCGCAGCTGACATCAGGTTTTAAACCTACGTTTACAGTGTTGTCAACTCGTTGGGCAAGATATTTATTAGAGGTAGCTGAGAAATCATTCACAAATAAAAATAGTCCAGTCCAGTCAAATGGTATAATGTATAACAGCCGTTATGATTGACGGGCACCTTACATATACCATTTTTGAGAAAATCTTTCAATTGAAAATTATGGCCTACAGCCAGGACATGTAAAGACATGTGAACAAGTAAAGAGGATCATCATAGATTTACCACTGTATATAAAACGTACCATGGGAAAATGTATGTATTTATTGCGTTTGTTACAAATTAATGTGTTAAGTATCGCTGAAGTGCGCTACTAACTTTAGTATTAGAAATAATATTAATTTATAATAGCATTTGGTTTTGGATCCTTGAATTCGTCCCTTCAAACATAACATATAACATTCAAAATATGAGGTGATTCTACTACACAGATAAGACAGGAAGATAATATTTTTCTTTCTAATTCTCTTACTTAATTTCGTGTGTTGTCCAACATTTCTGAAGATTTTTCACAGCTTCCTGCAACGAAATTTCGTCATATCTCCAATCGATATGACCGAAATCGCTATCATGCAGATCAAGGGGAAGCTCCAGTGCAAGACAATACTGCGGTTTTCTGCAACAAAATGAATCGATGCTTAGTTATGATCAAAACTAAATTTTTCAAAGTATGAAACATTTTGTAATCCTCAAAGAGAAAAATTTTACTTGGAAATACATTTAGTATTGAACTCTACTTATGAGATGAGCTCAGCAATCAGACATATAATATGAAGCATTAAGGAATAATATCTGTTCTGAACAAAGCTCAGGCTAGAGCTACCAGAGGACTGTAATTTACTATTTAAATAATCAAATACAAACAAGGGGCAAAATTTAATCTTCAATTTGAGCCAGGTTATTTGTACAGTTAAACTCTGCATTAATGAACAATAAAAAGAGCAAAAACTCACCAATTTATTCCAATCTTGACTACTTGCCCTTCGAAGCCTTTATTAGGTGTTCTGGTCAGGTTCAGGGTGGGACGAAATCGGGGAATAGACAGGTTATTTGCTTACGGGCTGCCTTCTCGTTGATTCTGTGTTCAACTTGCAGGTCATACACTGTGTTTCGAACAAAGCTCAAACTGGATTCTTTTTTAATTCAAATCCGATTCAAATTAATTCAATACTATTTACGCTGTTATATTCATAATTCACACACACGACACTCAAACAATTATTTACAAGAAATTTCCGATCGAAATTACATGACAAACACAAATTCGGTCTTGCACAACAACGGGGTGACGAGACAAGACTGAAGCCTTTCAAAAATATCCACAATGCCAAGCGGCAGGACGGTCTGCGCCAGCGCATACACAAGCCTGCTATTGGCAGAACTATAGTCTGGCATTCTGGCGCTAAAATTCGAATTCTCTGGCCAGACCAATATCCAGCTTTTTTAAAGCATTTGCTAATTAAACCATGAATAAATTACATTAATACTAATACAAAATTTCAATAAAAAATCTTTTGGCCGTTTGCCAAGAGGTGATTAAGACACCAATGCTATCAAAATGGCGTGCTCGAATTTCAGACAAGCACGATATAAGAAATAATATTATTGCTGAAGCAACATCAAATATTGCTAAAATTATTTATAATGAATAAATAATCATGATTGAATATTCTCACAAAAACACTAAATCATATATCCATATTCAATTAATAAAGATTCCTAGAATAGTTCAAATACCTGGGATGTTTTTCTGTATCTAATAGCTCTTTTATGATACTGGGACTCTCTTTTCCTTCTCCAATTAATATTAGTACTGCCATTATGCACCGTATTTGATGCCATAAAAATCCCTCAGAGCTTATGGTCAAGGTGTACATGTCATAACCTGGAATAAAAAATATCAAAGTTAATGATCACAATAATAATGAGAATAAAAGTGAATTATCAAATATTCCAGCAATTATCCTCCTATTAATTATCCTATTAGTTCCAGCAATTAGTAGGAGGTACCGGGTTCGATTCCCGGGCTGGCAAATAATTTTTAAATAGAAGCGCTCATTCAATTTCCATCTAGCTGTTTACCCTGTTGTCAACATTTGCAGTAGCAGAAGTCTTGGGAGTGATTTAACAGCATTTAATTTGGATTTTCGTTTAGTAGTAATTAAATTATTTCTTACTTCAGTTGAACTGCTATGTAATTAGACGAAATTCAATTACATCCTAGATATTTAATAACTGATTTAAAATAGATTGAGAGGGACTTTCAGAAAATGACTTTCAATATGGAAACATGTATAAATGGGAAAGAGACACTAATGGAACTTGAATGAACTTACCAGAACTCTTGTTGAAAGGATCGCTGAACAATTTTGTCAATTTAACATCAAGTATTGTTCTAACAAATTTCACGACTCCATTGCCAATATCCATTTTACATAGATTCCTGAAGTCATGACTTCCAATTAAATCAGGTAAAGCCTTATTCATTGCCTGAAACAAATCAAATCAAATGTTTCTTTATTTTGACATCAATTTGAAACAAAACAATTTTTCAATCATGAAAAGTTAATAACTATTACAGCATCGCATAATTTTTTACATTGTAATATAAATAATAAACATTATTTAAATCGCATACTTAAGCCAACTAGATGTAAAAACAAAGGAATACTACTTGTTAAATCATCAAAATTGTTTGCAAGTAGGAGTAGCTTACATGAAAAAAAGTTTTTCAATTGCTGCATTCACACACAGATTCACACACCACTCACGCATTAGAATAATATTTCATGTGTTACTAAAATCAAAGTTAACCAACGACAGTGAACAAACTCTCAATATTTTCAGGTGGAGAAGAAAGAAGCCATTTGAATTTTTTTTCAAATGAATGAATATTATTAGCATTTTTTATGTAATCAGGCACATTATTGAAAAATTTAGGACTAAGAAAGACAAAAGATTTTTGAAAAAAGGTGTTGTAAGCTTAAGGCGGTCTTAGAAGATTATTTGTTGCTCTTCTTGTGCTATATAAGTGACTGCCCTCGTACAATTATTGCCTTCCACGATCTCCTGATTGGATAAAGGATGAAGATAAAACTTTAAAAAAATAAATGTAGCGCAATGGTAAATAATTAAACATTTGGAAAATTGGGAATGAGTGCTCGGTTCTCCTCACACCTTTCATGACACGTAAAATGGATTTTTGCATGGTGATTAACGGCTTAAAGTGAGTTTTATATGTGGAGCCCAATAGTTATTCCATGGTTCAACTTGGGATCCACAAGAGCAAAATAAAGTTGCCTTAAAGCAGGTTGAGGCAGCATTTTTTTCAAGAAATACAATTTTCTTAAAAGTATTAGTTAGATGAATTTTCAAATAATGGATATGGCAAGACCAAATGAGCTTTTCATCTAGTAATACAACAAGATATTTTATAGAGTCAGATTGCGTCACTACTTCAAGATCACAATTAGTTTGATTACACTAATAAATTATGAAATTTTAGTGCTGATTGGAATTACCAAGTTGTAGTTAGAGTGAAAAGCAAGTATTTTGTTTTGGATACATTGAGGGAAAGACCATTACAGTTGAACCAAATAATTAATTTGTGCAAATTTTCCTGCATCCCATTGAATAGACCAGATACGAAAGGAGTTGTCTTAGAATTGAGGTTATTATAAATTGAAGTCAAGAAGCTTTCAAGAGCCATTTCAATGTTGAAACCCTCCCGAAAACCAAACTGATGGCCAGAGAAAAAATTATTTGTATTTAAAAAGTTGAGAAGTCTATTTTTAACTATTTTTTCCATAAGTTTTGAAAACACAGATACAAGAGAAAAGGGTGATTTGTGAAATTGAAATGCGACCCACTTTTAAAATTAGGTATAACCTTAGCTAATTTCAATCTGCTTGGAAATTTATCACTTGAAACACTACATTGAAATATGTCTGTAAGGATTGGAACAATAGCAACTGCCACATTTTTTAATATTTAGGAATTGATTCCGTTTCACCAGGAACCTTAACATGTTTCAATACAATTCAGAGATAAGTACTTGGGAAAAGTATCAAAGATATCAAAGAGGCAAACTATATTCTTTGTCAACAAAAAATAGAATTTAATTAACTCTAATAATATTTTTCGAAGATGTCAATGAGTTATGGAAATAATATCTATGAAGGAACCTTAATGGTAGATGGCACAAGTTCATTCTAATTTCAAAATTTAGACTCAAGTTCCCTTTTTCATAATTTCTAATTGATACAAAATTATTAAGGAGAAGCCAAACTATGTTTTTTCGACTACTTTTGACACTTGGAATAATAATTAAAATTATTTATGAGCAACTTTCTCGCTTTCAACACCCACTTATCTGTTGGAACAAAAAAGTATCTAGAATATTAAAAAGTTTATGTTTTCTACTCGAAATGTCCCGACATTGAAAAAAATAATCATTAATTATAATTTAACCGGCTTTTGTGCAAACGGCACTTTGGCTTATAATTTGGCCATATTATGAAAAGCGAATTCTGGGAGTTTCGAGATCTTTCTCTTCTAGGTCTACCCCTGAAATAATGTACTTTTAGATTAACCTCTTGGAGATTTAGATAGCATCTGGTAAGACATTTCTGGTAATAAAGATTATAGAAAAATGTCACATTTTCAATGTTGATCGTGACCTTCGTGAGAGTTTGTCTTCCTCTCGGAGATTCAATGTAGGCGCACACAGATCGTGATCGGACGATTAGATTTGATGCATTGTTTTCAATTTGAGTGCGCATACCTATGTCCGTCCGATGCGTGCCGTCCGTCCGATGACGATCGGTGTGCGCCTACCTTTAGAAGTCCTTTGTTGTGGTACATAACGATTTTTTTCTCTCCTCAAGATCCAGATATATCCTCTTTTCTACTGATATTTGTTTTAATATTCGTATTACTTTTTTTATTGGTGGGGAGTTCCTTACGGAAGTTCAACTCGCCTGAATATATCATGTAAGCCGTCAATGGGCCTTACAACTGTCATACTTTAGCCGGGACTGACAGTTTAACATGCCCTTCCGATAACTCGGATATGTATTGTTGATAGCTTCGGAGAATCTGACATGTAGACACCTGCATTCGTACATCTTTTCTCCAAGGAAGCGAAGGACTTACTCACTGTTGAATGCACCTTGAAGCTGGACTTGCCCCTCGTGATTTTTCCCGGTTTTTTCTTATTCGTAGATTCACGTAGAGGTTTTAATCCAAAAAAGATAATGGGAGCTGTAAAAAGGCTATTAACGTGGTATTGGTAGACGGATGATATGATGTTCTTCCAGAACAGTCTGCAAGTCAGTTGAGTATATTATTATTTATATTTGCGAATTTCATTCAACCGATTCCTCTGAAATATAGGAAGATTTAATAGGATGCTACAGACGTCGTGCGCTATAATGTCTGTAAAGTGATGAACTGAACTCAAAAAAAAATAATCTATGTCTTAACAATTTAGTAATTACAATTAAATACATTACTAACAATGACCACACAACTTGTCAACGTGGTCATATAATTTCCAAAACTTAAAATGAATGTCAAGTGAAATTTATGATGGAAATAAAATTATTTATTTATTCTATTTAGATTGTAAATGAATGATTATCTCATCAAATAGAATTAATAATTACCTCTATGTCCATGTTTCCTTTGGGAAATGAGTATCTGTAAGTGCGAGATTTGCAGTCGAACCGAGCACTGAAGTGCTGAGGCACAGGAGCCCATGCCAGTACTTTGATGTCATCCGGAAGAATGTTATTGAGCATCTTGCAGTACGGAATGTCATTTTGTTCCTCATCTGCACATCTCACATCCAAAGATATCACCTACACAGACAAATTACCGTATGATCATTATTCCATGGATATCTCTAACCAAATGGGTTATATTATCACAACCAATGAAATTAAGATTTTGAGTATCCAAGTTCTCAATGAATAAATTAAATTACGTAGTTGTGATGGTTTGAAGTGTTTCAATAATAATAATATTCCTATGGCTTTTATTGGTGGGGAATTCCTGAAGGAAGTTCCACCTGGCCTGAATATAAATCATTTAAGCCGTAAAATAATAGATACCCTACTCATTTGTAGTTCCTGGAATTTCCAGTTTTAAATATTAAACAGCTCTTCATTAAGAACCTTTCAATCTTTATAAAAAAAAACAATGACATATTTACAGAAATTCATCATAACTATCCAACCAGAAATAGATTAAATATTAACATCCAAATCCTTCGTCTCGAAAACTCAATGCAATTATCAAACTCTTTCCATTTGGCACATTGGCTTTATCGTGATACTCCTCCAGAAATTCTATCAATTAGTGAGGGGTATAGCATCGCCGTCTATAAGCGCGGAGTGAGCAGGTGGCTTCTCAGTATTGGCCCGGCGGCTGCAGAGGCTCTGTTGCGGTCTCCTCATGTCTAGTGATATTGTTCCTAATAGTCCTTCCTTTCCTATTGGTTCTGTCCAGTTTTTTCTTTCCCTTCAACCACAGGTTCCATCTTTTTTATATATATTTTGATTGTATGATGCCTTAAATGCCGCAAATTAATTAAATTTTTTTTTAGTTCGTCACTTAGTTGAACTATTATTTTTTTTTGCTTATAATTTTCAATTTCTTATTTTATTATAACGTTTTTAGTTACTAGATTTTTTATTTTATCTAGTGTCAATAAAGTATAATTATTCTTTTTCTTATCGATTGTCAGAAGACTCCTCCATGCACACGGACTTATCGTCCAAGCATAAATTGAGATATTCATTTACTTTTTACTTGTTTTTCATATTAATGTTACAAACTAATGTATCGCCTCTACTTTGTTTTTACATACTATGTAATAATGTATGTAATGTATAATTATTAGCGTATTCATAGATTTTTGAAAGGTTAACTCAAAGAAAGCAGTTTTGTACGTAATTATTAAAAATTATCAGATTTTTGAACCGCTAACAAAAATACAGAATTATTTATTAATTATTGATTTATCATTATAAATTTGAAATATAAAATGAAATACGGTAAATAAAGATTTACCGTTAAAAAAGTTCAATGATTGAAGAACATTCTAATCTGCCTAATTTTTGATATGACTGGGGCTACAATTTTAATTCCCATAGGCCTAATATGAGGATTGATGCTATTCAAGCATTCTCAATTCCAAACCTATTTGGATGATGATGTAATCACGAAATGTATCATCTGTTTCCTGAAATCTCTGGCCAGGAAAAAATGTAATGACAAAATATCCAATAGTAATTTAGTATTACATTTCACGTTTATAATTGTTCAATTAAATATTACAAAACTATTATTAAGTGTGTATCAAGGTAATCCCTTTACGCCAAAGACAAGGTCTAGATTCTAGATTTCAGTTTTTGACAGTTCAAGATTTTGAAAAGAAACATCAAGATTTCAGTTTAGATTTCTACAGTTCTAGATTTCACGTAACATACTAACTACCTACTGCCGTTGAAATAAAATCTGATACTTTATTGAATTATTGACAATTGAAACTTTATCATTAATCACAAAGAATTAATCAAAGTTCTAGTTTATGAATTGATAATGATGTTAATAATCATGTAAATGATGTATTTTAAGTGAAAATACCTCAATACCTGACCAAACGAGCTGACGCCTTTATCGGTACGACCACACTTGTGATAGTTTGCAGTTTTGGGTGACTCTATAAGGCAGGCTTTCATCAATGCTGACATCAAATTATGTTCTATTGTTTTTGAAGAAAAATCTTGACAGGCAAATCCTTGATAGTCCCAACCCAGATACATCACATGAAATAGCACATGATGTTTTCTACATCTAAAAAAGAAATAAAAATAGGCTTAATCAGATAAATGGTGAAATAATGGTAACATGAATTTTAGAATATTGGCATCATGAACGGTAGAAGTTTTAGCAATGGATCTTGTTTGAAACCAAATGCAGTATTAACATCCTGTCATATTGCTACATAATTTCGGTTAATTGATGTCAACAATATGGTTTACAACTAGTGGAACATCTTCTGATGTCTCACAAAAATTCACAAAAATGTTGTTCAAGTCATAGTCAATCGTGTTCTCGTTTTCTTGAATGATATTCACTACAAATAGCTGGACTCAAAATTTGATAAAGAAGGATGACTGGACAACGAAATAACAAATCGAGTTAATACAGCCTGGGTGAATTGGAGTGAAATGACTGGAATACTTTGTGATAGGAGAGTGAAAGAAAAACTTGAAGGAAAAATCTATAAAACAGTTGTGCGGCGTTGATATACGGAGCGGAGACCTGGGCAGTTAAAAAGGACCATGAACACTGGAGGTCACTGAAATGAAGATGCTGAGGTGGAGTTGCGGCATAACTAGAAGGAATAATAGAACCCAAAATGAAATGATAAACAGAATTAAGATTACAGAAATATCAAAGAAAATACAAGAAAAAAGACTGCATTGGTACGGACATGTGGAGAGAAGGGAGGACGATTATGTGGGAAAAAGATCAACCACTTAGGGCCGGTTTCCGAGCTCGGGATTTAGCTAAGTCCTAGACTTTAAACAGCTGGAGTCAGAAAATTGGCTTTCCAAAACGGGGCGTAGTCGCAGCTTTTATAACAGTAGTCGTAGTTTTTATTTTCTCATTTCTTTTAATTGGAAACGTTTTTCCTTGACGAAATTGGACATTCCTAAATAATTCAAAATAGCTGAAACTTTACACTATTTTCTTTTTATTTTATTTTGTGTTCAATTTTCTAGTTTTTCGAAATTTAATTCAAACGTGACAATGACAATGACTGCGACTATGCCCCGGTTTGGAAAACCAATTTTCTGACTCCAGCTGTTCAAAGTCTAGGACTTAAGCTAAATCCCTAGCTCGGAAACCGGTCCTAAGATGTCGAAGACACTAGGAAGAGGGAAAGACCTAGTAAGAAATGGAAAAATTGTATCGCTCAAGATCTTGCTGAGAAGGGACTAACACCAAAGACCGAGACTCCTGGAAGCGACTGACCCGAAATGCCGACCCCACCTGAGTGAAAAAGGCTGAGAAGAATAAGTAGTAATCTGAGACAAAATCTAAAACATGAAAGATTAGAAAAAGTTGAATAACATTTAGAAAAACACACTACCAGATTACGAAACTAATTCTTCTGAACTACACTTCACTTGAGCTATAACTTGATTTCAGTGTGACTTTTCTAGTTTTATGTAAGATGTCATCGTTTCCACAAATGTGGATAATGTGAAAGAAGAGGTATTAAGGTACCATACAACCTATTTACTACCAATCTGAAAATAGGATTCATATTATACAGTATTATCAATTTTAGAGCTTATTGTAGTAAACTTACTTAGAGAAGTCGAATTGACGTTTTTTTCTTGTGTCACACTCCTCTGTGGGAGAATCAAGCTTTGCTATTATATTTTTTAGATGTTCATTATGAGATTCCATGCGAATGAGAAGATCAACCAGTTCCTAGCATACAAACAGAATAGAAATTAGAATTTCACCAAAAACTATATTAATTGTAGAGGTGTGATAAAGGTTGCACATACTAAACTTACTGAATTAATTCTAGGATCAAACTAAACTAATTAATAGGATTAAACTAATTCTAGGATCTTACAAAGATTCAATCAATTGTCTTATTTGAAGGCTGCATTTCAGTATATGGGCTGCGGGTTCCGGCTTTGGGACTTTGATTACAGGTACCGTACATAGAAATCAAGACAAGATCAATTATTTATAATTAGGCTATTTCTAAGGATTGGCTGAACATAGTTGAAAGTTGAAATTTTTATTTTTGATAATATCGCTTCAAGTGGTACTAAAATACACAAATCTTATGCAGCTAAATTACCGTACCAAACTTGTTTTGACCTACTTTATCGTTACAAAGCTGGATTCCGCAACCTATAGGTAGCAATAATCTTCCAGTGGAGCCGAATTTGGAGGGACAAGGCACTTTCTACCCCACTAATTGTATAGGAAGAGATGTTGTGTTTTGAGGAGTCCGGTCCCATAAAATGTCAAATTATCAATAATGTCAATTATTGATAACTGAATAATAAAGTATTTCTCCATAATAAAACAATAAGACGTTAATATTGCCAATACATCTATATTTGTTAAAAAAAAATAACTACAGTATTAGGTTTCATGATACTTGATGTCGTTGCCAAAGAATTGGATTTCCAGATAGGCAGTGTCCAAAGTTTCCAATTACAGTAAATTTATAGAAGATCACAAATACCACCATCTAAGAAGATAGCGGTGCAAGTTGCACAAACTGCAAACCTGTCTATTCCACTATTGACGACCCTCATTAGAAGATCGACGGAAAACAGGAAAATTTCCCGATCCTAGAACCGTGATGAAGACATCAGAAGTAAGAAGTAAAAACATACATGGTTATTCGTGCTGTGGAGGCGCTTGACTCCCAAAAAGAGTTTCTTCATACAAAGCTTGCAGTTAATCTGCAGGAGATTATTATTCAACGAGTTCAATAATTCAGTTTTCTCCATCCATGACCAGCACTTGCTGGATAGATTGCGTCATTAGGTCAATCTTTGAAACACAAGATCGAGATGGGTGGCAGTTATAGTGAATTTAAAAACTCTGTATTGCCTCCTCATTCAGGGAGTAAAGCGGCAGGTTCAAAAGCTTTGCCCGAAGCACCCTCTCAGATATCTTCACTTACCGCACACGGGGCTCACTGGCATCCTGTTGAATATTTTTAGCGCACTGACAGGAAAACTACTGTGTGACCGTGTGAGTCTTGCATGAGGTAGATCAATGTCAGCCCGCTGTCTTGTGTTGTGATTGTGCACCTGTCCTCTTTGAAGTAAGTGTGCTGTCCTCTTCTCAACAGTGACAGGGAGCTGAACAGATACAGACTGTAGACTGTCAAAATCTTCAGTCTCCTGAAGATCGACGCACAATGTTCAAGGCGATGAGAAACAGTGATGATCCAAAGAACCTTTTCTGCAAGAGCAAAATCATGCAGTTATGGAACGAAAGAGTCCTGTTTTTCCTGAATTTCTCTTGGAAGGCTATTGAAAAATCTTATTGCCTGTGATGGGAAGCTATTGTAATTCCTTGCCAGTCAGCTTCGAGGCACCTCCAGTCTTGTGGGATGTCTTGTATTGTGGCTGTGTATATCACACCTTTTTTGAAGCTGCTCCTCATTCCTCTTGCTATAGGCTACGTCAGCGGGCACAATACATATTGACTGTACACCGTGAGTATCCTGAAGTCCCTAAGTAGTGGCCTGCAGTAATCCCTGAAGCTAGAAAATGGCATTATCCTCAGAGCCTTCTTTTGCAGTAGCAGCACATTAGTGAAAAGCTGGTGCGTGACCCAACAGGAGCAGGCCATACATGATGTAGCTGAGGAACAACGAATGATAGACTGTTTTGATACACCACATATTTTAGTTTTCTGAGAAGGTACTCGTACAAGACTCTGAAGTTTTCTGCATACTTAATGTACATTGTGATTTAAGATTATTCTCTCATACATTGGCAACGACTTCAAGTATTCAAGTAAAAGTAAGTACATTCAGAATCCTAACAGCTTTACTGGATTTGATGTAACTGTTTGTCATTTCAACGAGCAAATAAGGATGCTTGGTTTTCCTCATTTGGTTTCACCTTTTTGGCAAGAAACCACAACTTAGCTTCAACTTCTTAGTGTCTGGCCCTTGCCTGTTCCACATTGACACCAAGCGAAATCAAGGTAGTGTAATCTGTAAAGAACATTTCTGACTGTTTGATAAATAATCATTTATAAGCAATATGAACAATAGGGAGATCAACCTTGTGGTACTCTGAACACCACACCTTTCAGTTTTGAGATGGCACTTTTTAATTCCCAATACCTTAGCTGACCAAGGCCATGGAACCTTGCAGCCTACTGTAATTTAAAATGTGTTGAACAAATACATTAGTATTGACAACATAACGTCTTCAGAGTCAGACCATATTAAACGTTTCAGAGTCGGCAGGACGTTTTCAAGCTCTCCGATTAATTGAGATAGCTTCTGAAAAACCGCTCAAGTTAATATGGTATGCCCCTAATTCTATCACTTTCTGCCCTTTCAATAATTACACATGGAGGAGGGAAGGCAATGGCTTTTTGCTCCCCCCCCCAATATTTCCAGAAAAATACCAAAGCGGTTGAGTAAAAAATTTTTTTATTTTGTTTCATAATAGCCTACAAACAGATCTAAACAAACACATCTGCTGTTCTTACCTCTTTATCCATCTTCAATAGTTCATTTTTATCGTTGGTGAACTTTCTTTTTTTCTTTACAGTAACATTTATAGCAGAGTCTGTCATGCTGTATTTATATTATAATTCCTTTGAACTATGTATAACAGAATAAATACCTAATTGAAAGACAATTCAAATCTAACCTAAAATAAAACTTGTTTACTTGCTCTTTCAATATCACACCGTTATTTAATAATATTCACAGAACCATAAAATTAAGATTTTATTTGTGAACATATTTACAGGTTCATAATAGGTTAGTATTAGATCTTTACCATATTAGTGAAATTGAAAAATTACAAAAGGAAAGCACGTTGGATTTTTTTGACAACTGACAAGAGTGACAAAGACAATGTTTTGTTTGAAAGACTGCACTGCAAAGCTAGGGATGGCAGTGATATATCGATATATCGCCATCGACAATTTCGTCCCGATAATATCGAAGATATCGATGTTTTTGGTCCGATATATCGGATTCAAATACATATACTTTTGAATGTATATTTTTTCAATTATACGCCAATTTTAAAGCTGTTTTATTTTTTATTTAACTAATCCCTCTTTTCTTTCGTCTACAAACGTTTTACTTCGCCAGTACAGGTGTACAGTTGTAAAGGAGTCAGGTCAGAAAACGCTGTCAACCTAGCTCCGCAGTGCAGGCTGGTTGCTTGGCTGAATCGGACTAGGCGCTGAGACAGCAAATAATAGCAGCTTTGGTGGGAATGCGAGCGGCCGCAGTAACACCTCCCACCAAGCAATGGTCGGCGTAGTTACGCCTAGCGGACAGACGAAAGAACAAACCAGTCGGTTATTTGATCCCTCCAGCCAGGCTCAGCCAAGCAGCCGAGACAATAGAACAATGGAGTGACGGTCTTATTCGCGTTCATCAGCAGTTTTCTTTCTCACGACTATTTTTATTTTTGTGTGTCAATAATAACTCCAGTCACCAGTAAAAAGTTTCCAGAAACGTGGTGTACTACCATATTAATGACTTTTCATGATGATTTTTAATTATTTAAAAACATTGTTGACATTCTGAGCCTTTAGGCTAAACTTGGGGTCGCTGAGAACGAATCTGCAATCAGAATTTCTCTATCACCAAAAATAACGAAAAAATCCAGCTGTTGATCTTCCGGCAACCGTTAACAGTCATCCTGCAATGCGGCCGAAACACTTCCAAGCCAGACACCCATCTCGAATGACAACAACGCCAAGCTGTAAGAAACCATCCTGCACTGCGGCGCTAGGTTGTCAGAGTAGGTTGTCATTCAGTCGGCGGTCTAGGGCACTGTAAAATCGTCATTAAAAGAAAAAACATTGTAAAATAGTATATTTCGCACCTAGGGCCGAAAATGAGACTTTTCCGGCTCGAAATCGGTTTTCAAGTCCGAGGCCGTAGGCTGAGGACTAGAAAAGATTGAGAGCCGGAAAAACATTTTTGCCCATGGTGAGAACGTAATTTTTCGCCACACAGAAAAATAAACAATATATATATGAGAATAATAATTATTCTCATTGTCTATTATAAGCACTTCCGAAAGCAAAAGTGGAAGGTCATAGCTCTAGCAAATCTGAATATCAAGAAATTGTCCAAGTATTTTTATTTTTTATTCTGATTTGTCTAAATAACCTAAAAGATTATGTTCAATTATGTAAGAGGTTGAGTTTATACTTTTTATTCTTCCAAATGACAATAAGATGATATTATTATAAATGTTTTAATTATTGAATGATAAACACAAATAATGAAAAGTTTTTGATCAGCTGGTTTATCACACTTGAAAAAGTTTATGATCAGCTGGTTTATCACACTTGAAAAAGTTTTTGATCAGCTGTTTTAGCACACTTGAAATTCGGCCAATCTGATGTGATCTGAATGTCAATGGAAGTTTAGGTTAGAAGTTCTATCCTTCTATGAAAATCGAATTATTTGAATAGTTTATAATATATATCTTATCTGTATTTTATTCATTTAAATAAAATGATAGTATATTATTACAGAATACTTTATTGAATTCTAGAAGCATAAAATGATTCCGTTTATCCACCATGTTCCGTGATAAATGCTTTACTAGGAGGTTTGAGGTTAGATTCTATTATACTCTGAAAATTGAATTTGAATAGTTTATAATATCTCATTTGTATTTCATTCATCCAAATACAATGATAGTATCTTATTGCAAAAACTTTATTCAATTCTAGAAGCATAAACTGATTCCGTTTCATAAACTATTTTGTAAACACGTTCACATCAAATCAGAATCAGCTGACTTCAAGGTTATTTTACAGCCCTAGGGCCGTAAAAATTTTACCGGCCTGGTCAGAAAACAATCACTTTCGGCCTCCAAATGACGCACGTAAACCAGCTCATTACATCCAAGTGGGGCGAAAACGTCTTTATACTTTATACCTAGTGCCTTACGGTGGTAGAGATACAGTTTTCGGTGTTTGTGGTTTGTTATTGTTTCAGAAACGTTCGAGGTTTTTTTTTAATTCTGGTAAGAATATATGACCACTTTTTCAAGTACTGTGGCCATTGTTAGTATAATCATTAGTTAGTACACTTTTTTATTTCAGTTCATTTTTATATATGCCGATTCTCTGCATTAACTTATTATATTTCTACACTGTCAAAAACATAATTATTATTATTATTATTATTTTTTTTTTTTTTACAAGAAGCACTGAATGGGAGAGAAAAACTAAGGATACTCCTTGTACTATTTCTCTCCCAAATTTAGATAATAATTTAAAAGTCCGAAATGAGGTTATGATTCCACTTTTCTGAAATTTAGTTCTTTTTCACTCAAAAACAACTAGAACTAAGAATTTTGAGTTTTGAAGGTTGAGAAACTGGATAGGAAACAAAAATATTACACTCAAATCACTGAATTGCCATCGTTGTGGACCGCAGAAAAGGATAGTACCACCGTCTTTGTAGAATGATAGACAAGGATAGCAATAAAACCAAAGTTGATCAAATACTGTCATTATAACGTGGACCTCACTTACAATAAGCAGTTTTCTTGTCAAAAAGCGAAGTAAAATTTTTGATATATCGATATTTTAGGGGTCAATATATCATAGACATCGATATATTGCCATCCCAATGCAAAGCTGCAATCGAACTGCATTTTGCAAAATGGTTCGATCTACTAAATTGTTCGATTGTTTAATCGATATATTATTATATTCGGATATATCGATATCTATAGTTCGATATTTGGCTCTCAATATCTCATCCCAAGTGCGAGATATTGATAATTTATATTTCAGCACCAATATTATTCGATATTTTAACACCAATATTTGATATTTTAAAAAATTGATGTAATCTGTCCGATATTTTTTAAAAATTCGATGTAAGCTTTCAGATATTTTTTAAAAATCGATGTAAGCTATCCGACATTTTTAAATCGATATAAGCCTTACGATATTTTTTTAAAAATCGATGTAAGCTTTCCGAAATTTTTTTCATTTTAAAGTGAGATTCACTTCCAAAACTTTTGCTTGACTAAGGCCTGGTTGCATAAAGTCCGGTTAAATTTTAACCGTGATTTATTTCATGAGAACCTTACTTACTTACTTCTGATGTCTTCCTCACGGTCCTGGGATCGGGGAATCGTCAATGGATTTGGTCTCCTCTGTCAGAGTCGTCAAGGTGTATAGAGTATCCTGCACTATACTCTAAGGTGGTGGTACGTATGCTCCTCAATAAATTCGGTCACTGCATAGTACGGTCTTGCAATGAGGTATTTTTTTAGCTTTCTGTGGAATGTTGTCCGTGAGTCCCTCAAAGTCTTTAGGCTGTCCGGTAGATAGTTGAAGAAATGTGAGCCTGCATAGGTAGGTATGTTCTTGAATTTGCTCAGCCTGTGTTGCGGAAGGTCAATGTTCAGCTTGCTTCTTGTGTTATGAGTGTGTTGGATATTTCTGAGATTCGGGCTTGAGTCTATGGCAAGAGTTATGGTTTCAAATATGTAGATAGAGACCACAGTAAGTAGTTTGTTTTCGACAAATAATGGTCTACAGTGCTCCAGTGCATCTCTTCTTAGGATGGTTCGTAAGGCTTTTTTTTGACTTCGTAGAACTCTGTCCATGTGCACCTGCGCTGATGCTCCCCAGGCAACAATGCCATATCGCAGCTGTGAGGCAAATAGGGCATGATACGCGATAAATGTGGTACTGACATCAGTGGTACATCTTATTCTACGAAGTACATATGTGGCTGAAGCTAATTTATTACACAGAAGATCAATATGTTCATTCCAGTTCAGGTGCTTGTCCATCATGATACCAAGAAATCTTGTACAATCCTTTGTATTTAGATTAATGTAATATAATATATAAATATAATTCAAGAACCAATCAGAGATGGCCTTTTTGATAAGACGGCTTCTCTGATTGGTTCTCGTGGAATTAATCACAATAAAACTTAGGCCTATATATAAGATTCAGAATGCATGGCCTATTAAGGCTAAAAATAAACTTTCTACTGGTGATACTTTTCAAAGTTTTTCGATTTGTATATCATCAAGCTATCAAAATGAAAAAGTTTTCTCAGGAAAATATTTTTTTCCGATCATTACTTTTTGAGATATAAGTGCCCGAAGTTTAAATTTTTGGGAAAGAACATTTCAAATTCGGTAAGAGATAAATCCATGAGATTCAGAGGCTAAATTCTTCATGATATTTTTGATGTAGTAAAATGAAAATTTTCTAAAAATATGGATTTTTGAGAAAGTTATTTTTGGTCATTTTTAGTAAATTGAATAAATTTATCAAAAATTGATATTTTCATGAAATTTTTGTTTTACTAGATTAACAATACCATGAAGAATCCATCCTCTAGATCTCATGGCTATCTCTTACCGAATTTGAACTTTAGGCGCTCATATTTAGTTATCAAATTTACCAAAAATAACTCAACTAAAAGTACCGTATTTGAAATGTTCTTTCACAAGAAATTAAACTTTAGACGCTCATATCTCAAAAAGTAATGATCGGAAAAAAATGTTTTCCTGAGAAAAACTTTTTCATTTTGATAGCATACATATCGAAAAACTTTGATAAATATAACCAGTAGAAAGTTTATTTTTAGCCTTTACACAGCCTTAATTTAAGGGGAGTGTCTATTTTTCTTTTTTTGAGATACTGCATGCGGATGACAAACAAATCTGGCAAGAGGAATAGGAACACACACTGAAGCTGTGTAAGTTACTTGCTGCTTTCCAGTGTGAGCAGCTACATGCAAGTCACAACGTGTTTCAATGGTACTACTTTCTAGATTCTATTTTTCGGCTCATATGCATGATCTGAACTTGCACATATACGCTTCCAAAGTGATCGCACCCTAAAATAGGTAACAATATACAGGATTTATTCAATATCAATCACAGTAGCGGCTTACGAAATTTATCACCACATCCCTAATTTCCAAGAAATTAATTATGCTGTAAAGGAGTTATTGTATGTATTGTTTGCTTGATGGTTTCTCAGGATTATTTTTGATTACAATACTCAACTAGTGAGGTCCATTTGCAGTGAAGAGATATATAGAAGAACAGGATTGCCTATTTTCTGCCTTGTCACTGCCTTCTATAGAAGATACCGGTATATCTGATATAACATCAACTGTTCATTATTGTATAAAATAATCAATTATAATTTACAAGTCAATAATTTTTATTCAATTATCAAGTTGAATAATAAATTTTCATAATTGAGATAAAATAATTTTGTTGGCTAATTTTATTTGTAGATTCTTAAAAAACAATCTGGCAACTTGTGGAGAATCAGAAGGATAGCGCTATTTGCTATGTCAAATAATAGACAAGGATAACAACATCAATGTGGACTTCACTATAATTTCCATCACAAGCAAAAATGATTATTTCAAAATGAGAAAACATCATATTTTTCGGCTCGTATGCATTACCAGAGAGTGAAAAACTCTTAGATTACACTAATAAGTTGATAGTTCAAGAATATAATAAGGATACTAGTTATTTTATATTTAAACATTCAAGTAGCCCTATTCAAATAGTTTTATTAGTTAATAATAATTACACAATTCATCATTTTATTATTGAAATAAGTTGTTTTAACAATGAAAAGTTTATTAATTTGTAGTACTATTTTGTACATTGTCATACATTGATGGTTAAATTATTACAATAGTTTGGGCTGCTGTTTTAATTCGGTTATGTCGAGAATTCTGGAGATGGGATAGTGGTGTTGCAGCTGCTGCTGTTGCTGCTGATGATGATTATTATGGTGCTGTTGCAAGCGACGAGGTTGTGGTTTAGGAATGTCTGTCACAATTGGTCCATTGGCTTCAGCATCGAACCGATTTTCTGAGAAAATATTTATTAAAAAATTGAGTTGTAAATTGTTATTAAAATATTGTAACTTATACGAATTACAGCGGACACAGATTTTCTCCATATTAAGGTGAAATGAATCACGTGGAACCGACAATGTGCCAATATCTTATTCATATCAGATTTATAAAACATTATTCAACTACAAGTCAAAAGAATGATCAAGAGTGATAACAAACTGAAAGTTTGTTACTTGATGTCTGATTGCAAAAACAAAAAACCTTCTACAATGAGATGCACTTCAAACTGTCAGCATTCCTTGTAAATAAGATCAATGCTAACAGTTTGAAATAAATCGTACTTTGGCACTGTTGGAACACAGACGGGCAGATGTTTTTGCATTCGATTATTAATAAGTCAATACGAATAGTACTAAAAAATGTCACAAAAAACTTGAGAAAATTAAAATGTTTTTTTTTCCTAAATCATTCTGACTACTTCTACTTTAATGAAGAACGTGCAAATCAATAGGTATAAACCTGATTTACATTCTCCATTTGTTCTTACCTCCTGCATCGAATTGCATGAATCATAATGATCAAATCAATGCTCATAACAGTGTTTAGTGGACACATCTGACTAACTATTCAACATTCCTATTCAGAGCAGGTAGGTAGCCTAGCAGATATCGTGTACCGTTATCAGACTCAAAGGTGCTACAGCTTTCTACGTTGGGATTGAAGGAGGCACTCTTAAAGCGGCCTCACAAAAGCATTAAATTTATACGCTAAATTTATTGGGAAACTCCAAGGAGCGCAAAGTGCACGATACCCGCGCGCCTTTACGAGTGTATCGTTTGTGCGCTTTTTTCAGCTAGCGACTTTTTCAGTAGCAGTGCTACAGATACAATGGATACGAATCGGAGTGTAGATTGTCAACACTCTGCCACCACTTCTTGAAAATTGCACACAGACAAATATCAATCAGCACGGAACTGAATGACTCGTCCTAATATCGCGCGGTCAATAGTGTATTCTTAGTTCAACACATCTCCTGGCTTCACGTTATCTTGCAATGTGTCATGCCGCTTTTTAATCGTGTGTGCAGCTAGATATGAACGTTTTTGCACTGAAATAACTGTTTTTGATAAAATGGAATTGTACTACTATCACTATGGTTAAGCTATAAGTTAGTTATTTGAACTCAGTGGAAGCAATTCCTGAAAAAATACCTAGATTGTACTACTATCACTATAGTTGAGCTATAAGTTAGTTATTTAAAGTCAGTGGGAGCAGCCGTTATTGCTGATTTACTTATTGCTTGGAAGCTGATATACTTATTGCTTTGGAATTTCAATTTCTAGATGCGTAGAAGAGAGTGGAGACAGATGGCAGATAACTTACAAGCTATCTACATACATACCTCTGTTGGCTGATCCAGGCTTGATTTTATATTTCTCCAGATAGCACAACGTCGCATGAGATAAATTGGTATTTCCTGGCCTCAAGTTGTCTGCCAATTCCTTTCTACTTGTACCTAGAATATAATAACACAATAAATAGGGAATTTAATACTAAAATGAGAGTTTCAACGATAATGAGATGATTGATTTTGTATTAATGATTGGCATAATATAAAGCTTAAAGTAGCACTTACTATTTTGAACCAGTTTTTAATGATACAAATTATTTTCAAGAATTAAAGAACAGAAATGGGATTCAATCAGTTGAGACAAAATCAAAAATATGATTATTATTATATAATTACCTAATCATAATTTGTTTTGTTTATAATATTATCATATTTTTGATTTTGTCTCAACTGATTGAATCCCATTTCTGTTCTTTAATCTGAAATAACATAATGTTATTTGAAAAAAATGTTCAATAATCAGATTACAAAAATCTAAAATTTCCAAATTACAAGATTATCAGAAAAATATTGCTATGAATCTATTTTGATGAATTTCGAAAAATAGCGTTATTTGGCATTACATTTATTTAATTCATTTTTGGAATCATCACAGAGAAGTACCCTAGATCGTTAAATTATCACTACATTGACATTACTTAATCTTTTGGAAATGTGAGAATTTATAAAATTTTGGTGTAGAGTATTTTTGGTTTAGGCCTGGTGCTCTCTCACAGTCATATGTATATTATGTTTTGTAATCTTATTATATTAAGCGAGCAATTTCTGTATTTTTATATTTGGTTATTTATATTTATTTATGTCCAACGGTCCTCGAAAACGGCTCCAACGATTTCCATGAAATTTGGAACATAGTAGGTTTATGATATAAAAATTCGATTGCACTAGGTCTCATCCCTGGGAAAACTCGCTGAAGGACATGAAAAGGATAATTCATCCTGGGAAAAACAGATTTTGTCGTCTGTCGATAACAGAAGAAGCGTGTGCCTGTGTGGGAGATCAGCTGTGTAATCAATCAGCTTACCGTATCTCGCGAGAAATCTAGAAATTTTAATAGACTCGAAAATAATCCGATTTGTTGACATGGAATGGTATATCATAATATTCAAAGTTAATCATTATTTTACAGTTTTAGAATAGAATAGAATGACTTTTTATTTATGTTGACGTGGAGAAGTTTGGACAATAATGTCCACTCTACCACTTAACCACGTCGTTAGCAAACAATACAATACAAAATATGCAGAGATAACAAAAAAAAGCAAGAAATGACAATAAAATATAATAAATATGAGAGATCAATATTGAATAATAAAAGTCTTTTAAAAAATAAGTGTTTTTCAATAAACTCAATCACTTCACTGCTGAAAGGTAAAGCAAAAAATAAATTAAAACGAAATAATAGACAAGCTACTGAAGAGAATTGATACTGTAAGAATTGGAATCAAAGATGAATTTGTTGATTTTATGTATAGTGGATATGGATATGAGGAAAAATAACCTGTGTAGGCCTAACAGTATTCAATACGTGGGAAAGAGAATAAAGAAAAGTGGGGAAAATCAGATAGCAAATAAGATTTTAAATAGGAAAAAATTTGGAAAGAAAGAGGATAAGATGTAGTTACCTAATCAATACATATTTTTGAGAATTGAAATAGATACAGAATTGCAATGCAATACGTTTTGCAGAATAAAATGTTTTATAGACAAATAAAAAACTGCAAAGCGAAAATAATATAAATTTAAAGGACAAGCACACACCATACATTCAACATTCACACTCGTAAGCATCCTATGAGGATACTGATAACTTTAATGACCCCGTCTACCGACTCAAACAAGCCCACCGCCACCCAATAGCCAACCAACAACTGCAGGCGCGAACCGAGCCCCACCACCCAACAACTTAATATTGTCTGGCAATGCATTGCACAATCTAACTGCCGTCACCAAAAATGATCTATTGTAAATCACTGTCCTGTGCTGTGTTGTAACCAGAGAAGTGGCATGATTCCGAGTTCTCATCGTGCTAATTTGTGCTAGGTGAACAAATTTACAAAAATATAATATGGCAGCTTGTTTTTAAGAACCTTATTTGTCAAAATTATAACATGGAAATCTCTTGAAACACTCAACCTCAAGACTGAAGCTTGATCATAAAAAGAAGAAACATGGTTTTAAGTGATTAGTGAGTGTTATTTTGTTCTTCAATTTGGTTTGTAAATAATCTAAATTAGAACTTTTATGTTTTCAAATATTTGGACTGAAAATTTGTCCTGAATTCAAGTGTATGAGACATAACCTATTTTTGGAATATTTATAGTGTATAAATCAAAATTCGGGGAAGAAACAGTTTTGGACTGTGCCTGTTTTGTGCTTCCCCAATCATTTTAAAGAATTGAGTTCTGTTTATCAATAAATAAATAACGAGCGAAGCTCGGTGCCCCGATATTTGTATTGATGAATAAAACACCATTCTTGTATCCTTTCATTGCCAAATTTCCTTCATCTATCATATTTACTCAACAATAATTACTCAGTCCAACAAATGATAATCATTCATGAATGAAAATATTTAGCAGCCAATAATACTACTGTAACTACAATGAACTACTGTAAGCAGAAGGGAAAAATTAAAATTGAATTTTACTCTTACTCTTACCTTTATGAAATTCCTTTTGCTGGAGATACATTTTAGCAAGCGCATTCAAGTGCATCACGGGATCACTGTCTTCTTTTGCAATTTCTTCCCTCGGATAAAGCTGTTGGTTGAATGTAACTCTGCAACATTAATAGAATTAAATTGATATTATAAAAAAAACTAAATGAATTTATGAAAAAATAGAATATTTGTACCAAAATTTTGTTTTAAATGATATGAAACGAGGCAAGATGCCTAGAATTGTAAACGTTCAAGAGACTATAAGATTCAGACGTCATTTCAATATATGATATCAGTCCAAAAGCTTTTCATTGTCCTATAAATCACTGATACAATTTATTATTAAATCAAGATAATAAATAATAATTGAAAATAGTACCGTAATACGACAAGTTCTGTTTTGTTATCTCATCATCCTGTATGATTGTTTGATTTGTGTCAAAATGAAACCCTGCATGTCGGTCTCATGCATTATACATGTAGAAGGTTTTCTTTCAACAACAAGTTTTGTGATGTGTTTCAAAGATTTAAGAATATTAGACACATGATACACTAAAATTTTGGATATGATTTATACACCGTTACCAACTAACTATACAATAGTTTTTATCGAATTTTAATCAGACAATTAATTGACTTTACTCCCTAAAATTCATGAAAATACTCAGAAATATGAACAATAGTAATTTATTATGAAACAATTGAGATCGAGACGGCCTATTTTTCTGTTCAATTTGAGCAGTTCAAGTTGACTTACTTTTTTGAAATCGTGTTATCCACTTCACCCAAGTTCACACCCAACAATCTCAGTTGCTCTAGAGTTGCCCTCCTGACATCCTCTGGGCTTGGAACAGCCAGCTGCTGGGGATTCTCATTAGAAGGTGGAGGATTTTGTAAGATGTTATTCACTTGCCCCTGCAATTTATTATTAAATACTTCACATTTAATACATTGAGAAAATTGAATCATTTTTCAATTATGATATACAAGAACAATAACATGAATCAAGGAAAATCTTCAGTGTCACAAAACAAATTTTTCCGGAAATTTAGGAAAAGAAAAGGAGTAAATACAAAACATACTTTTGAAACATTGATCAGACTTGAAAAACAAGGAGAATAAACATGATTATAGTTTTGAAAAATTCAGACAAAATTCGAAACAAGAGAGAACTAGAACGTTTTAATAGATTTCTTTACATAAACAGACAACATTACTTTTCAAGTGTTAATTTCGTTTAAAAGTGATCAAATACTGTGCCTTAAGTTCAAAGTAAGAATACTACTGCTAAAATTGTTTTAAAATTATATTAACTCTAATATAATAAAGGGAAGCATTGGCTTACACACGTACAGGAAATTCACGAATGACCCTTGCGGAGCACGAGTTACCTGCTAGTTATAGATAAGATTTGTTGAAAAAATATTTTTCTAATTCTAATCATTAAATAGCCCTGACCTCAGATTATACTTACCACAATGTTATTATAAAGGGTCCATCCCATCTTGACATCATCAGAGTCAGTATTAGTATCCCACGAATTGCCGTTTGCATTTCCTTCACTGAAATAAACAAGATAAGTATCAGGAAAACTAATTGATAAAAGAAATGAATTGAGGAGTAGGCCCAATTATTACAATGTAGATACAGTTATTCAGATTATACGATGACTAAAGTAGTAAGTAGATCTTATATATAATCTAATGTGACCGATTTGATGATGTTCTATATTATAACGTTCTAATTTCATTTGAAGACAAGTCAAACAAAAAAAAAATGCTTTTTGAATAAAGAACCAACATTTTTTTTAAACCAAAGCCTAATAATTAAACTTTTTGGGAACTTCTTACATTCCAAGGAGTACAGTTTTTGAAATGCCACTTTTTATTCATTAGAATAACGAGAAACTAGTATTGGTTCTTACCTTTCTTCATCTGATGAGGCTCCTGACGAAGATGAGGAGCTACTGAAATCCTCAATATCGATGTGGATGGAAGGCTCAGGAGATGGAGTTGGCTCCCGAAATACTTGCAACTCTCCCTCGTTCAAATTGAATGAATCTGACATTGCCGAGACCTCTTTTTGTTGTTTCCTTATAGAATAAATCAAAATTGTTAACCAACTACTTACTAAAAATCTAACTACAATTTTTCAATAAACAGAACATAAATTATTAGTAAATAAATTATGTATAAGTGAGTATTATTTAGTATGTCAAGACTCCACGTCGGCGTACAAGTTCTCTTTTGCCGACGTGTAGCACAATTATGTTATTTAGAAAGATTATTTGTTCCATGTATTTTTTGTGCGATCACCTATTTGATTTGATTAGTAAATGACACTGCTGAGACCTCTATTTGGTTTAAGGTGGTGTACAAGGAATAGAAAAAGTAATATAGATCAATTATTTACAAAGGATATGACATTCAGATTTCAAAAAAAAATTAAATTACTAAATAATGTATGGTCACTGGAAAAATAGTATAAATATATCAGTATTCTTACCAGTTCAACTTCAAAGTCGATTAAATATTTCATCATCCACTAAAAGAATATTATGAACAAGTGTTGAATTTATTTGCTATTAAATACAATACTATTAAGTACAATAATTGAATGAATATATTCAACTTATGTTGATATGGAATATGACAATAAATGAATAAATTGAAAATAGTTGAATAATTACTGTATTCAAATCATGAGAAAATACTTTTATTCAATCCATTTCAAGAGTCATGAGTCATCTTTCATTAAATTTATTCTGTTAACCAAGAAACAAATAATGCGTAAATTAATTTTTTCGGCTGAAAACTATATCTGAATCCTAGACTTGTGTAATTGTTCACCACTATGATATGCCCTAATCCCTAATGAGTTACGACTTACGGTTCTTTCTGCCACAGAACCGTTAAATCTATAATGAGAGATGAAAGAGCATTGAGAGGCATTACTTTGAGATGCTTTTGAAATGATACAATTGAATGTTAGACCGGTAGTTAGAAGCTTTACTTATGGACATGTGAATAAGTCATTTAAAAAAAGGCTTAGCAAACGTGTTTTTATAATCTTATCTACCTACAAATAATGAAAGATTGGTTATATCATAGGTACCTGTTCACTGTAGTGGGGCTTCTTGTTGATTCCTTCAAGTGTTTCTTATTTTTCTTCTTATCATTTTTCTTAGAACGATGTTTCGGCTGCTCGTTATCAGAATTATCATCATGATTCTCTCTACGAGTTTTCTTCTTTTGGCACACATTTTTCTGTTCAATCTGAGCTTTTTGCATAATTTCAACGCAGCTTGTCATGACTCCAATGGAGACCCCATTATGGTTCTCTACTGCTTGCAGACACTCTAATTGCGAATTTTCTTTGACCACAGACAGCTTGAAACTCTGAGCTTTATTCTTCTCCTTTTCGCAGTTACAGCCACATTTCTCCATGTTATCAACGGATTTTCTTCTATCACCGCTTCTATTGGACACTGGTAACTTATTTTGAAGCTCTAATTTGACTACTTTTTGGGCGATCACGTCAACTTTCTGTCCGATGTTTTCGACTTGCTTCTGAATCAACATGATCTGTTCGTTTTGCAGCTTCACAAATCGACATAAATCTTCAAAAGACACTGAATTTCTTTTACGCGAGTTTATACAAGAACGCTTAGGGAAACAATCCAATGATGAATCACTTTCATCGACTCCCTTTCTAAAACGTTGACTAGCATTTTTACCTTTCTTATATTTTACTAAATCACAGTGACTCTCTTCAATATCACAGTCATTCAGCTCATCACATTCAGGACAGGAACAAGGATTTCTGTTTTCTCCTTTACTTTTTAGCACAGGCGACTTCTTAGATTTCTTTACAGATCCTGAATTTTTAGAGCAACCATCTTTTTTCGATCTATGGAAATCGTCATGTGGTCGATTACGAATGCATTGCCTCAATTCCTCTTCCTCTTCAAGATGTCTTCTGCGCCTAGACAATGGATCTTCATGAACACGCGATTCATAGTCTTCATCTAGCCGATACCTCTGTTGCTTACATCTAGGAGAATCACAACATGAACCGTCATAGCCATGTCCCAATCTTTCACCATGATGGTAACCCTTCTCAAGAATAAAGTCCTCACTCTCATATCGATTCCTGTACGGAACCGGTTTGCTCTTATGATAGTCATGATATTTTGTATACTCCAGTTCCTCTGAAATACGAAATTTGGGGTCATTAGAAAAGCAAGATTCTCTGCTTGAGATGACTTGATGACGAACTGGGTTATGTGAGACACTTTTTTCACCATATTCAGCAACATCTTTACCCTCACTACAAACCCCAGTGTCATAATGCTTAGAATGAGAGGGTTGGTCTCTTTTGAAGTATTCGTAATACTTATCAAGTGTAGATTTCTTAGGGCTTTCAAAGTGATCGGTCACTGATTTGAAATCTTTCCTAACGTCATGGTTATTGATAATCATTTTATGAATAATTTTCTGTTCGGGAACATTATGCAGTGCACTTTCGGGAGTAGCGAAAAGCTCGGTATTCTTGGCGCGCCATTTTTGATACGAGTCTATGCATTCTCTATCGAAATCTGAATCATTCTGAACCGGCGATTTCTGTCTCAAGTCCCTGCTTTCAATATTACGATTATCATATACGTGTACACTAGGGGGGCTAGAATCGCCATATGTCTCAGATTGACGTGCTATCAGATCATCAAATCGTTTTTTCGACTGGAATAGTTCGTTGTCAAATATTAGATCACCTGCGTTAGATTGTTGTTGTAGTCCTTGACCAACACATCTCTTCGCGCCCTCCAATCGAGTTTCTGATCTGTGATTGGAATCTGAATGGTTTTCGCCGTTTGTATCCACCCTGACATTGCCAAGACAGTCACTGAGCATTGATATGTCAGGAACAGCACCATTTATCTGGAAATAAAATTAACTAAATTAACCGATTTGGAATAATTGATTTCAAATGTATTAAAGACATTCGATAATAATGGTGTAAAAAGTAATAATTATAATATTGAGAGACCTGGCTGACTCAGGTCTGGTGTCAGAGTTTTCAGGTCGCAACTGATCAATTTCAGGGCCTCTAACATGATCTGAAGACTGGTTTTTAGGCAGCCGGGATCGATAATTAACATGCCCGTCCGAAACACGGAAGTGGCCCAAGAAAAATATCTTGCCCAGGCTGGGATTCGAGCCCAGGCCTCTGGATTATATAGCCAGCCAATAATATTTGTAAGGGATTGGTGCCTGGGGATCGGCATCCCAGACACACCTTGACAGAGTCCTGAGAATACAAAAGTGGGCCTTGAGAACGATATTGGAGAAAAACATGATGGAGCACTGTAAACCATTATTTGTGGAGAGTAAAATACTCACAGTAGTCTCATTGTACCTGCTCGAAACAATAAATCTGGTTAAGAAGAAATGCCTTACCACAAGACAGGAAAAACACTGCTATAACCTTCGAAACAACAAGAATCTTGACTTGCCGCAACATAGACTGAAGAAATACAGCTGCTCACCAACATATGCAGGATCATACTTTTTCAATTTACTGCCGCGTGACCTGAAGGACATGGATGACGAGGCAGCATTTGCCAGAGGCCTAAAGTCATACCTTTTGGCCCGACCCTACTATGCAGTATCAGAGTATGTTGAAGAGCATACATTTCAACATATCAACATATACGACATGCTCATGGAGGAAATCATCTACCGTGAAAAAAAATAATGACGACTCCCCAGCCTTCAGACTGTCAGGAGGACAAATACAAGTAACAAGGGACTTGTTTATAGATTGCTCTACCTCGCCGTTTGTATCATGGTGTATACACCAAAGTGGTTTTACTGTTTCATGTGGGGAAGAAAAACCTTTTGGTATGTGGTAATGTATTCAATATTGCTGAAAGAAAGGAGGTGAAAGGTTATATAGTGCAGTCCACGTTATAATGACAGTATTTGATCAACTTTGGTTTTGCTATCCTTGTCTATCATTCGACAAAGCCGGTGGTACTATCCTTTTCTAGGTCCACAACAATGCCAATATTATGTTTTTGACAGTGTAGAAATATAATTAATCAATGCGGAGAATTGGCATCGCTATTCTTCTATCTTCATCCACTGCCATTACAATGTGGACCTCACTATAGGATAGTGATTAGATAAACGTTCTCTGCATTGTCTGCAAAATTTACTGTACAGATCGAAACAAAATGCATAATATAAACGTGATCGTTCATGATGGTTTATAATAATAAAATACCTACTTTATACCAAATATCTACATGCTCTCTGAAGGAATTAAAATAAGCTCCTCTTGTTTTGTGGGTAAGTTATCATAAGTTTTATGAATCAGGTTTAATTTCATGTGAGATAGTCCACTATAAACATTATTTCTCTATAGAATTCCAATTGCCTGTTAAAGATAAAGTGACAAGTCCATACATGTTTTATTATTATTCAAATGAAATATTATAAATAATACAATCCTAACATACAATGTGTAGTATTATAGCCTATCACGAAGACAATAATTCTATGACCTGATCTTGGACCTACTGCTATGAAATGTTGCTGGTAGTTTATTTTACCTATAGCTTTTATTATACACTGCTTTAATATGGTATTTCATCATTACTATGATTATAATTCATTAAAAGTCACATGTGGATCAATAAATGAATACGAAGAACATTAAAACAGGATAACCTGTTTTAGGTTGAGATGTCTGGAACAATGTATGGTAATAAATGATAGAAAATCGTTTCAAAAATATAAAATCTTGTTATTCCATGAAAAATTCCATGAAAAGTGGCATACATCATGGATTTTCTGAGATTTACATCATGGATTTTCGAGAAAATAAAAAATTTCAATTTTTCATGATTTTTTTTTTTTTTTTTTTTTTTTTTTTTTTAAGATTACATCCTAAAGACTCCAGTCATGGAGTATAAGACAAGTCATGTTATTACATAATAATTCTAATACTAAGTAGTTCAACCTAGTTTAGGTTTGAAAGGAATTCTTGTACACTATAAAAAGCTCTATCAACTAAATATTTTTTAATTTGTTTTTTGAAAATCTTCAAATCATCATTACTTTTCAAGATTTGAGGTAGCTTGTTATAAAATTTCCTACCAATATAATCTGGTTTTTGTTCAAATAACCTACTATTGTGACCCATTATATGATAATCTGCTCTGTTTCGCGTATTATACTCATGAACATCTGAATTCTGGATCACACCACTCGTTTTCACATGCATTACAACTTCATATACATACAAAGATGGCACAGTTAATAGACCAAGCTTTTTAAATAAAGACCTACAAGAGTCTAACCTATTCACTTTCTCTATACATCTGAGTGCCTTCTTTTGAATCTTAAACACCCTGTCCATATTTTGTTGAGATGAATTACCCCATACTAAAATAGCATACCTAATATGAGATAGTATAAGTCCATGGTAAGCAGTTAACAGTAGTTTTTTATCATTCAGCCTAGCAAGCTGCCGCAGGACAAATACCCCAGATGATATCTTATTACATATCCTCTCAATGTAAGGATGCCATGTTAATTTCCTGTCCAATAAAATTCCCAAGAATGCTACTTTCTCTTCTTGGTCTAATTCATTTTCCTCTACAAACACATTTATTTCTCTATCCTCTACTGAATTATATTTACTTTTGAATTGTAGGAATTGACATTTCTTACTATTTATTGTTAATTGCCTTTGCTTCAAGAATTGGACAATTGACTGTACTCCAGTAAAAGCATTTATTTCTAGACTATCTAATAAATAATTGTTAAAGAAAAGGGATTTTCCTTCTCTTGTCTATTGAAATTTTGGGTGTAATCATTTTGAATGTGTACTGTATATGAAAGGGCCAAAAATAAAATTTTGAAAGAGCATGTGGCTAAATTATACCCCTTCCTTTGTCTTGAATGAAAAAGACTAAGAAATTGTCAAAAACCCACTAATTTATTAGTCCCACTTAGTGATTTATTAACCACAGACAATTCTTAGTCTTTTCATTTAATATGAATAATTACCACAATATCAACTTCTCAACTACACAAAAAGTGAAAATAAACCTTCCTTTGTCCTTTTAAGAGTAAGTGACAATGAATCAGTCCACGTTATAATAGCAGTAGAGAAAGATAGGAGAATAAGGTTGCTGATCCTCTGTTTGTCAATGTCTTCTATAGATGGTAGCTGATACAGGTTTATATTGATGTGATATAACTGTCATTTTACGTTTAAAATAATCAATTATATTTGACCGAGCGAAGTGAGGTTAAGATTCAAGACGACGGTTTGACATTTTCTTAATGTTTAAATGTATGAATGTTATATGTTGCACATTTACGGCGAAACACGGTAATAGATTTCAATGAATTTGACAGGTATTTCCTTTTTAAATTGCATGTCGACTTATATACAGAGTTTTGGAAATTTTGCATTTCAGGATAATATAAAGGAAAAAGGAGCCTCCTTCATATGCCAATATTGAAGTAAAAATCAAACTATAGAATTATTCATAATAAATCAGCTGTTTATTGGACTATAATACTACCTGTTCAAAACATCAAAACTCCGAAAATGTATCTCTCCATGAACGTTAATAGACAGTTGACTATAATACTACCTGTTGTCAACAGTTGCAGCCAGACCTGATAACAGTGCTCACACTCACATTCCGGGATGACACATCACGGTACAATAGGACAGAAGCTCTTTGTTTATTTTGGGTTTTTCTAGACATTTTAAATTGATAAATTATTTATTAATTTTTGAGAAAACAAACACAGGTCAATGTAAACTAACTGAGCGCGAGGTCTACTATTCACAGAACTACTAGTTTATTAAGCAAGAAATGATATTTTCCAATGATTTATAATGAATTTTCATAATCGAGATGAAATATTCTGCTAATTAATTCACATTGTAAAAAGATGATTCGGCAACACGAGCAAAGGGAGGAAAGAGATAGCACTATCAGCTTTGTTGAATGATAGACAGGATAGCAATACCATTGTAATCAAACACTGCCATATAATGTGGACCTCACTATAGTGAGAATTCAAATGTTGATAAAGGCTCAGGCCCAGTTGCACAAAAGCCGGTTAAATTGATTAATTTGGGGTTGCAGAAAACTACCAGCCCTGAAAACCTGCGCAACCAAAAACAAATGGAAACAATTAGCTATAGAACTGGAACGACGACAAACTAGGTATTTTTTTCGATCAAGCTGGTCGCTTCACGCACACAAGCTTGGTTTACTCGCGGAAATCCCCACCACCGGTTAAAAAATTCTATTGAACAAACGTCGTCAAATTTCCAACACTCTTCGAAAGTGGCATCTTTCTACAGAGCTGTAAAATATGAATAAGAGTTCTATTTCAATATAATATAACATTGTATAAGTGATGAATAGTATTCCTTTATTCATCATATTCAACTTATCAATTCCGAGTAACTGGTCAAGCAGTCAATGGTTTGGCCAATAGAGTTTTTCAGTTGAGTAGAGCCAGGATGATGATCATTAATAATATTAGAACTAGGCTATAAAATGGATAGTGTAAATTGACCACCTTCTCTGATCTGATCACATAGCCTATAAATATCTTAGTTTGTTTTCAATAGAGTTAGATACTAGAAGGAGATTTGACAAAAAATTATTTTTAACATTATGGGCCAGTTTCCAAGCTCGGGATCTATAAGTTCTGGACTTACAGAGTCCAGGACTAAAATAAGCTCTCGGGTCTAAATTGACTTTCTGAGTCACAATTTTATCTTCTAAACTCCAGGGTCTATTGAGTTATTGACTTGTTTGAGTCCAGGACTTTAACACAGTAAACATGAGGGGAATTTACAATATTTCGCTGTTGTATTGTTGGCATTATAGCAGAATGGAAACAGCTGATTGCAGCAGGATAATTCGAAGAGCATGCTCTCCAAACTACTTACCTATTACCATAGGTAAGGAAAGTATTGCTTTCCGAAAAAAATTAAGGTACCACATTTGTAAATTTCTATACGTTTCAAGGTCCCTGAGTCCAAAAAATGGTTTTTGAGTATTGGTGTGTGGTGTGTGTGTGTGTGTGTGTGTGTGTGTGTGTGTGTGTTGTGTGTGTGTGTGTGTGTGTGTATGTGTATGAGTGTATGTGAGTCTGGTACACAATATCTCATCTCCAATTAAAGAATGACTTGAAATTGGAACTGAAGGTCCTTTACAATATAAGGATCCGACACGAACAATTTCGATCAAATTCAATAAGAGATGGCAGCTGAAAATGGCGAAAATATTGTCAAAAACAGGGTTTTTCATGATTTTCTTGAAAACGGCTCCAACGATTTGATCAAATTCATACATATAAAGGTGCTACAGATATACGCACCACGAACATGAGCAATTCATTTTAAACAGCTGAATATATCTGTATTTTTACAGAAAAAGGTAAGATACAGATCTTAAAAGCTTGGCATCAGCTGATTTAAAGTGAATTGCTCATGTTCACGGCAGTATATCTGTACACAACTTGATAGTCATTGATAAGCTCTATCAACTGCCTCAAGTCCCATATCTGTAAAAATATCAGGAGCTCGCCCCATCTTGCAAAGTTTGATTTTTGAGTTTATTTCGCCAATTATACATGATTACAATATTTAAAAAGGGCACAAAATGCAAGCAGCACAACGTAACAATTGTAAAATAAAACTTCATGACCTAAGGAGTAATACAATAATTATTTAAATTATAATAGTGATACATTTTATAAGAAATATAAAGGTTGATATCTATTAATAGTGTTATAAATAGAGAGCTTTAGACTATTATAGTTCATCCTTAGATCTGAGAAAATTGCACTGCAAAGCAAATCTAAACCCTAATAGTGAAATAATAATTGCCCACATAGGCCTGATGGGCCTGTTCGTGGGTCAATGAGTTCAGAACTGTATATTATTTATTATTCTACTGATAGTATTATATGTTATTTAATAATAAAGACACACACACACACACACACACACACACACACACACCACACACACACACACACACACACACACACACACCACACACACCCAGACACGTTGAATACGGAGCACATCGCAATGGCATGGGATATATCCATGAGAAAAGGTTCTACACTTGACAGTCTGTTGACAAAGAGAGAAAGGGGGAAAGAAAGTGGAAATTAGGTAGGCCAATTTAGTGTTTGTAGGCAGATTGTAGCAGCCGCTCACATTGATCTACATCCATAGTCTTCAGCCAGTTTGAGACGATTTTTTGTATTTGGATATTTTATATATGCCAGGCTGACTAATTTCATGAGGAATATTATTCATAATGGTGTGACACAGAAATGATATATTCCTGTCGCAAACTGAGCGTAAGTTACGCGGGAGACCCGAGTGATGAAATCGCGCATGCCTAGTAAAATGAGGGTGATTGGACTCTGAATTGAAGTGTATTTTATTCTTAAACATGTACAAAAGAGCTGCCTTGATGAAGAGTTGCCTAATTCTGAAAACATCAAAAGTCAGGAACAACTGATCAGATGGAAATCTTCTGCAAAGGCCAAGGCCAGCTTTTATAATTGTTTTCTGGGTGACTGATAATTCATCTAGTAAGGTTTGGGCGCACCTCCCCATAAAACATACCATAGGACAAGACAGACTGGACATATGCAAAATAAACGGTTCTCAGGTGATTTATACTTAAGATTCCCCTCAGCTGGCTGAACACATAAATCATCTTCCTCAACCTACTATTGAGATATCTAACATGAGTGCTCCATGTCAGTCGACTATCTATGCATATACCTAGGTATTTGTAATCATACACGGTTTTCTATCACATCACAGCTGCAATCGTCACACCAATCAGCACCGCATGTATGAACCCTCAGTTTAATGTTGGTAGGAGGAGCACGGCTGTCACGTAGAAAAATAGGCAAACATTTGTCTTTTTAGTGTTCATACTGAGTATATTTGTATTGAACCAACTTTTCAATTGCCTCAGCTCACTTGAAGCGATTCTGTAGACATGCTCCCAGCTGTCCCCCTCAAAATAGATTGCGGTGTCGTCAGCAAAAAGCATCATTTTCCCAGACATATTTTCCTGAATGATATTATTGATGTAAACCAGAATAGAATCGGACCAAGGGTGCTACCTTGGACCACACCATATCTAATGTCTTGTACGTTGCTTTCTACTTCTCCAATGGATACCAATTGGCGGCGGTTCGACAGAAAACTTTTGACCCAATCATGTGCTACACCAGTAATTCCTATGGCCGTTAGTTTATTTATCAGCAAATCATGATCAATAGAGTCAAATGCCTTTGCCAGGTCAATAAATAGTAATAGGATATATTTGTTATTATTTATGCCCTGTCTCAAATAATCACTGAGCTGGAAGAAACAGTTGGAAGAGTTCCGGTTAGCTAATTACCATTTAGAAATTTTTGAATTGGAATGAGTTATTTTGAGGATTAATACCCGATATCTCATTATAGTTCTCCAAATGATATGGGTTTAGTAGCGGAAGTAATTTTGCCTGTAGTATATTTTTTGTATTTTAATGATCTGTTCAAGTTTTTCTATATTATTATAGTATAATTTTAATTGCAAATTAAATGGTTGTCTGATAACAAGCTTACTCAATTTATTTCTTTTTTTAATGGAGTTAACACGAATCGGTGATCCAGGTTTTATTTTTTAGATTAACGGTTTTTGATTTGTGAGTAGTACAACTATCTTGTACTTCTTTGATTTTCTAATACAGGATTCAGTACATTGATTGACGCTTTCTATTGTGGTTATATCATCCAGTTTTGTCGTGAAAAAGACTAAGAAATTGTCAAAAACCCACTAATTTATTAGTCCCACTTAGTGATTTATAACCACAGACAATTCTTAGTCTTTTCATTTAATATGAATAATTACCACAATATCAACTTCTCAACTACACAAAAAGTGAAAATAAACCTTCCTTTGTCCTTTTAAGAGTAAGTGACAATGAATCAGTCCACGTTATAATAGCAGTAGAGAAAGATAGGAGAATAAGGTTGCTGATCCTCTGTCTTGTCAATGTCTTCTATAGATGGTAGCTGATACAGGTTTATATTGATGTGATATTAACTGTTCATTTACGTTTAAAATAATCAATTATATTTGACCGAGCGAAGTGAGGTCTAAGATTCAAGACGACGGTTTGACATTTCTCTTAATGTTTAAATGTATGAATGTTTATATGTTGCACATTTACGGCGAAACACGGTAATAGATTTCAATGAAATTTGACAGGTATGTTCCTTTTTAAATTGCATGTCGACTTATATACAGAGTTTTTGGAAATTTTGCATTTCAGGGATAATATAAAAGGAAAAAGGAGCCTCCTTCATATGCCAATATTGAAGTAAAAATCAAACTATAGAATTATTCATAATAAATCAGCTGTTTAGTGGACTATAATACTACCTGTTCAAAAACATCAAACATCTCGAAAATGTATCTCTCCATGAACGTTAAAGACAGTTGACTATAATACTACCTGTTGTCAACAGTTGCAGCCAGACCTGATAACAGTGCTCACACTACAATTCCGGGATGACACATCACGGTACAATAGGACAGAAAGCTCTTTGTTTATTTGGGTTTTTCTAGACATTTAAATTGATAAATTATTTATTAATTTTGAGAGAAAAAAACACAAGGTCAATGTAATCTAACTGAGCGCGAGGTCTACTATTCACAGAACTACTAGTTTATTAAGCAAGAAATGATATTTTCCAATGATTGTATAATGATTTTCATAATCGAGATGAAATATCTGCTAAATTTCTTTCACATTGTAAAAAGATGATTCGGCAACAGAGCAAAGGGGAAAGAGATAGCACTATCAGCTTTGTTGAATGATAGACAGGGATAGCAATACCATTGCTAATCAAACCCTGCCTATAATGTGGACCTCACTATAGTGAGAATTCAAATGTTGATAAAGGCTCAGGCCCCGTTGCACAAAAGCCGGTTAATTGATTAATTTGGGGTTGCAGAAAACTACCAGCCCTGAAAACCTGCGCAACCAAACAAAATGGGGACAAATTAAGCTATAGAACTGGAACGACGACAAACTAGGTATTTTTTTCGATCCAGAGTGTCGCTTCACGCACACAAGCTTGGTTACTCGCGGAAATCCCCCCCACCGGTTAAAAATTCTATTGAACAAACGTCGTCAATATATTCCAACACTCTTCGAAAGTGGCATCTTTCTACAGAGCTGTAAAATATGAATAAGAGTTCTATTTCAATATAATATAACATTGTATAAGTGATGAATAGTATTCCATTTATTCATCATATTCAACTATCAATTCCGAGTAACTGGTCAAGCAGTCAATGGTTTGGCCAATAGAGTTTCAGTTGAGTAGAGCCAGGATGATGATCATTAATATATTAGAATAGGCTATAAAATGGATAGTGTAAATGACCACCTTCTCTGATCGGATCACATAGCCTATAAAATCTTAGTTTTGTTTTCAATAAAGTTGGATACTAGAAGGAGATTTGACAAAAAATTATTTTTAACATTATGGGCCATCCGCTTTAACGAGGACTTTAAGCGCAGTAAACATGAGGGAATTCACAATATTTCGCTGTGTATTGTTGGCATTATAGCAAAATGGAAACAGCTGATTGCAGCGGGATAATTCAATGAGCATGCTCTCCAAACTACTTTACCTATTACCATAGGTAAGGAAATATTGCTTTCCGAAAAAAATTAAGGTACCCAAATTTGTAAATCTCCATACGTTTCAAGGTCCCCTGAGTCCAAAAAAAGTGGTTTTTGGGTATGGTGTGTGTGTGTGTGTGTGTGTGGGGGTGTGTGTGTGTGTTGTTGTGTGTGTGTGTGTGTGTGTGTGTGTGTGTGTGTGTGTGTGGTATGATTGTATGTGCATCTGTGTACACAATATCTCTTCTCCCAATTAACAGAATGACTTGAATTTGGACTGAAGGTCCTTACTATATAAGGATCCGACACGAACAATTTCAATCAAATTCAATAAGAGATGGCAGCTGAAATGGCGAAAATATTGTCAAAAAAAGGGTTTTTCGTGATTTTCTCGAAAACGGCTCCAACAATTTTGATCAAATTTATACATATAAAGGTGCGTACATATATGCACCATGAACATGAGCAATTCACTTTTAAACAGCTGAATATATCGTATTTTTACAGAAACGGTAAGATACAGATATTAAAAGCTTGGCATCAGCTGATTAAAAGTGAATTGCTCATGTTTGCGGTGCATATATCTGTACACAACTTAATAGTCATTGATAAGCTCTATCAACTGCCTCAAGTCCCATATCTGTAAAAATATCAGGAGCTCCGCCCCATCTATGCAAAGTTTGATTTTAGATTCCCAATTATCAGGCTTCAGATACCTTAATACCTTAATACCTTCAGCTTCATCCATTACCCACAATTGGGATCGATGGCATCAAAAAATCAAAACACAACAAACCATGAAAAAAAACTGTAACAGTTCAGATGGCAGTGATCCAGTGCTCATGCTCTCATAAAAATTCAAATTATCACTCATAAATTCGTTCACACTGTAGTATGCCTTTGCACACAGTAGCTTCCGGACGGTTCTCCTGAAGGCGGCCTCATCCAATTGCTTCACACTATTAGGCAGCTTGTTGTAGAATTTCAGGGCTGAAATCCTGTAACTAGCCTGTGATCGGTGGAGGCGTCTCCTGGGGATATCCAACAGCTCACTGCGCCTGGTGTTGTGGCGGTGGATGTCACTACGGGCAGCTAGAGTATGCTGTATCTTCTTGACATACACCAAGCACAGGAGGATGTAATGGCTGAAGACAGTCAGTACACCAAGGCGAGCAAAGATGGGCTTGCAGTGGGCAAGATGATCGCTGCCTGTTATAATTCTTATAGCCCTCTTTTGCAGTCTCAGCACACATCAGCAGCCCCCGCTGAATGACCCCACAGAAGCAAGCTAGGTAATGTGGCAATGGAAGAGCGCATGATACATCATTATCAGTACTTCTCAGTCACCAGGCCCCTCATCTTGAGCAGCAGAAAGCAAATGCGGGAGAGTCGACTGGTTACTTGCTGTATATGACTGTTCCAGCTGAGTTTGCTGTCCAAGACAAAACCCAGCAGCTTCACTGGATTCTGAGGGTCACGCGGCTCACGTGACAAGCTGCAGATTATCCTTTGGGTCTTGTCCTCATTCAGCTGGAATCGATTAGCCAGGAACCATGAAGTGGCAGACTGAAGATGCTCCGCAGATGCCTCCAAAACCCGCTCAAGCTCAGCACCCGATGACAGAAGAGATGCATCATCCGCGAACATCAGAGAGGAACCGTGGTCGTCGAGGTCATTTATCATGACAAGGAACAGTGTAGGCCCCAGCACCGATCCCTGAGGAACACCAAAAGTTACCGGAAGTGTCCGGGAGTCAGCACCACTGAGGGAGACAAGCTGAGTCCTTCCAGAAAGGTAAGAGCCCAAGATGGAAAGGGCAGAGTCTCTAAGACCATAAAAGCTCAGCTTTCTAAGAAGAATGCCATGGTCCACGCAGTCAAAGGCTCGGCTCAGATCACAAAGAGCAAGAGCAAGAGACTCACCATCCTCGAAGGCAGCATCAATCCGCTCAGCCACATGGTCGACTGCACCCACTGTTGATCTCCCAACTCGGAAACCAAACTGCATGTTTGAGAACAGGCCATTCTCCTCGAAAAAGGCCTCCAGCTGAGGCTTTATCACTGCTTTATACAATTTGAACAACAAATTCTAAGTGGAAAAGATTGAGCATGAAAATCTCTACAATTAATACTCAGTAACATTTTCACCTAAAATTGAAAATAAGCTGGAAATTCAAGAAAATGTGATTATTTCAATTGCAAACTGTTAGCAACTGTAGATTACAATAAGAGGGATACAGGTTCAGTGCTGCCAAACAATGATAGATGTAAAATATAGGAATAGACCCAGTTTGTCTTTCACTATTCCACTTTGGAACGTCTGTAAAACTGACCATTTCTTGGTAAATGGTGGTTTTCAGGGCTGGCTGAGCTCCGGTCCCCATTAATTCAGAAGAACTAATCAGAAAAGACCTTCACAATTTTAAAACCAATTCTAACGAGAACCAATCAGAGAAGCAATCTTAACAAAAAGCCTTCTCTGATTGGTTCTCCTAAAATTAAAATTTAACCGGCTCTTGTGCAACCGGGCCGAAGCCCTTATCAATTTTTGAATTCTCGCTAATCAATTAATCGGTATGAAATAATCGATGCTTCTATTAATCGAAGCTATCCGACATCGATTATTAATTAACCGATTATTTCTCAAAAACATAGATTATTCTGACTAATCGATACCCATCCCTATTAGTGAGGTCCACGTTATAATGACATTTTTATGGCAGTGTTTGATTAGAATATTGTATTGCTATATTCTTGTCTATCATTCAACAAAGTGGATAGTGCTATCTCTTTCTCGCTTTGATCTGTTGCCAGATCGTCTTTTAACAATGTAGAATTGATAATTAATTGACAAAATATTTCATCCTCATTATGAAACTATTGAAAACTATTGAACTATTGAACATCTAATAGCAATTATAGAATGTGTATGTGTAAAATGAAAATGGTTTTTGAAAAGTAGGCCGCTGACAAAGTGGGTCATTTTATCGACCGCATCTGTCGCCTCATGACTCATGACACGACAAGCTGGGTCTACTCAGGAATGTGATCCAGTCTGTCGCCAAACCCAAGCTTTCTTCAGCCAAGTTTGTCGTTAGTGTAAATGGGATTCGACCCAGTTTGTCGTAGACCCACTCCATTAGATTCCACATCTTTCAACGACACTAGCGCTTAATGAGAAAAATTTGAAAACTGTAAAATCGGCATTCTTGAGGTTAGGTTTCTGAGATTAAATGTGATTTCTGAATTCTGAATTATAAAAATGAGAATATTTTTGGGATCAAAAATACATATTTATCTTTAGTACTTTTACTTTAATTTAGCATATTTTAATGCTTATTCTCTAGAACTTATTACAGTTTTATAAAGTCTCACAGAAATGTTTGCAACTAGCAGAAATATTGTGAGGAGTAAAGCCTTTCTAAAATTGGATACTCTCAAGGTAAATATTTGTAATTTTCAAGACGTATTTAACATTACCTTGTTTCAAAATCACCATTGAATTCTTCAATTCAATTTATTAGTTTAAATTCATAAAATTTAATTTTTTTGTGTGTGTATTTTTAGCTTCCAAATTTTCTGAAATAACTTAATTTATTCAAAGTGCGGTGATATAAAGTGCAATATCTGACTATAATTTGGTGTTTTTATTATTCTAAATTCAAAATTTCAAGCTCATATATATTTTTGGACAGAAATTTAACTTTAACTTTCCACAGTAAGAACATAACCTATTTTTCGGACATGTTATTATTTTATCAAAATTGGGAACAGAATAGTTTTGGACTATGCCTGTTGTTCTTTCCCGATCATATTCATATGATTTGTAATTGTATCAGCAAATAAATAAATAATTTCACACACATATAAGTTTGTTACATATTTAAAAAGAATACATACCGTACTTAATACATTTTTATACTAACATCTTTGATTTTTTTATTGTTTTATTGTGATTAAATCTGCGGAGCACTTTTGAAAAATACCCGGTGTTATCTTTTGCTCCAATTCCTAAGCGACGAATGCAGCTGCACTGTTATAGGACTACAGAATTTTAAGCCCCAAATAAAGATGCGTTATACTT
Organism: Nilaparvata lugens; assembly: GCF_014356525.2. Taxonomy (NCBI): domain Eukaryota; kingdom Metazoa; phylum Arthropoda; class Insecta; order Hemiptera; family Delphacidae; genus Nilaparvata; species Nilaparvata lugens. Next base: position 20,082,830 of record NC_052509.1, read on the forward strand.
AGGCCCTTCCAGGCTACTATACTCGAATACAAGTAATTAAGTATACAAGTAAGCCTTTAGCATGCATGGTATTTTATGGAAAGCGTCTATAACGGTACGCTTTTGTAATTTTATAACATTGCAATATAATTTAGACAATGCGTCCGGGCAAAAAAATCATTTCGTCTAACGTTTAACTAATCTGTGCTCAATAAGGTCATCGCGCGGCTAAAATCGTAGACTCAACACTTTAGAACTGGATCTTTAAGTTATACTATAGAAAAGAACTTCACCAGAAAATCCACCAGACTGAATATAAACCATGGAATGGCTAACAAAACTTGTAAAAGAGCAAGGCTGGCTGAACATTTTAAATTAATTATAATTTGTTGTGGGTTATCCATCTTGTTTTCACTAATATTATTAGGCTACTATGTAACAAAGTGAAAACAACACTCACATTTTTTTTAGTTTCTGTTTGGCTTGAGAATGTGCAACACCAGCACAAAACTGTCGTCGCCACACTAAAGAATGTGAGTGTTTTTTTCACTTTAAAGTTAGGCTACATAAAAATACAATAGTAACAATTATAATTAATTAGAATCAATAAAAACCAAATCAATTGGGTCTATTTTCATTTTTATCTGCTTATGTTGTAATCTAAGACACGGTAGGTCTGTAGTTCAAATTTTTAACAATGAAAAACAAAATCTGGAAAGATCCATAGTAGAAACACGTTGTGACTTGTCTGTCGCTGTTTACACGGAACGCCAACAGCAAGTGCATGCGACAATCTACCACTTAGGGCCGGTTTCCGAGCTCGGTATTTAGCTAAATTCTAGACTTTAAACAGCTGGAATCAGAAAATTGGCTTTCCGAAACGGGGCATAGTCATAGTTTTTATGATAATCATTATTTTCTCGTTTCTATAATTTGAAACGTTTTTCCTTGTTGAAATGAAACATTTCTAAATAATTCAAAATTGTACACTATTTTCTCTTTATTTTATTTTGTGTTCAATTTCCTAGTTTTTCGAAATTAAATTTATATGTGAACTACGACTACACTCCGTTTCGAAAAACTAATTTTCATACTCCAGTTGTTTTAAGTCTAAAACTTAGCTAAATCCCGAGCTTGGAAACCGGCCCTAAAATATAAATAATGTTTCTATATGGCCAGTATTTGTATGGCTAGTCCGTGAACAAATAAAATGATTATTTATTTATTTATATGGCCAGATTTGTTTCTCATCTGCACGCGTAGTCAGGCATGGTCTCGCGTGTACTTGTACATTCGTGCATTCAATGTGTTTATACCCTTATCCATATCTATGTTCCCAAACCAAATTCCATAGTCAAATTCTACAATTACATTTTTATATTGACAATTCAGTCATTAATAAACTTTTAAATCATATGTTTTTTGTAGGTGGAAAGAGTAGCTTTTATTCATGTGTGCGCTTCTCGTCATTGGAGCATACTATCCAAGAAGCTTTCACCCAGCTACAGTCTATCGAACAACTTACAAAGGCTATCACATGTGAGGAACTTGAGTTCAAACGCCGTTGTAACAATCAACAGGACACTATCACTGTTTATTCACCTGGAAAGACGGGCTCCACGACAACAGCGCCTGTTGTTGATAAAGTGACCGTATCAGATGTGACTGCAATACTTCTGCAAGCACCGTAACAGAAAATGTTGCCACCTCACTACCACCTATACCTGCGGCTCCAAAGCCTCCTCTTGCTTCTCAACTGGCAAGTTTAATATTTTCACATTCAATCTTGAAACATGTAATACTTTCAAAGATATATTTAAAACATCGAATGGCTGCTTTAGACGAAACAGCGTTCAAAAAATAAGGCATTCATCAACTTTCCATACTATCTCTCAGAATAAGAGTATTCTGGATGAATATAATTTGTAAAATCAAGTAACTTGCTATGATTTGTGCAATAACTTCGTTTTAACAATTATTGTTGATTTTTCAAGAATTGTTATTTTTTTATTTACAACTAGCAGGCAACCCGTGCTCCGCAAGTGTCTAATTAAGGTCTTGACAAACTGAAAATTTGACGTACTGAAATCTTGAAGAATTTTAGACTTATATATAACCATCCTCGGTAAATTAAGAATCTATATGCAAAATTTCTAGTTAATCAGTCCAGTAGTTCACATGTAGACATGATGATGCATCATTCGTGAATTTCCTATCCCGTACGTGTATAATCCAGTTCTTCCCTTTATTATTATAGTACTAGCAGGTAACCCTTGGGTAAAATGGGTAAAATATTTGGAAATTATTATAAAAAATTATTTTCAATTAAAAAAAATATTTTCCATCGCATTCGATGTATTTTGATGAGACGAATAAGAAAAGTCCTTTGACATTTTTCGATAACTCTAATAATAACGGTATTAATGGGTAAAATATTTGGAAATTATAAAAAAATATTTTTAATTTAAAAAAAAGATATTTTCTATTGCAATCGATGTATTTTGATGAGAAGAATAAGAAATTCCTTTGAAATGTTTCGATATCTATCAGTACAGTAGTTAATTTGTTCAATAACTCTAATAATAACAGTGTTAAAGGGTAAAATATTTGAAAATTATAAAAAATTATTTTTAATTGAAAATGAAATATTTTTCTATCACAATCTATGTATTTTGATGAGACGAATAAGTAATGTCTTCTGACATTTTTCAATAACTCTAATAATAATAGTGTTAAAGGGTAAAATATTTTAAAATTATAAAAAATTATTTTTAATGAAAAAACTATTTTGTATCGCAATCGATGTAGACTTGTGGACCAGTTTGAGATTGTTTCATGGATAATGAGTATAGATTTGATGAGGTGATCGATTTGGAGTGTTTTGATACAATTGAGAGTGATGATATTTTTAGTTTTGAGCCCTATTTTCATATAGATACAACAACAGATTCTATTGAAGCTTTTAATGTAATACATATGAATATACGGAGTTTGGGAAAAATTTTTGATGAGTTTGTCTCATGTCTTTATGTCTTAGACAACTGTAAAATAAATTACGATGTAATAATTCTAACGGAAACGTGGATGACTGATGATAAGATTTTTGATTACAGTTTAGGTGGCTATAGAGTTATAAAAAAGCCGGGGCAACTAAACACTAGTAACGGATTATGCATTTTTGTGAAAAATAACATTGACGTAGATTATCTCAACTACGAAAATTCGGAGGCAGATATAATTCCGATTAGATTAAAAGCTTTCAACCACTTCATAACATTATTTGCAATTTACAGGTCTCCATCCTCTAATATCGAACTTTTTCTGAATGAACTAGATACAAGTCTGTCTGACATTCATGAAACAGAAAATATTCTTTTGATTGGAGATTTAAACATAGATATTTTGCGTAATAGTAATCTAGCAAATGAATATAGTAGCCTTATGCAGATGTATGGTCTAAGATCTCTTGTGAATAAGTCAACTAGAATTTAATGTTAAACAACAACATGTATTGATCACATATTTTGGAGAAATGTAAATTTTAAAGAAGATAATGTAATAAGCTCTATACAGAAAACCTATATTACTGATCATTTCACGTGAGAAATCCAAACACATTTTTTAAAGAAGTAAGAGAGGTCTTCACAGAAAAATTAATTATAAAAAATTGATAGAAGGGCTACAAAAAGAAAGTTGGGGAAATGAAATTTCCTTCAATGATCAAAATATAGACTTAGATGATAAGATTGATAAATTTTGTAGTAAGTTAATAAGCAATATTAAATCAGCTAGTAAACAGATAAAAATAAAAAATAAAAATAGACCACTGAAAAAATGGATAACTCCGGGGCTGATAAGATCCATTAGAGAGCGTGATAAATTGCATAAAATACTAAACAGTCAGCCATTCAATATTGAATTACAATCTAGGTACAAAACATATAGAAATTTTTTAAATAAACTTATAAGAAAAACTAAATTAGAGTATCACATAACCAGAATCTCTAATTCTAAAGGAAATAGTAAAAAAACTTGGAATTGCATAGAAGAAATTCTAGACATCTAACGTGCAAATAAACCGCCCAATATTGATCCACATATTTTAAATAGTTATTTTGCTGGAGTAGGGAGAACTTATGCTGAAAGAATCGATATTGTATAACACTCAGTGGATGCACAACGTTTACGTTGTTTGGCGGCGGACAATCCACATTCATTCTTCATGCGTCCAACGAGCTCCGATGAGATATTGGTTATCATCAGAAACTTGAAATCTGGCTCGTCCCCGGGGGTGGATGGACTGGATAATGTTTGTTTGAAGAATATTACTGATATTATAGCGAAACAATTGTCAGTGTTTTTCAACAAATGTTTTGAATTGGGTCATTTTCCTTCTCATTTCAAGATAGCAAAAATAGTTACTCTATTCAAATCAGGTGACAGAAAGGCTCCCGAAAACTATCGCCCAATCAGTTTGATAAGCAATCTATCTAAAATATTTAAAAAACTTATAAAACGACGATTGATAGAATACCTTAATTAATATTAATTTTTACCCTATTTCCAAGAGAGCAAATCAACTGAGGATGCTATGACAAATTAGTTCGGATAGTTACAGATAACTTTAAGAGCAACAAAAAAAACTTGAGCAGTATTCCTGGATTTAGCAAAAGCCTATGATACCATCCCTCACAGGCCCCTTCTGAATAAGTTGGAAAGTATAGGTTTTAAAGGAACAGTTCTAAAATTATTTGAAAGCTACTTGCAAAATAGATCTCAGGTACTCACTCTAAATGAAAAAAACAAGTTTAATGACATTGACTGGGTTTGGCCTTCCACAGGGTACAGTCCTCTCACCGATATCATTTTTGAAATACATTAATGATCTCTTAAAAATAAATGTTAATAACTGTACTACTATATCCTTTGCCTATGATACTGCCTTGGTTTTCACCGGACCAGATTGGAGGCAGGTGGAGCGATTGACGGAATCGGGTCTGGCTATTGTGAAGTCATGGCTGGATCAACATTCATTAACTCTAAATGCAAAGAAAAGCGTTTACATGGCCTTCTCACCTCAGTGAGATCAGCCCCCGGGAAGGGTCACATACGGGTATTAAAATTTACTACCCTGACTGTGGTTGCAGCTCGTTAGAAAAAGTGAATGTAATTAAATATTTAGGCGTTATGTTCGACTGTCATCTGAAGTGGAATGCTCACATTGATGGTATGTGTAGAAGATTGAGACATGTCAATTTCAATTTCAATTTTCACAACATTACATTTCAACAAGTACATATATAATAACCTCTCTAGCTATTTAGCTATTTGAGAGGTATACAGTTAGAAAATTTACAGACAATAATTATTTTATAACTCTTTGATAATTCCAATGAACACAAAGTCAACAACAGAAGTTAAAAAACAGTTCAGTACAGATTGTCGGTACACTTTTTTAGCATCCCACTTTGTCACAGTATTCTGATACACAGATATGGCATTTCCAGATCCATACAGAAAGCATTTGCTGCCAACTTGATTTTCATCGTCTCAGCCACACATACACACACACAGGTTACAACCAAGATTTATCTAGTTACTCTTGCATATAATATATAAGTTTCATAAATTGAGCGATCTCGGGGTTGCGAATATAGTGAAATTGGTGTACTCGCCATATGCTCAGTCAATTTTTCAGTATGGAATCAGGGTGTGGGGTGGTGCCTTGGATATGCACATGAACAAGATTCTCGTATTGCAAAGACATGTAATAAAAGCCGCTCTTGGCCGTCCCAGACGCTACCCAACAAATCTTCTGTTTGTTGAGTTCCCCGTGCTAACGGTAAAGCAGCTCTATATAAAAATTTTAATACTGTACCTGAATAAATGTAAAAATATATTTAAACCATACATGATGTCATACAACTTCCGAGCGCAACCGAACTATATTATAAATTTTTTTCAAATTCAAATTTTATTTATTCAAGTAAGTTACAATACATTCTGGTTCATACACGAATCTACAATAAATTACAGTACAACAGCCAATTATGCAGCAAATTTCACATATTATGAAAAATTATTAATTACAATGAAGATTGAATGCAACATTAGAATATTGATAATATAGTATTGTAATATAACTACATAAATCAGCGGTGTTTCAACAATGAATAATGATAATTTCAATGAATAAATATACACCCCACTATATATTATATTTGTTGGGGTATAAGTAATTAGTTGCTTATTGCGTGTAATAATTACTATTTACAAACTTCATTCACTGATATGGGATTAAAGTTTTTTATAATAAAATTAGTAAAAATGTATAATACAAACAAACAAAATTATGGAATTAGTAAATAAATATTAATGTTCTATTAAGGATAATAATAAGAAAGGTTATTTTTAGAAAAATGAAAAACAGTAAAGAGTGGAATGAAGAATAAATAGTTTCAATATTTACAGTCTAACTTAATTTTCACAATTTTCCACTCCAATATCAACCAACCAGGAAAATAAACTTTTCTTGAACCTGTGTCTATTGAATTCTTCCCTAATGTAACTTGGTATTGAATTATAAATTTTTGGTCCCAAATATGTGTAGTTTCTTTGCCCAAATGTAGTGTTCATCCTTGGTACTATTGAATACGTGTTTCTCTGCCTTGTTTGATGGTTATGATCTGCCAGTCTTATGTGTTCGTTGTTTCTCCTCATTCGCGTGATGATAGCCTGGATGTAGAGTTGTCTTACACTCAGTACTTTACTGTCCTTGAAAAGAATGTTCGTGGGGAATTGATTCTCCTTGAAGCCTATTATTTTTAGTATTCGTTTTTGAAGTTTATAGAGAGGTTCAACATGTGTAAAATTCGTAGCTCCCCAGATAATTATGACGTATCTAAAATTGATTGCACTAAAGAAAAATAAACAGTTTTTAATGTCTCATAGTTGAGGATTTTACGGAGTTGATAGAATTTGTAGAGAAGCTTCCTGATCCGGGTAATTGATAGATTAATGTGCTTGTCCCATTTGAATTTGTTGTCCACTATTGTTACTAAATATTTTATTTCATTGACTTGTTGAATTGAAGGGCAATCACACGGGTTGTTGGTGCTTCCACAGTGATGCAGGATTATTGAAGAATCCGGTGGTCTCGTCCGTTCTGTCAGAGAAAAATAGAACTGACTTAACTGTTTGCCGAAGACAATTCACTTACATCAGCAATAAACTTATTAACTTGGTACCTCAACACTTTCTAGTAAAACATATTACTAAGTCATCCATAAGAAATATAGTTGAATGGTTAAAATCTGTTGATGTATCTCACCTCTTTCAAAGTTGATCTCCTTGTCTTTTGCCACCTCCATATAGATTTTTAGTTTTAATTTAGGTGTTTTTTCCTATAGCCATCTCTGTAATAAAGCACTCCTTTAGTTAACTATTTATTTTTATTTTTTTTTCAATATTGATATATCGATTAAATGGTTTATTAATTTTGTAAGTTAAGATTTCGAAGATTGATACTCGTTGCAGCACACAAACCTCTGGTTTTGCTGGCAACGCCTATAAGCTAATTTTGAGAAGAACTATTATTCATTTCATGTTAATGTTTAAATTAAGTTTTTAATGGTGTTTTTGTTTTGAAAAATTGGATTGTATTATGGCAAGTAAATGAAGAAAAGATAAAGAAAAGATTCGTTTGAGCCTGAAGGCTCAAATAATAAAAATCATCATGATAAATCATTAATATGGTAGTACACCACGTTTCTGGAAACTTTTTACTGGTGACAGGAGTTATTATTGATTATAGGTAGCAGAAAAATCAAAATGATCGTGAGAAAGAAAACTGCTGATGAACGCGAATAAGACCGTCACTCCATTGTTCTATTGTCTCGGCTGCTTGGCTGAGCCTGGCTAGAGGGATCAAATAACCAACTGGATTGATGTTTCGTCTGTTCACGAGGCGGAACTACGCCGACCATTGCTGGGTGGAAGATGTTACTGCGGCCGCTCGCATTCCCAACAACTCTGCTATTATTTGCTGTCTCAGCGCCTAGTCCAATTCAGACAAGCATCCAACCTGCACTGCGGAGCTAGGTTTACTGCGGCCGCTCGCATTCCCACCAACGCTGCTATTATTTGCTGTCTCAGCGCCTAGCCCGAGTCAGACAAGCATGCAGCCTGCACTGCGGAGCTAGCTTGAACCTAACCTAGCTCCGCAGTGCAGGCTGGATGCTTGTCTGACTCGGACTAGGCGCTGAGACAGCAAATAATAGCAGCGTTGGTGGGAATGCGAGCGGCCGCAGTAACATCTTTCACCCAGCAATGGTCGGCGTAGTTCCACCTAGCGGACAGACGAAAGATCAATCCAGTTATTTGATCCCTATAGCCAGGCTCAGCCAAGCTGCCGAGACAATAGAACAATGGAGTGACGGTCTTATTCGCGTTCATCAGCAGTTTTCTTTCTCACGACTATTTGACTGGATCAACTTCTGTGAATCAGACCGGTTTCAAGAAAAACTTTTCAACTCTTGACAACATGCTTGTATTATTGGAATTGATAAGAAATTCTAAAGACTACAAATTCCCAATGGTTATATTATTTACAGATTATGAGAAAGCGTTCAATTGCGTTACAACAAAATCTGTACTAGATACACTCTTTGGACTTGGTATTAGAGGAAAATACTTAGAAATATTCAAGTTCATTTACGAGAGAATGAAAATCGAGGTTAAATTGAGAGGAAAAGAGAAAGTCGTGGAAGTAAGAAGAGGATTAAGACAAGGCGACATTCCTTCGGCAAAAATATTCAATGCTGTCTTGGAAACATGTTTCAGAAATCTCAATTGGGAAGGATATGGAATAGACATTAATGGCCAAAAATTAAATACCTTGAAATTTGCTGATGACGTAGTTCTAATAGGGAGCAGCGCAGAAGAAGTTCGTTGTATGCTAGAGGAACTAAATAGCGAAACAAGGAGGATTGGATTAAAGGTGAACTATGATAAATCCAAAGTCATGTCATTCAACTGCCAAGAAGAGGAAATATTACTGGAGGAAGGGAAAATAGAGAGAGAGGAAAACTTCATTTATTTGGGACAAAAGATTGGAAAGGACGGTCAAAGGGGAGAGATTACCAGGAGGATTGCGTTGGGCTGGTCGATGTTCAGACGTTTCAATTACCTATTCCGATCTAAAATCGACATGAGTGGCAAAAGAAAATTATTTCAAATGAGCGTTCTGCCAGTGATATTATACGGCTGTGAAACTTGGACATTGAATGAAAAATTAATAAAAAAGCTAAGAAATAGTATAAGATCAATGGAAAGAATAATGATCGGAGTGACAAGAAGAGATAGGAAAAGAAATACTTGGGTTAGGAATGAAACAAAAATCGAAGACATTGGCAAGATAATAGTAGAAAGGAAATGGAATTGGGCTGGCCATGTGGTGCGAACAAAGGACGACAGATGGACGAGAAGAATATTGGACTGGCATCCACGGAATAGGAAAAGAAGCAGAGGAAGACCTAGCTACAGATGGGATGAAGAATTCCAGCGAGTTTGTGGAGGAGTAACTTGGCAGAGAGTCGCACGGGAAAGAAAGGAATGGGAGAGGATGAAAAACGTGTACAAACAGGTCTGGCTCTACAGGGATTGAAATGTTTAAGTTGAAATTAATTTTATTTGAACTCTACTAATATGATAAGATACTCATTTTATCCTTAATAGGATACCCCAGCAGATGCTGAATTGCGAAGAATAGAATTTTATTGTAATTGCAATTATATTATGTATATTAAGTTTTAGAAGCAATAAAGGGTTATTTATTTATTTATTTAATTATTTATTTTTATTTTTGTATGTCAATAATAACTCCAGTCACCAGTAAAAAGCTTCCAGAAACGTGGTGTACTATTATATTAATGACTTTTCATGATGATTTTCAATTATTCAAAAATATTGTTGACATTCTGAGCCTTCAGGCTTAACTTGGGGTCGCTGAGAATGAATCTGCAATCAGAATTTCTCTATCACGAAAAATAACGAAAAAAACCCAGCTGTTGATCTTCCGGCAACTGTTAGCAGTCATCCTGCAATGCGGCCGAAACACTTCCAGTTCAGACACTCATCTCAAATTACAAGAACGCTAGGTCTAGCGCCGCAGTGCAGGATGGTTTCTCACAGCTTGGCGTTGTTGTCATTTGAGATGGGTGTCTGGCTTGGAAGTGTTTCGGCCGCATTGTAGGATGACTGTTAACGGTTGCCGGAAGATCAACAGCTTGGTTTTTTTCGTTATTTTTCGTGATAGAGAAATTCTGATTGCAGATTCGTTTTCAGCGACCCCAAGTTTAGCCTGAAGGCTAAAAATCATCAAGAAAAGTCTAATATATTAGTAAACCACGTTTCTGGAAACTTTTTACTGGTGACTGGAGTTATTATTTATTTTTATTATTATTGGTTTTCAGCGACCCAAGTTCAGCCTGAAGGCTAAAAATCATCATGAAAAGTCATTAATATATTAGTAAAACACGTTTCTGGAAACTTTTTACTGGTGACTGCGAGTTATTATTGATTATAGGTAACACAAAAATCAGAATAATCGTGAGAAAGAAAACGGCTGATGAACGCGAATAAGACCGTCACTCCATTGTTCTATTGTCTCGGCTGCTTGGCTGAGCCTGGCTGGAGGGATCAAATAACCGACTGGATTGATCTTTCGTGTGTCCGCTAGGCGGAACTACGCCGACCATTGCTGGGTGGAAGATGTTACTGCGGCCGCTCGCATACCCACCAACGCTGCTATTATTTGCTGTCTCAGCGCCTAGTCCGATTCAGACAAGCATCCAGCCTGCACTGCGGAGCTAGGTTAAAAGCACTGTCTTATACACATATCAGATTCCCCCCACCATACATTTGAAGAGCGTACAAGAATTTTGTCTAATAACACCATTATGTCAAAAATGTCAAAAGACTTTTCTCATCAAAATACATCGATTGTGATAGAAAATATTTTTTTTAATTAAAAATAATTTTTTATATTTCCAAATAGTTTACCCATTAACACCGTTATTATTAGAGTTATCAAAAAATGTCAAAGGATATTCTTATTCGTCTCATCAAAATACATAGATTGTGATAGAAAATATTTTTTCTTAATTAAAAATAAATGTTTATTATTTCCATATATTTTACCCTTCAACTACGTTGTTATTAGAGTTATTGAAAAAATGTCAGAAGGCATTTCTTATTTGTCTCATCAAAATACATCAATTGCGATGGAAAATATTTTTTTCATTAAAAATAATTTTTTATAGTTTCCAAATATTTTACCCACGGGTTACCTGCTAGTACTATAATAATAAAGGGAAGAACTGGATTATACACGTACGGGATAGGAAATTCACGAATGATGCATCATCATCATGTCTGAACTACTGGACTGATTAACTTGAAATTAACTGCTGTACTGATAGATATCGAAACATTTCAAAGAACATTCTTATTCGTCTCATCAAAATACATCGATTGTGATAGAAAATAATTTTTTTAATTAAATATATTTTTTTATAATTTCCAAATATTTTACCCTTTAACACCGTTATTATTAGATTTATTAAAAAATGTCAAAACACATTATTTCTTATTAGTCTCAACAAAATACATCGTTTGCGATGGAAAATATTTTTTTTTAATTACAAATATTTTTTTATAATTTTCAAATATTTTACCCATTAACACCGTATTATTAGAGTTATCGAAAAAAATTTTTTTTTCAATTAAAAATATTTTTTTATAATTTCCAAATATTTTACCCATTAACACCGTTATTATTAGAGTTATCGAAAAATGTTAAAGGACTTCTCTTATTCTGTGGTCAAGATATATAATATTTATATAATTATATTATCTAGAAATTTCAATCAACTTGATCAAAATATTTGATTTTTTGACATGACATGGTATATCACTCTAAATTAAAGTTGATCACAATTTTTAAAGTTAATCATCATTTTACATTTTTAAGTGATTAGTGAGTGTTATTTTGTTTTTCAATTTGGTTTGTAAACAATCTAAATTGGAACTTGTCTGTTTTCAAATGTTTGGAATGGAAATTGTACCTGAATTCAAGTGTATGGAACATAACCTACTTTTTTGACTATTTATAGTGTATACATTAAAATTCGGGGAAGAAATAATTTTGGGCTGTGCCTGTTAGTCCTTCCCCAAACATTTTATATAATAATTGTGTTCTGTTTATCAATAAATAATTGACGAACGAAGCTCGGTGCCCCAATATTTATAATAAAGATAATGCCTTTCACAGTATATTGGAAAAGTAGAATCATAATAATTCAAATGAGCTTCAGATTGAAATGATAATTCATACAGAAATGAGAAGATTCATAAAAGAACTAGAGAATTCACCAGTAGTATTCAAAAAATAACCAAGCACAGAAGAAATATGATGATTAAAAAATGAATAGCTATTAACAATACATATATGTTAAACAGCTCAAATAATAATGTTTCTAAAAGTTATACATCGAAGTATTTACATCAATTTGATAAAATAAATTGGGTTTTCGGATCTTGTCATCTCAGATCTTGTCATTTGTTTCACGTTAATAATTTTGAACTAGTAATTATTTGCTAGTCTTCTGAGTTCTTGTAGTGCGCTGTAAAGCCCTCTTCAACAATTTTAATTTGATTCTACCTCAGCCTCAGCCATACAAAGGATTTAAAGTATCAGTCTGCTCTTCAAATAATTGGGAATGTTATCTTACTGCTCAACATCTTCATTCAAAACTGCATCCATCTTCACTGATGTCGTAGTTTGTATAATAGTCACTAAGTACAAAATTAAGAGTCATCGTCATCAAATAAGTCATAACTGTCATCAAATAACGATTATTGTAATTTTTTTGTAGAATATCTCCAATAGTATCAGAGTAATCTTGTCAAGAAGGTGTGAAGGTTTTAAAAAACAAAATATCGCAATTGGTAACCCTGGGTCTGTGAGACAAAATCAAAAACTTTGACTGAGAATAATGAAATCTAGAGAGAGGTGATACATCTAGGCTTCTCAGGATGCACTAACTTCAAGTTATTGAGGAGTAGAGAAAATTGGGAGGAAGCAGGTTGCCACTATAAGAAAACAACAATTTCCCAATACAAAAATAGTCACTGGTTGAGGGTTAATGTTCCCCCATCATGTATCCGAACGAGTTTTCATGAATTTGATTGTTGACAGCTTGGCGAACCCCCGTTTGAGACGATTGGCTTGGGTGGCTGGTCTCCTGTGGGCCTGCTACAAAATGCCTTCGAATATATGCACATCAGTATGGATCTACCTTGGTGGCAGTGCGTAGTTCTTGGTAAGTAGCCTTCTCACTATTGAATCAATCATATTCATTCTCTCTGTAAACTAGTTTGTTTATAAAACTCTAGTTCACTAATCATTAATATACTGTTCATATAATTATAATACTTGTGTCTTATACAGTTATATTTTTACCTAAAAGAATGAAAATTTGATCAGGTTATTGCTCAAACTATATATTAAATCTTCATTATTTTAGCCTACTCATGTTTTCATATTTATCAGAAAAATGTTTAATTAAGAAAAAAGTAGGCAACATGTAGTAATCATTAATCATGATAGTCGTCATAAACTATATATACACACTATACTTTTTTGTGTCGTTGAGAAGTTGATACTGTGGTAATTATTCATATTGAATGAAAAAGACTAAGAAATTGTCAAAAAACCACAGATTTATTGATACTGGGAAAGACCAGTTTCGGTTATTACACCATTGTCAATCTCTGATAAACAGAGTATCTATAAATCTGTGTTTTTTTTTAATTTCTTAGTCTTTTTCATTCTATACACTATCCCATTAGTAATAACATCTTTTAAAAAGACATACTGGTAAATAGAAATGATTTTTTTTTAATAAAAGGTATAGATTCATTTCATTTCAATACTTAGCATATTTTGTAAGTACATTTACATGTCGGTGAATTGGTTAAAGACAAGGTTGGTGAAAGGTGTTGATCCAATTTGGCACTTATTCAAAGTGAAGTATTATAACTCTCATCATAATATTTCTTAAATATATTATCATTTAATAACAGAGTGCATTGTATAAGTCTCAATTATAAATTTCAATTTATTTTTTACTATTCAGCTATTGGTCTTATTTAATAAGTTATTCTATTGCTTTTATTAAGCAATAGGGGAATACTTTGTCAATTTACTAGTGTTTTTATAATTTATATTTCAGGTACAGTTATTGTTAGGGTGTTGTTGACACCTGTAGTCATTCTATCTCAACGAAATTCCGTGGTTATGGCCAACAATACTCCTGAAATGAAAAAAATTCAGACAAAACTTTCTGATGCGAAGGCCAGAGGAGATTTCATGGAAGGTAAAGAAATATTCCAAAAAATCTGAAAGATACATTTTTTAAAATATTAATTAGAAATAGTGGATATTCGTAATATCTGAAATTGCCATTAAAACATGGAATAGACTTTTTCAAAATGTTTTATCCTATCATGGAAATCTGTGCAGTATCGGTATTTCACAAAAATGTACAAATTAAGTTGATTTTGTGTGAGTGAGTTTAAATCAAAAATAATTTTTACCACTTATCATGAAGTATTACTGTATTAAACTATATAAAATATTGTGTATAAAAACCGTATATAAAACTCTTGAATTTGCTTTAGCCAAGCACGCTTTGTTTGTAATGAAAATCAAACAATTAATCTATTAACTAATAACATCTAGTCTATCTGTAGCTGCTCCAACAATTCTAGTTGATTCACAAAACGAGCTAAGGTAAATTGCTCATACGAGTTCAACTCTTTGGAAATCGAAAAATTGAAAATTGTACTAGGAACTGGAACAGTCTACGAAAATGTTAATTAGAAAGCTGAGTTATAATCAAATTAGTTGAATTTGTATTATTTGCTTTGAAGTACGGCAATGTTGTTTAGCTTTTATAATAATACTCAATTGTGCTTGAGAAATATGTTTCGCTAAATTAGCTAAAATATATTTTTTCAGCTGCTCAATACTCGAATGAATTATACATGTTCATGAAAGAGAAAAACCTCAATCCTATGAAAAACCTGTTGGTTCCTCTGGCTCAGGTAATCAATTACATCTAATTTCACTACTTCACTTCTATATTATATCAATTTTTTATTTCAATAATGCAATAAGTCTATTGTACTTTATTAATGTGGTCAGAAATAGAAGTCTATTTCAACTTGAGGTTTATCTTGTATTTTTTTGTTATTGTAGAATGTTTGTTAATTTTAATTATGAATTACTTACACAAAAATCTTAATTCTCTTTTGAAACGCCTAGATTCTATAAATATACCTCTAATAACTAGTTTATTCACCAGTGAAAGTTGAAATTATTTCATAAATCTATTGTGTAATTCCAGTTTTCAATTCACAAAATATTAGGTGGATCATTAAGGCATTCAAAAAGATTTTCCTATCCACTAATAAGTGGTGTGCTGAAAAAGTGATCAGACTTATTTATTACGAATCAACTTTTTTATATTTATAAAAAAGTGTATTTTGCTCTTCAGCGACCTCTTGTCTTAGTCATTCATCGGCGGTCGGCGGTATCGTTCTCGCTTTTTATTTCACTATTTCATGGCAAATGAAATGTATCAGTTAATTTAATATTGTGATATTAAACAACTACGGTATGTAATTTCAAAAACTTTTTTCCACTTTGCAGGCTCCAATATTCCTATCATTCTTCTTGAGTCTTCGTGAGATGGCTAATTTACCAGTGAAAAGTTTACACAATGGCGGATTGTACTGGTTCACTGACCTCACTGTTCCAGACCAGTATTACCTTCTGCCTGCACTGACATGTATCACTCTTTTTGCAAATATTGAGGTCAGAAACAATTTTCCCTTTCTTACATAGCCTAATACAATCCAATATTTTCAAATTCTATTTTTTGGAAGACAGAATATGCATTTAACATCCAATCTTGTTTCTTTGTCAAATAATTATGAAAATGAATGAATGAACAAGTGTGTGAAAAACAAGACTTAAGAAGATTCTAAACTCATTGAACCACCTTATTATTTGATGAAATTTCTAAGTTTATAATTTCAGAAACCTGAAAAGTATATTCGTTGTTGGTTGAATCCGCTCTTATTTTATCAAAATTGTATTAAAAATTCTTCACTTATTTTTTCTCTCTTGGAAGTGAATTGAATTGGTAAATAAGATTTACACATAGTCAATAATTGACTAATATTATTTATTAATATTGCAAATGAAATTAACAAAGTTCTGAAATAGTGAAAATGCTTGCTTTAAAAATAATTTGTTTTCAGATCGGAGCTAGTGGAAAAATTACCGGTCCAAATTCGCACTTGTTGAAGTATTTTATGAGGGGAATTCCTGTTGTTATATTTCCATTCATCATGAATTTTCCTGGGGTAAGTAATAAATACTGCCAGTAAGGGAAATTCATGGGTTTAAAAGTAAAATTTATGAGAACTCTTTTCATTTTTCTCAAAAACCCGGCCAAAGGTGGATGGAAAGGAGATAATAATTTCAAGAAATAATGTGTTTAAAACATAGCTCAGTATTTTAATAGGTGAAATACGTGTTTGCTATAAGTACTAGAGTAGGCCTACCTTACAGACAAAATAATTTTTAATAATTATTTCGCATAAGTATTCTAATTATGGAAGGTATTTCTTATCATGAACAAGATACGTCATGAAAGAGATTTATGATTTCTTTAAAAGTGCTGCCAAGAAATCCTGACTGTCGAGTTTTTGAAGACATAGTTTGTGAGACTTTATCGTGGGTAGAAATATTTTGAGAGCTTCCTCTTTCAATTGTTGGCTTCAAAAACTATGCAGATTATCTATCGTGTGTATTAAACATAATCTCATCAATTCCTGAAAAGGCGTGTTATATAATTATGCTTAAATAAGACTCATCTAATTCAATTTTAACTGTATACTTACTCATTTTTTGAATAAACAGTTCATTTTTATTTTCAGGTATTGCATTTATATTGGCTATCATCTAATACGATCTCTTTACTACAAACTTCAATGATCAGGTATGTTCCATCGGTCAAAAGGCTATGCAAAATTCCTGATACGAAAAAAATTGTGAATGTGAATGAAGAAAAGAAACCTGTAATCACCGCTGTGAAGGATTGTAAGTATTTTTGTAATAGAAGCTTAGATAAAGTTACTGTAACCTTTTATTTTTATATTCAGGACTTAATCTGCAATGGAGTTCGTTATTTAATAAGGTAAAATTGTTAGTTCTTATAAGTTATTTATTTGGAAAATATTCTTATAAAGATGGCATAAAACATACTTTTGCTGGATGATGCCTACTTAAGCCGTCCACTTGTGCATGCTAATGGTTCCAAAAACATCCAACCATGCGTTTAGTGGGATTTGAACACACGACTTTCCTGGATACAATTTATCAGACGTTGATAACGCTTTAGCTATCGGTACTCATTCTCCGCATCTACTGGATATAAGAATATTCATCTAAGGTCTGAATATTTCCCCCGAAATCCAGAATAGAGCTTATATTTTTTATGTTAATTAATTTAGGCTGAGAACAAGGATAATGTTTATTGTTTTATATGATTATTGATCGTATTTGTTGTCAATTCCACTATACATTAGTTCAATAGTAGTGGTGTTTTGAGAGAGCTGCCTATCCAATAGAAATCGAGGGGTGTGGCCTCCCCCCTCCACCCCCCCAGCCCCAGTCGGCCATTTTGGCCCCGCCCCCAGCCAATAGGAATCAAGGGGCGTGGCCACGCCCCCCTCCACCCCCCTGCCCTAGTCAGCCATTTTGGCCCCGCCCCCCTCCACCCCCCCAGCCCTAGTCAGCCATTTTGGCCCCGCCCCCAGCCAATAGGAAGCAAGGGGCATGTTCAAAATGGCGTCCCCCTTCCCTAGTGTAATTTTGTCCCCCACCACCCCAACCAATAGGAAGAGGCGACGGCCATTGTAGCAGGTGTCCATCTGTCATCTCCCACCCCCAACCAAGAGGTTCCCCTACCCAGGAAGTGCCCCCGACGGCAGTGGCGCTTTTTTTAATGTGCTTTCCCCATATTGAGAAAACTCTAATTGAATGTTGCTATAATAGGATGTAGAATAGATAGGCTTATCTATTCTACATACTACTATAGTTATTCATTACAAAGTGTTAATCAACATTAGGCCTATTGCACAACAATATAGTGCATGTTCCTTGTTTTCCTCCACCACAGGAAGAATGAAAAAAATTACATTTCATATTTGTTTGTATGAGATGTCATTTTCCCCACACTATGCTGTAAAAGGAATGGTGGCGCTTTTTTTAATGTGCTTTCCCCATATTGAGAAAACTCTAATTGAATGTTGCTATAATAGGATGTAGAATAGATAGGCTTATCTATTCTACATACTACTATAGTTATTCATTACAAAGTGTTAATCAACATTAGGCCTATTGCACAACAATATAGTGCATGTTCCTTGTTTTCCTCCACCACAGGAAGAATGAAAAAAATTACATTTCATATTTGTTTGTATGAGATGTCATTTTCCCCACACTATGCTGTAAAAGGAATGGTGGCGCTTTTTTTAATGTGCTTTCCCCATATTGAGAAAACTCTAATTGAATGTTGCTATAATAGGATGTAGAATAGATAGGCTTATCTATTCTACATACTACTATAGTTATTCATTACAAAGTGTTAATCAACATTAGGCCTATTGCACAACAATATAGTGCATGTTCCTTGTTTTCCTCCACCACAGGAAGAATGAAAAAAATTACATTTCATATTTGTTTGTATGAGATGTCATTTTCCCCACACTATGCTGTAAAAGGAATGGTGGCGCTTTTTTTAATGTGCTATCCCCATATTGAGAAAACTCTAATTGAATGTCACTTAGTTATTCAATACAAAGTATTAATCAACATTAGGCCTATTGCACAATCAATGATGGGAATGGGTTTTTTTTTTTTTATTTTATTTATTTTTTTTTATTTTTTTTTATATATTCCTTTCTTCTTCTAGAAGAACAAGAGGTGATTTACCTTCTCGTTGTACACACTTCAGATAGAGTTTTTGTTTGTTGAAATCCTCAAGTGTTTGAAGATTCAATACACTCAGAAATTTCTCAGGTAAGTAAACTTCGCAATAATAGTCACCATTGCTGTCATGATCGTATAACCTCATTATGATTCGCTGACCCTGCTGTGTTCTCACCAATCTAGCGTGTACAACACGGTACCACGAATCATGGTCAAGATCTTTGAGTGAGACCGTTGGATATTCAGTTTTCGAAATATAATTGAATGACTTCATACTAAAAAGTCTATCATTTCCAGTGTTGCTTCTCTGCAGATGGTGATCCATAATAATAATAATAAGAAAAGCTTACCACGAGCGCGATCGAGTGCAAGAATAACAAAGCAGCTATATGCTTGCGTGGGTTGTCGGTTGAAGACTGAGCAAACCTGTTAAGCCGTCAGCCCCCCACAACCCATTCCGTTTCCTGTCGACTCCTTCCACATTCCTTCTGTTGACTCGTTCTCCCCTCCGCCTCCTCACACCTTTCCTTCTGTTGACTTCCCGCCATTCACCTTTACACGCACTCTCGCTTTCTACCTTCTTCTTCTTCTTTACATGTAGTCGCATTCCTTTCTTCTCCCCTCTTCTTTACAGCAGCTAGTCGCTTCTTCTTCTTCTTTACATGTAGGCGCATTCCTTTCTTCTCCCACCTCTTCTTTACAGCTAGTCGCCGCATCTTCTTCCCCTCCTCTGTTCACCTCTAGCGATCTTAAAATTTCTTCTTCAATTCTTATTAGCTTGTTTACATTCAAACTAAAGGGTCTGTAATAAGCCAAGTAATCACTGATATCGTTAATATTAACTGTATTTAGAAATATTGCTTTCAATTGTCTAGCAATACTACTGTTTTTTGTCTCTATTGCTTTTTGACACAAATCATACCATTCAATGTAGTTTTGTAATTTAATTTCTAAACATTCTGGCGCATAAGACCAAGTTTGTGGATTCATTATAGCTCTTCAATCTGCTGCTAGCGAAGGTACACTAAATGAGTGGTACTAGAACAGTGAAATTTATTGCTTTTCGCTTCTCCCTTCCACCGCTACCTACATTTTCGCTACAGGTCAGACTGCATACTCTCGCTTTATGCGAAATCAAATCAAATCCACAATAAACACATAGTATGCTTTCCCCATCAAAATAAAAACCTTGTCAGGCATAGTTGTGTTTTCGTTGTTTAGTTAACAGCTTACAATGTTTCATACTTTCCATTCTATTATTTTTGCATGTATAATCGATATCAGCAGCAGCATTACGATTCAATGAACTCATATTTTTTGTAGGCATTGAAGCAGCAGCAGCACTATTCTCCTTTGTTTGCTTGTTACACATCAAGATTGTCAAATAATGATACGCACTGAACAGCGCACACCGGCCATTGGACGATTTGTTATGAATTTTGCATACACTAAAACACCAAGAATTTTCAAACATTGTATAGTCTGGTTTTTGAATATCCTCCGGCATAGTAAGCACATTGTCGTGTAACCTTTTCAAAAACTGTGTTTTTTCTCTTCCCTTTGTATAGATTGTGGTATAATTTTGCAAATATGAAGCAAGCAGCGCGTCAGTGTAAATTAAGTCGCCTTGGTCCCATCTAATTTTATGATAGTTATGTTCAAGCCAGCTGACATCACGGTACATTTTTCTACTCAGTAATGTTTTCGGAAATGGTGATTTAAAGTGTAGCACAATATGTCGTAGTTTGTAATCGATTATGGCTACCTCTTTAATAATGATAAAATTATCATCACTTTTGAAAAAATGAAACTCGACTACAGCAAAATCAATGTCATCATTTTTCCTGTCGCATTCTTCTTTACTCTTCTCCTCCTCCTTAATTCTTGCTGCCTCCTTCTCCAATTCTTCTTCTTCTTTATCCAAGTCGCATTGTATGCCAAAGTCTCGAAATTTTGTTGATACTTGCTCATCATCGTCCATTTTCTGTTGTCCGTCATTCTGTGTGTGCATGCACACATTCTATGTACAAATGCATCAAATTTTGCTTTTGTCAATGATGACAATGATGATGATAATGATGATAACGACGACGACGACGACGACTGAGGAATATCTATGTTATTATTCAAGCTATTAGAACACATTACAACTGAACACTGATGTAATTACTGTTCATACACGCACTTTTATATACCCCCCTCCTAGCGTCATGCATAGCTCGCTCTTGCGTCAAATTACTGTACTTCACGAACTAATGCGCTCAATGGTTTGTATTCTACTAATGTGTCACTTATCAAAATACAATATGCAGTCGTTAAATTTGGCACATTTTCTGTAAACTCCATTTCCAATTGAATGTCTGTTGACGATGTTAAATGATCAGCTTGATGTGAACAATCTAGTACAATTATTGGACAGCAATCAGTAAAAGTTTTATAATCTACAACTGTACCATAATCAGTATGAAGTCCTAAATTATAATAGCTGGGCGCAAATTCAATAAACATTTTGTACAAAAGTTGATTGTTTCCATTTATACGATCATACGGCAGATATTCACTATTCAGGAAAAGTTTAACATCGTGCAATTTGCACGTATCAAATTTCGACATTGACTTTCCCATTACATTTTTCCTGTTTGTCTGAAATGCTAATAATACAAATCGCGGTGTATCAGCTTTTGAAGCCGTCTTTATAGTCCAAATCGTGCTAACACTGTTCGGCAGCTGAGGATATTCGTGGATATCCCATTTTCTGAATGCAATTTTCAATGGCCTATCCTGATCGACAATTTTCAGAAACTTCAATCTTAAATGATCATCTACATGAATATAGGGCACTTTCCAAAGCAATTTTGTTATTTCCAACGACATTGATGTTGCTTGTGACGACTCAATACAATTAATATCTGTTGCGGACCTCAAAAGCACAAGCTCTTGTCTCATATTCAAAATTACATGTTGAAAATCTTCGAAAAATGGCAGAAGTAATTTTAACGGTACGCAATAAGCAAAAGTATTATTAGTTAGTGTTGATGCACTATCAGTGAAACCTGCTAAATTATATGTATTTTTATCGTTTAGTTGTTTCACTAAATATGATTTAATAGTAGAAGTAATACCTACTAGTCGACTCTTTGCAACGACTGTACCTGCCAACTCAAATCGTATCTCATCAAACATATGTGCTACTGCATTTGAACTGAGCGTATATACAGCCTCGACCGGCGGATCATCAGGTTTGTCTTTTGCCGGCGGTTTTGTACATGTAATTTTCCCCTCAACAATAAGAAAAGATTTTGCAACTAATGAAATAAGGTCATGAGACGATTTCGACAAACGTATTTCATCATTGTTATTAAATTTCAAATTACCATACGGCGCATGCGTATGATAATCAAATTTTGTTATATCTGAATAATAGTGTATGTCTTGTTCAACATTTAGTATGTCACTAATTGCGGCCGCCGCGTGTTTTGACGACATATTTCCAATTCACTTTAAAACCAAGCTTTTCTAAAAACCTTGCTCGATTATGTGTTATCAGTTTCACGGACTGATAAGTACTAACCGGTGTCGGTTGCTGCATGCTAAAAGCAGTCCTACCGCCACCACTCCACACCCTCCTCGCGCCTAGGTTGTTATACACAACAAAACCCATTCTGTAGCGCTTCTTGCTCTCTCGCTTGTGTTGTTTGCGTGACTAATGCTCACATCATTCTAACACATGCTTGATCCATCACCGCCTCTCTCTCTCTCTCTCTCTCTATTCCTTCTTTCTAATGTGTACTCTTATTGTTATACTATCGCCGCGGAAATCAACTAGTTTACCATTCTGATCAACTACTTGAATTACAATAGATTGAATTCTGTGCGTGTTTAATGGAAAGTAAATAATTGGCGATGGTGATTCATTTATTAGAAAACCAGGTGCAACCTTTGGTAGGAATTCGAAAATTGTATGAACCTCTTGCCCATTTCGATAACTGCCGCATGCAATATTACAAGTAACCTGGAACAATGTTATATTTGTAATGGATACTAAACGTTTAGAATAATGCCATTTATTTGCTGCAAGAATTTCTCTATCAAAACCGAGTATATCGGCTAGTGATGTGTTCATTGTTAAATCAACATCTTTATCCGCTTTCAATTCACATAGCATTGTCGTATTATTTCCTTGTATAATTAGATTTGAACTATCAACGTTCAATTTTCTCTTTATTTCATTTATTATACGATCAATTTCGTAGGAGCCTGTATCCAAATCAATCAAGCTATCACCATACTTAAAAGATGAGTTGACATTTTTAATTATATTTGGTACACTATTGTATGTCCATAAATTAATCAATCCAATTTCATATTGATAGCGTGCGTCTAGCTCTAGTACAGTGGGAAGTACTACAATTAGACAACTGCTGCTGCTGCTACGGTCTTTAGATGATAATGTTATTACAACCATTGCGTACTACTACTACTGTTTTACCACCACCTTCTTTCATACACATCTACAAGTGAACTGTCTGCTATAACGCATCTGCAAGAAATAAAAGACAAAAATGACCGCATACATTACTATTTAGTGTTTGTAATTGATCATAATTGAAATAAATTTCAACATTTGGTTGTTGTTTGAAATAGTTTATCAATTGTATGGGCGGCTGTAAATTACCAATTGGATCAAAATAATATACTTTTTGTGCATGTTTTTTGTAAGCCACCCAGTGTGTTCCACTGTTCATGATCGAGTCTAAATTTATGATCGATTTTTCATTTAAATTAATTCTTTTTGGCAATGTATCAATCATATAAATACCACACAATTTAATATCTAAAATATCAGCCCAATCTTGTAGATCATAATTTGACAGTGGTCCTTGTATATTAATCTTCATTTTCTCACTTTCTTTGGCGCTCTCCTCCTCCTCGTCCTCTTCTTCTTTGTTGTCCTTCTTCTTTGTGAAGGTGTTTCAATGATTCTACCGCCTTTATACAAGGGTGCATATGGTCTTAAATAAAAACCTTGACCAGCTATGTGCTTACTTAAATGTTTAATTGCTTTTTGTCAGCTAAATGTGCACTTCTTTGTTCTTGTAGTGATGAATTATTTTTCCAACCTTCTCTTCTATTATTCCGCCGCCGCCGCCCCCGTTGTACTCTACCCCCGCCAAAGGCAGCTTTAGCTTTGATCAAATTTGTAACTAAGTATGCGGCTGCTAAAATAATAACAAGTATCGTTTAACAGTTGGTTTGTGTGAACTTCTATTTAAAAAACAGCCTGACCAGAAACTGTACACAGAACGTGATTTAAGAAAATATCGTAATATATTGCAGCTCACCGCTGCTCATTTAGATAGATGCGGTTATGTAAAGAGAAATACAGGCTATAAATCACAAATTATTCAATCTTTATTTCCATCAAGTAGTAGTAGGAAAAGAAAAAGATCTAGGATTGATGATGCAGCGGCAGCTGTTAGTGGTATGGGTTTTATAAGAAATGAATCTACTAGTCGACAGTATGTCTACTGGGATAATCCAAATGAACTGATAGACAGATTAGATATTCTGCTTTCATCACAGCAGGCGGGAAATAGATCACATTCAGTTGAAATAGCTTCTATTATTGAAGAACTGAAAGAAAGTGGTATTATATTAGGTGGCAATGTTGCTTTTAGTTGTTAGTATGTGTTTAACACTTGACAAGAATAGAGATGTCGGGCAGTAGCGCCGCCACCACTGCAGTGAGTAGTACAATAGATCGATTTGGTAGGACACATCATGTGTTTAATACAACAGCACCATTAGTTTTAAACAGTGGTTGTGCATCATCAGCAGCAGCAGCAGAAGCAACATCATCATCATTAGTGGCAGCAAGTAGAGAATATTTAGACAGTAAACTACTTGAATTATCATCAAATATATTCAATAAACTTCAGTCTGATCCATTGTCACCGCTAGTTAACAGAGAATACTTGGACAGTAAATTGCTTGAAATATCATCAAATATATTCAATAAACTTCAGTCTGATCCATTGTCACCGCTAGTTAACAGAGAATACTTGGATAGTAAATTGCTTGAAATATCATCAAATATATTCACTAAACTACAGTCTGATCCATTGTGGTCGCCGTCGCTAGTTAACAGAGAATACTTGGATAGTAAATTAAAGGAAGTTTCAACTAGTATAATCCAAAAACTACAGTCTGATCAATCATCACCGCTAGTTAACAAAGAATACTTGGACAGTAAATTGCTTGAAATATCAACAAATATATTCACTAAATTGCAAACTGAATCATCTGATTTAGTAGATAGGAAATATTTAGACAGCAAATTACTTGCAATATCAACTAGTATATTCCAAAAACTACAGTCTGATTTAATTACTAAAAAAGTGTTTGAAAGTAAATTGCATTCAATGTCTGATATATTGAAGGAGATAGCACAACAAAAACAGTATTTCGATTCACAATTGAAAACATTGTCTAAATCAATTAGTGATGATATTGAGCTAAAGTATGTTAGTAGATCGTTGTTTGATCAGAAATCAGATGAATTGAAGACATTATGTGAACAACAAAGTAAAAACAATTGTTTAAAACATGTTGATACAGATTTGCTAGAAACTAAATTGAAAGAATTAAAAGACAATCTAATTGCACAAAATAAACTTAACTTTATTAACAGGCAAGATTATAATTTGAAAGTAGTTGATCTAGAATCAACATTCAATATTATGTTGGCTGAGGTGCAAAAGAAACTTGATGAAAAAAATTCAGCTTCTCACCAAAAGCTAAAAGATGACATTATGCAGATGATTATGAAAGGTGAAGATTTTCAGAAATATTTAAATGAACAGTTGTTCAACTTTTCATACTATTTGATTGCACAATATGTAAAAAAGAGGTACATCTTTGACATGAGTGAAGCTGTACAACATAATTTGAATTCTGATCAGGTGCAAGAGTTGTTTTTGAAAAGAATGTTCAGTGATAGGCGACCAAGTGATGCAGGAAAAAAAAGAAAAAAATATGACTGGGAAATAGATTAGTAGTAGTTTGTGAGTTTAAAGATTTTAAAGATTTTAAATGTGGGGATATTTTTAATATGCAAATTAAGCAGGTGTTAACTGGGGCAGATGTCAGAACACCTGCTACAACAAAGATGGCCGCCGCTGCCGTCGGGGGCACTTCCTGGGTAGGGGAACCTCTTGGTTGGGGGTGGGAGATGACAGATGGACACCTGCTACAATGGCCGTCGCCTCTTCCTATTGGTTGGGGTGGTGGGGGACAAAATTACACTAGGGAAGGGGGACGCCATTTTGAACACGCCCCTTGCTTCCTATTGGCTGGGGGCGGGGCCAAAATGGCCGACTAGGGCTGGGGGGTGGAGGGGGGCGGGGCCAAAATGGCTGACTAGGGCAGGGGGGTGGAGGGGGGCGTGGCCACGCCCCTTGATTCCTATTGGCTGGGGGCGGGGCCAAAATGGCCGACTGCGGCTGGGGGGGTGGAGGGGGGAGGCCACACCCCTCGATTTCTATTGGATAGGCAGCTCTCTCAAAACACCACTACTTTCAATTATGGATATATTTCATGAAACATTTCAAAGAATTTCATTTCATATCTTCCCTCAAGTACAGGTAACCAAAACGGCATTAAAAAAAATTAAGTTTATAAGTGAGAAGGGGAAAAAATTAAATTTCACGTATTAAAGCTTCAAACCATAATTCAGAATCATCAATGGCATTTATCATATTTTGAAAATTACTTCCTTCAGATGGCTTCCTCCAGCACTTCCTCACATTCCTTGAAATCTATGTTAAATCTATGAAATCTATACATCCATACATCTTGAAAACTCATTGTTTGCTGCAACTTCTCAACTGGGATATTATGGATTTCATCCCGAATTTTCTGTTTAAATTCAACTACAGTTATTGGCCGAGTTGTAAACACTTTTGTTTTGATAGCTCCAGGAAAAAATCGCAGGCTGACAAATCTGACAAAATAGGGGGCCAGGGAACGTTACACAATCTTGAGATGTCACGGTTTCCAGCCACACGATTAAACAGGCGTTGCATTATTGAAACGCCTTATTGCCCGACTGAGTAGGACAAGAGAATCATTTCCTACTGTGGTTCTAAAATTAACAAGCTGCCTAGACAGTCAACGGCCTTGCATACCCAGGCATAAAGTTAAAGTGTTGGCTTAAAAAAAAACTTTCTATTAGTTTCATGAGCTCTTCAAATCTGAATGCCATGCCATCTTTAAAACTCAAGTTTAAAGTCATGATTCAACTTTTAGAAAATTCTTCATTCTAAGTTCTCTTTAGTCTTGAAGCTAAGTTTATTTTATTTTTTGACACAACCTTTCCTGCTCCGCGTGTCTAGGCGAAGAATAAGTTTATTAAACAATACTCGCACAGCTTCCATTGATTGCCGTGCAGTGTGTGATGTCGCCAATTGTATAAGAAATGAATAATACAGAGAATTCGGAATGAAATCCACAATAACCCAATTAATATGTTGCAGCATTCAATGAGGAATATCCACACATATTTCAAGATATTATTATTATATTCAAGAATCTATTCGTGCAGGAGGAAACCATAAAGGAAGAAATTTCCAAAACTCTTTCTTGTTCGTGGGACCCATATTTTTCAATAATTTGCCTGACAATATTAGAACTTGCCAATCGTATTTTTTGTACAGTAGATTGATCAAGGAGTGGCTTTTTGGTCTCCTTCCAGAGGCGCTTGAAGCTATGTTTTTGGTTGTTCAGTGATTGCCTAAATTCTGAATTAACCAAGTTCAGTTCACATTTCTAAATTCTAAAAGTTATTTTATTTTAATATTTCTTTCGTAGAGAGCATCAACTTGTTCATTATTTATTGTATTGTTTTTTATATCTCAAACCCTTATAATTTTTCTCTTAGTTGTAATTACTTGATAAATTATTAGTAGGCTATGCTAGGTATTCGATGATTGATTTTTTCACTATAAGAGAGTTTCTTGGTCTGCAGCAACTCCTCCATGCGTACAGGGAAGCTTCCCTTGCATGCGAGTATTTATTGTCATAAAGATGTATATTATAATAAAATGTATATAATAATAAACATACGTATAATCATACGTTTTATTAATTATTATTATATTAGCTTAGACACTAGATTATTAATTTTTAATTATTCTTCTTTTTATTATTCTTCTTTTTTATTTTTATTTTTTTTTTTTTTAGTTTTTATTACTCTTTATTATTTAAATTATAAAAGAAAATTAATTGCTCTTGAGATGTGTACAGACTCGAGCGACACGAACATTTCACTTTTCATCAGCGGATTATACCAGTATTTGTGCAGAAACAGTAAGGTACAGATATACTCGTATTAAGAGCAATGTTATAATTCGGCTATTTTCCAACCGATAATCATGAAAATGGTACCAAATTGTTCAGAAAGATTTGAACAACTGGCGCCGTACCGCCAAATTCCAATTTTCCAACTATAAAATGACTTTAAAATTCGATGAATTTGGAGAAAATTTGGCAAAGTTTGACGTTCAATAGGAAAAATTGATAAGTGATATCAAAATTTGGCGGTACGGCGCCAGATGTCCAAATCTTTCTGAACAATTTGGTACCATTTTCATGATTATTGGTTGGAAAATAGCGTCCGAAACACGCTAGAACGAAGTACCTGCAAAGTACTCTCAATCGAGAAAGCTTCAATTCCCTAGCCTTTCGA
Source organism: Nilaparvata lugens (assembly GCF_014356525.2). Lineage (NCBI taxonomy): Eukaryota > Metazoa > Arthropoda > Insecta > Hemiptera > Delphacidae > Nilaparvata > Nilaparvata lugens. The sequence goes on from NC_052509.1 coordinate 20,111,680, forward strand.
AAAAGTGTGGTCGAACTCACCAACACAGTCCCAACTGCTATGATTGTGAGTACAAACACTCACACCTGAGAACTGGAAAACTGGTTTTCAGTCGTCGAAACAATTGATTGTTTTTGTTCAATGAGATATTACCCGTCTTCTTGTCTGCGCTATTGTGTTTTATTTTATATACTATATTCATATAATATGCTCTATTATTCTATATGCTTATACAGTAGTTTGACATCCATATTATTATTTATTCCCATTTCATTTCAATATCACATGAAATCTGTACTACATTCTATTTGTACAGCTATTTTGGAGACATGGTTCATTCCAGTAGCGGCTCGTGATCTTTTAGCTTGGGGGTTCAACCTCATGATCTATTGGGGAGAAATGTCAAGAGGAAATAGCTTAGAGTATTGAGCATAATCTAGTGTAAAGGTGATCAATAATAATTTTAAAGAATTACCCCCCAAAGATTAAGCATATTTTCTACAAATATAGATTTTTTGTCCTGTTCATATTTTTCTTGTTTGATTTTTACTTTGGGAGTAAATCTACCATCATGTTTTATTTTACACCTATCCTCAATATTAATAATGTTTGTCTTAACAAATACTGAACCTTATCCATATTCCTTCATCAAAATGCTGTTACGGTACCTAACACTCTATAAATTATATTCACACTCTCACTAAAACAAAATGGACATACTAGAATTTTCCTCACGAATACACGAAACACACTAGAAATTACAAGTCTATATTCTTCAACACGCAAAACAAATTTATATAACAAAAAATGCTGTGAAATCTATCACAACTGTATACAGTATATATTATACCCGAAACCGTACCGTATAACCTCAAAACTGTCACGCTTTCTACTTCTTGTTTACCGCTTTTTTACTGTTTACTGCCACCAAATTTGAATTTATTGGTTACTGTATGTTCAAGATGGCACTGCTACTGAATCTGTATCACGAATACTCACGATTCATTCCGAGGTTTACCGAATGCTTCATTTGCCTCGGCTAGGTTCGGCTACTCTCGGATGAACTCGTGGAAACATGGTTCAGACAGGATTGTGAACCAAATCCGTGCTAGCAAACCGATTCCCCTCCTCTGTTCCACTACCTCACCCAGCCATGTTTTTGGGTTCACATCGGGGAATGAACACTGCTTTCCACCACCACCCGTCCCGTCATGCCATTCGGTGCTGTTTCAAGCAAGCCACTCCGGCACCGGCCGCAAAACAACGACGTTAAGTTTACATAGATGAAAAATTTTGTGATGTAATTTCATGAGTATGAAATAAAAATATAATTATATGAGTAGAATTCATCATTCTATAGGAGTTGGTTCAATTCTGGGGGTTCAATGAACCATTGAACACATAGGACGAGCCGCCACTGGTTCATTCTTCTCTCATCGAATTCTTTATTATCCATGTTCGGCCATGCATGGCAATTCAAATTCAACCCAAGAAATTTACATGATACTACCCGGGAAAAATTTAGTTTTGGAGAGATCAAGATTAGTTTTACATGTTTTTTTCTTATACTGTAATTAGAAAACAACCAATCATTCGTAAATTCTCGATAAAAAGTAAGTTATTGGATAATATGAATGAATAATAGCTGATAAGTTCATGCTTCAACAAAAATTTCTGCAATAAAAAAATACTTTTAGTATACTGCAAGATTTCCAAGACAAGCCAATTCTCTGTTCACTTTTTTTTTCATTTACATTTACTTTCTTTGAAGTGGTAATAGGGTACAAGTATTCAATTGGAAGAAAGGTGAAATGCAAAAACTAATGTACAGTATGACACTGTACATTGTCATTGTCCAGGAGTGGTAATGTTGGGGGGGGGGGGAGAGATTGCGCAGACTGCGTCCTTGTCATTGTAGTGAGGAGGGGTTTCCAATAGGGTCAATATTGAAACGACTGACGATCTTCTTGTTTGGAATGTTTTCTGAATCGTGCAGAATCACAAATACTTTGCTTCTGAATAAAATTATGCTTAGATTCATATAACTTTTGTTGGGTTTAGGCGCCTGCTGGCGCCTGCGCGGTAGATTCTATTAAATTCATAATTGACCAGAAATGAATTCGATTGTTTGTAAAATAGAAAAATAGACAGTTATCAACTGTCCATTGTTCAGTTGTTTACAGGCCGTTGTACATGGTGATCTGCACTTGTTTTGGTGAATCAGGAATTAGGTACTTCTCCTAATATTTGCTACCGTATATTAGCTCAGTTCTGAATCGTGCTAATACAGTCACAAGTACTTTGCTTCTGAATAAAACTATGCTTATGAGTCATTGTAGCGTTATAATATTTAGCGTTGTTGTGTAATTTGAATTTTTGTGCCCTGTTAATTATTTATTTATTTATTAGATTAGCACAAACAATATAATGATCGGGAAAGAAAAAAACAGGTTATTGCCCAAAACTTTTTCAATTTCCTAATTCAGTTTCAAATTGTGCAAATATTATACATAGGTTATGTCCATTTCAATTTTCTACACCAAATCACAATCTGAGAGTATAGATTAGAATAAAACAAACAATTTTAAATTTTGATAGACTGATATTAAAACTTTTGTAAAAACATGAAAAAAACGTTAAATTCACAAAATAAAGAATAAAACCACTTAAATTTTGAGCTCGTAAATATAACGTTCACCTTAGCTATATAACAGCTGTTTCATGTTATCATGGATAATAAAAACCAATTTGATTTGATTTATTATCTTATTATTGGAATCATTTTACTTTCCTTGCCCTATTACCATAGGTAAGGAAAGTATTGCTTTCCGAAAAAAATTAAGGTACCCAAATTTGTAAATTTCTATACGTTTCAAGGTCCCCTGAGTCCAAAAAAGTGGTTTTTGGGTATTGGTCTGTATGTGTGTGTGTGTGTGTATGATTGTATGTGCGTCTGTGTACACGATATCTTATCCCCCAATTAACGGAGTGACTTGAAATTTGGAACTTAAGGTCCTTACACTATAAGGATCCGACACGAACAATTTCGATCAAATGCGATTCAAGATGGTGGCTAAAATGGCGAAAATGTTGTCAAAAACAGGGTTTTTCGCGATTTTCTTGATAATGGCTCCAACGATTTTGATTCATTTGTTCATACATGGAATAGTCATTAATGAGCTCTATCAACTACCACAAGTCTCATATCTGTAAAAATTTCAGGAGCTCCGCCCCATCTATGCAAAGTTTGATTTTATATTCTCAATTATCAGGCTTCAGGCACAATTTAAACAAAAAAAAAATTGAGTGTAAAAGATTGAGCATAAAAATCTCTCCAATTAATGTTCAGTAACATTTTCACCTAAAATTGAAAATAAACTCGAAATTCCAGAAAATGTGATTATCCAATTGCAAACTGTTGGCAACTGTTGATTCTATCAAATGATTCACTATGAAGAGATAGCAGACCTCGTAAGTCTCCAGCGTTATTGTCCTGTCACTAGCTGGCTAAGATCTTTGTTTATAAGTAGACTTGAGATGCGCGAGAACACTGGCGTCAGGTGATCAATTTTCATAACGGCAAGGAAAGTTGTGTGAGTGCGCCACATCAGATTTTTTTGTTTGTGATTTTCCCTGATAATATACATAAATACATTGAAATTAATATTTGATTCTGTACTACAATCAATATTATTACTGGAAAAATTAATTCCTATCTAGAATCAAAATAAATATATTTAAATCTCAAGAATGAAGAATCAAGAATGAAAATTTTTATTTGTCTATGCATGAACCATTTTATTAACAGCCTTCAGCACTTACTGTATCTATATAATACTAGTCGTCAGGCTCGCTTCGCTCGCCATATCCGTTTAGCGGATAGTCTGTACCCCCGACTGGATCGTCCTAACATATGATAAAAATGCAGGCGAGCGAAGAGAGCCTGCTGATCTCATTCTTGAACAATCCAGTCGGGGGTCCAGGGGGCGGAGCCTACTGGCTAGACAGATATGGCGAGCGAAGCGAGTCTGACGGCTAGTAGTAATATAATATTCCCAGGAATAGCTCTGATTGAACTAGCAGTACCCAATCAATTTTTCCGCGATAAATCAGGACCTCCTAAATAGGTATTTAGGAGGTACTGGATAAATTGGTATTTAGGAGGTCCTGGATAAATGCATTTCAATCTTCAACTTGGTGTCAACCTAACAAAGTCAACTCAACTTAATGCCAATCTGACAAAATTTTTAATTTAGTTACCAGAACAACTGTTTCGAAGAGGTACTCTCTCTAGATTATAGTTCTATATTAACATATGGTATGGACATTTCAATTATAATTTAAGATATTGGAATAAGAAGAATATACATATGCTAAAAGACGAACTTTAAACCCTTAAAAACCACCCTTAGAGTTAAAATATCGCCAAAAGATTTCTTAGTGCGCCTCTAAAAGGCCAACTGAACATACCTACCAAATTTGAACGTTTTTGGTCCGGTAGATTTTTAGTTCTGCGAGTGAGTGAGTAAGTAAGTCAGTCAGTGAGTGAGTGTCATTTCGCTTTTATATATATAGATAGCACTCATATATTAATGAACTTGTATGTCGATTTAGAAGAATTAGTCAAATGAAGTGTTCTTTGATAACACTGTTGAAGCAATAGAATACCATCTATAGCCAGGCTACTCAAAAGCAGATCAGTCATGTTAGAACAGCCGCAGAATGAGTGGACAATGCAGTGTATAATAATAATAATAATAATGGGCTTTTCTAGGAAGAGAAGACTGATGTGAGAGTGAGTGCGCGTGTCAATTGTGATAGTGGTGCTACTGAAGTAATGAACTTCTTTCTCTAGAAAGAGAAGACTGATGTGTGAAAGAGCGCATCGATTGAGAGAGAGTAGAGCTATGAAGACCGATGTTTGTGAGCCAGCATGCTTTTTTACTCCGTTCCCCATCTCATCAGTTAAATTTACCTAGTACTACACTTTGAACAGCCTTCCTAGAGATGCCACTTAAGCGTAGCATCAGCTGATGAAGAGAGAAATGCGCGTGTTCGTGGCACTCAAATCTGTACGCAGCTTGCAATGGCCAGTTTTAAAGTTTCAATTATTATAAATGAAATATTTTTCCCTTCCCAGTTTTATTTTTTGATTTTTTTTTTAAATTCCAGTTATTTCGGGTCACTTTGTATAAATACTTATCCATAGGAATTAAAGATTGAGATTTGTCATTTTCAAAATAACAATTAAAATGTGTAGATATTTTATGAATTACATGTTGCCTTTTACATTAACTATATCTGATAAGTTGTGTAAGTGTTCATGTATGTTCGATACTAACATGAGTTTATTATTTACAAGAAGTTTATTCTACCAGATAAATGGTTGGGCACTGCTAGATTTATTAGAATTGCCCTTGATCCTTGATATTTCTATACGTCGAGACAAATTAAATTTGGAGGACCAGGGATTGAACACAATTCACTTCAACATTTTCGAATAATCATGAATAAATTTATTTTCATAATAATTACAAAATGCAACCCCAGATAACACAATACAATAAAAACTGTTCAATGATAAGTATCACATACAACAAACAAGTTACGTCTTGCCAGTTCAAGGCCTCGTATTTGAAAATGTTAAGTCAATAAATATTCTATTCTGTTCTATGATACTGTAGTGAATATTACATTGTACTTTATACATCACTGCTTAATTATCTATATTGTTTGTGAAGGATAATTCCATACATTAGGTAATAAAGCACCGATTCTAAAGTGATCTAGACAACTTTTAAGAAGCAGAACAGGGGTACTAGAGTTGAGTGGAAAAATATAATCTCAATCTCTTATGAAAATAAAACTTTCCTTATGAAATATGAAGATGTTGTTTATAACAAAACATCCAATACTATAGTTTAACTTCAGGAAATAAATAATGTGGAAGATTATAATTCAGATTGTTCTAAAATCTCGGCCATCATATGGCAACATAAAAATTGTGAAGACGTTCCTTCAATGTGTAATGGGCATACGATATAATGTTTGCCAAAACAATCAATCAACTGTTCATCAAATGAGAATGTCTCTTGAAAACAAAACTATGATGAGTTTGAAACATGCCATCGTTACTAATGATAACAATAATAATAATATTATGTAAACTGAGAATAATCCTAAATTCAATTGAAGAATTAAAACTAATGTTTTTAACATGAAAAATTACATTAAAATCTATTTGCTGAATACAGATTTACAATAAAACCCGATAAATTAATATTTTAGTCAACCCAACAGGATTAATCTTCAGTTGGAAAAAATTAGTTATTTTCCAGTTGCAAGTACATCATTTGTATAAGTTTTTTTAGTATATTATAATGCTCTGATGTCCATTAAAGCTCATGAATTGTATGTGATTAACAAATAACTTGAGTGAGGTGAACAAAAATTGCTGGTGGTCTGGGAATCGAACCCATGACAGCTAACCAAGGTTCTTAACGCCGGTTCGCCAAATTGATCCATATCACAATATATTATTTTTATGAATGCAGTGGCTATTACTAAGTTACTAACAATATAAGTTCAAAAATAATAGATTAGACAAAGAAAACTATGCGTTCTAAGAGTTGACTAACTGGGGATAATAGGTACAGTCAGTCACGAATGCGTTTTTAAAACGGTGAGTAAAATTATCTGGGTTGAAACAAGACTCGAATAATAATAATAATTACCTATAAAAACTGTATGTGACTAACTTGATTACGAGGCTAAGCTCACCTGTTATGATCAATATTTTGAATGAAAATCTCAATGCATAGAATATCATTTGCTACAATTTGATCATGAATGTACTTGAATCGTGGTGGCTTTGAAAAAATAATCTCAAATATGGCGATGCTTTCAGATTAATTCCCATTGAATTCAAAAATAACCTATCCTTTGCTAGCCTTTTTTCAGGATTTCAACTCGATCCCTGGTGACTTCCAATTCCAAACTGTATCTGATAAATCATAAATCTTGAATTTCCAACTAATCTGATCAGCTATTCTCGCCATCTTGTTAGTCACATTCATTAAAATCATCAAATGCTTACTGACTACATCAGATATACATCTTAAATATTACATAATTCTTATACACAGAGAATATCACAACCTCTAAAGAAACAGGTAGTACTAAGTGAAAAAGCGAAAGTGAATTTATTGAATTACGACGAAGAAGTAAGTTTTTCATGCAATTGATAATGACAAATAGAACGAATTTGTCCATTATTGATCGAATCCCCTTGAATGCCAAGATCAGAAGACTTTTTCAGTGCTGACAGAATGTTGTGAACAATACAATTTATCGAATGATCACGTATTTTGTTCTGTTATCACATTTTGGCACCAAAAAATCTTCAAACCAATAACAGCGTTTCAGAGAATTCAAAAAACGATATTTGTAAGAATTGGATTGTTGTAGGCATGGAGTTTACAAAATTTTCTTACTCTAAGAATTACAAAATGAAGGAAGCATGATGCGATATGTGAACAATACTTGCAATAATTTATACGTCACATAAGTTATAACTGATAGTATGCCAAATTTCTTTTGTGGATTTTTTATGCAGGAATCTTATGTAAAATAGTTGCAATATAGCAAACGGTAGCTATTATAAGAGATAGTTTGGAAAATCATGTGTGTGATATTTTACAAATCACAGTAAAATTGACAACAATAGTTGCAATACATTTTCTTAGCAGATAGTTTTTAAATTTTCTTTTGGTGAGAATTTTTAGAGAAATTCAGGAAAGTTAAGAACATTTTCTGCAATATTTATCTATTGTAATTAACAGTTATAAAATTTACCTTTTGAGGAATATTAAAAAAATTGAAGGGAAGCAAGTTACAAACAATAGTTTCATTCTTCTGTTGCAGCTTTTAGTTTGTAGAACTCGAGTTTTAGAATATTCTACAAATTGAAGAGAGGATTCAAACAATATAACCATTCCTCTATTTTTGTTTACAGTTAGTAGAGTTCCTGTTTTAGAATATTTTACAGATTGTGGAGAAGGTACAAACTATAGTTGTAATACATCAGTTGTAGCTGAGAGTGTAATTTTGTTTCAAGAATATCGTACTTTACAAATAGGAAGGAAGTTGAGAAGCTGCTGTAGTAGCTGCTGCGAATTGTACAGTTATCCTGAGTTTGACTTTTATGTCGCTTTGTTTTGCAATGTGATCACTGGGAGTCACCGTCCTCCACATCTCCATCCTGGGGCCCGTCAGGCATATTTACATTGGCCAGAAGATCTCGCATGGCGTCTAGCAGTGACGTCACACTCCGCCGGAAGTCCCCTGCGCCGTCCTGAAGTTCCTCTAGTCTACAAGAAAATAAAAGTGACAACAGTTTACTTCAATACCGTATATAAATTTATTTCATATCGTTGCTGAGATTTGCTGAAAAAATAACTTTTAGCCTTGAATCGCTACTATCTTATATTCGCTATGAGTACGTATGTGGAGAGGATTTCAAAGACGTCGGAAGCGTCCCTGGCGGAATGTTTCATCATTTAATTCGTCGATTAGACCACAATTTAACACAGGGAGGATAGGGATGTTGCATTAATAACTCAAAATAGTATTTATTGTAAAAAGAACAGTAATATATCAGTAAGGGCTTTCTTCTATCAATTTCCAAAAATTAATTGGTTTGATGAAGAAAATAGATTATGGCTTTCAATTTAAATCGGAGATTATATGCATAACCGTTATATACATTCACTACAATCTGTCAGCTTTACCCATCAATTCTTCTAATTCAACTAAATTTTTTTATTTATTCTTTTTTACAATGAAGCACAGATCGGGAGAGAAAAACTAAGAATACCTCGTACTAATCCTCTCCCAAATTTAGGTAACATTGAAAGTCCAACTGAACTTATGTCTTCTAGATTTCCACAAAATTTTCTGTCAAAAATATTTATACCAACCATTCTTTTGAATTTGGATGTTCCAAATTCTAAAATAATAATTTATAACACTTGGTTATTTTTAAAATAGAGAATATTCACTTATTTTTAGGTAAAATTTTTAAACACGAACCGAAAAACATTATAACGTGGACCTCACTACATGGACGTTTTTCACTGTAATAGTCCAGTCAAGGATAGGTTATAGAGGGAAAAGTTTGCAAGACAATTTTTGACCCCGCAATTCTGTTTAGGGTAGTAAGGAGGTAAACATATCAAAAGTTCTCACCCCTACCTCCAGTGTTAAGGGGGTGGGGGTGGTTCGAAGGTACCATTTTTTGGTTTCTCGCATATAACTCGAAAACAATGTATTTTACGGACATAACTGTTATATACAACATTGAAAATTACATAATTTCCTACAATATTCATCATTCTATACAATAACAACTCTCTCTATAAATTGTAATGTAGCCGATTATTTGGCATGCATTTTCACAATCCGAGAGTACCCATTGTTTAAAAATTGAAACTGGCGACGACGTTGATAATTCATGACAAGTAAAATTGAACTGAAAAATGTATTCCTCTGGGCAGTCGGTTACGAGGACGGGAACTGGAACTATCTACAGCAGATAAACGAGCCCGGCTCTACCCTCTGTTTCCAGACACAATTCTCCAGGACTGGTTCAGTGAATTACTATATTATATATTATTCATCGATCTTGTTGAACACAAATTCTGAAATTATTTTATTATTTACTGTTTTTTTTCAATTTATGGAAAGAATGCCTTGAATTTTGAATATTATCGACTAATATTTATTTATTTATAATATTAAGTTGTACCAACCAGAATCAAATAACTCTAATCAGCTGATCATACTTATCATATGTTGCTGAAATTAATATAACTTGGTGTAGCCCAACAATAGTTATTTGTATATCTAGAGTGAAAAGTGCTGTTTTTCTCCCTGAGGGAAAAGTTTGAAGCCCGAGGCAAAGCTGAGGGCAACAATTTTCCTGAGGGAGGGAGAAAAAACATTTTTCACTCATGATATACACAACATTTTTCCCCCACCTACATTTTTATAAAAACTTCAAATAAAATAATTTTTAAAAACGTACGTGACCAAAAAATGTGTTACAACATAATCTAAAAAGTAAACAGAAACAGCTGGCTTGTAATCACAGTTCAAGGTCTATAAATACAGGTCATGACACTCATGTTACTTATTAAGCGGCAATTTTATGAGGTCTTTATGGCGGTACATTTGAATATCCAATCTAATTCAATTTGCTCGTAACAAAATTGTGCATTTTAAAAACAATATTCTAGTTCAGATAATATGTGAATTCAGGTTTTCAATTTTTTAATAATCAAATTTAAATAATAAATGCTTCAATTATCCATTTATTTATTATTAAAAATTGATCTTATTCTTGTAACTCAAGGATTATGATTCAAAAGGCATTGGGACAAGACAGAAATATGCGAGGGCATATTCAAAAAGAGTTTCAAGTTCCCGATCAATTAAATCTAAAAATCAACAATTCAGTTCCTAGTTTGAATCTAATTAGTATTATATTCGGTCGGAACAATTTATTTTACAATTCAAAGCCAAGTAATATCACTTGAACAATATTACAAAAATAACACATCATGTTGTTCAATCCATAATGATAACACCTGATAAATTTAAAAATTGGTGAACTGGGACCCCATAAAATGGCGATTTTGCAATGCATCACGGGATTGTGTCATGACCTGTATTTATAGACCTTGTCACAGTTCTCTGCCGAGACAGCGCTATCTGTCGGCAAAAGTTGTAACAACAATGGCGGCCACAACTACAGCTTGTTTGTTTTTAAAGCTTCCCAGAGACTCTAAACAGAGTATAGGAATTGTCAAAAATTTATAATACATACAGTATCACAAAAAAAGAAGAAAAAAATCACACAAAGGAACCCTCTCTACACACTAACTCTTCTGTGGTATAGAATACTCCAAGCATCAAAAAACTTTTTAACTCCTTCTCAAAAACATCGACATTTTCACAATTTTTCAAGTGAGTAGGAAGCTTTCTAATAAATTTAAGGCCCATATATGTAGGTTTTTTCTCAAAAAGAGCTGTTCTGTGATACAATGAAACATAGTCTCCTCTATTTCTAGTATTGTATCCATGCGAATCAGCATTTATAGTCATTGTCTTTCTTCTAACATGCATAATAACCTCATATATATAAATAGAGGGAACGGTTAGTATGCCTAATTCTTTAAAGTGGTTCCTACAGGACTCTAAAGGCATAATACCTTTGATCGCTCTAACAGCTTTTTTTGGATCTTGAACACCCACTCCAGATTCTGGCACGACCCACCCCACACAATAATGGCATAGCGGATGTGTGACATTATGAGTGAGTGGTAGACTGCCATTGTGAGTTTGGTATCATTCAATCTTCTTATTTGTCGGAGTGCAAAGACTCCAGATGCAATCCTCCCACAGAGCTGATCAGTATAGCAATCCCAAGAGAGATGCTGATCCAGAGCAACCCCTAGGAATTTCACGAAATGAGGCTGGTAAACATTTTTTCATTTATCTGTACATTAATAAGTTGATTTATCCTATGATGAAGTTCCCGTTTCAAATTTGATTAGTTAATGAGGAATATTCGTTGGCTGGTATTTTGAATAGCATGGAATAAAAAAAATTTATACATTTTTTTTAGTATAGTGATATGAAGTTTGTAATAATCTTAGCATACAAACATAAATGTAATATATTGATCAAATGTCTGGTTGAGGTATTGAATTTAGTTGGTTTGATGACTACTCAATATGCTTTCTCATCTGAGCTTAGACCTTCTAACCTATTTCAAATGTACGTTTTTAAAATAGAGATGCTTCCCATGTTATTTAAATGGAGTTACTTTTACGCTCTAGGGAGTTTTCCTGTTTTTTCCTCCCGAGAGCAAAAAGTGACACTTTAGTATTATGTTTCAGGGAGTAACGTAAGCACTTTAGACAGGAGATGTAGGAAAAAAGTTTTAAATTATCTAGCAAGTTAACTGATAAGTCACTCGATTAATTATTTTTAAAAAGTCTACAGAAGAGCAAATAATTTTAATGCGCTTATTGTGTTAAATAGAGACATTAACACAAAAAACTGTAAATCAACATATTTAGATAGAATATAGAATTTATTGGCAATAATTTCTACAGATTGACATGTCAATAAATTTAATCCAAGCAGTTTCAGTAATTTATTATGTTATTTGATATTGCCCAGAGTCATAAAAGTAACACGTTAGATCTCTATATTTATTTTCTCCATTCATAATTTTTTTAAATCTAAAAAATAAAAGCAATTATCGACGTGATAATCAACCAGATTGGTAAAATTAAAGAGCCTATAGTCCAGTTAACTATCCACAGTGCTAAAAACAGCTCTAATACAAAGAATGCCACTTGTATCAAAGCATCTTTAGCACCGTTTTGAACTGATATCGACAGAAATCCATCCACAACAAACCGCATTGCACAAAATATTATTGCGAAAGATTGAGCAACAATTGATTTCAAAGCACAAAACATATCGCCGTGCACTAGTTGACAAATGGATTTGAGAATTAGAAAAACGTTAGTAAAGTAATCAATTATAAAATCGAAAAACCCATATTTTTCTGGTGAGATTCTGTACTCGTGACATTGGAAGTTTGCAAATTCGTTCCTAGCCGCCCAGATGACCGCCATTAAAGTCCACTTGCCAACATGGCCTCCTTGGTGGGCGAATTGCGGAGTGTTGTCGGCTGTGAGTTTGGCAGGAACTATCTCACTACTAGTGGTGGTTGTCGTCCAAGATGCGACCAACTGCGGGTAATACGTAGTCTTTTCAATCTGTTCTGGTTCTCCATCTCCCACCCCTCCACACGGTCTGCATCCTCTAGGTTTTCTTTTGAATCTTCTTAAAGCGCTTATTTCATTACAAATTGAAGTGGAATTTGGATTATTAAGGTCCCATTGGTTTTGCTTAAGCCACATCAGTGTAGTAACAAAAAACTGGCCAAGCACCTCGTAGAATAGATATACTGTATCTAAAAAATTGCAACTTTAAATAATTTCTAAGGAAAAATTAAAATCTACTTGTAAAACATTATACCACTAATCAATAACCTATTTAATTTTTCAATAGATAAGTTGATAACACATGATCAATTTATTCACAGCTGAGTAACGTAGTCTATTCATATGCTTTATGTCACACCAGCTTCTCAATTAATCGTGAAATAATAATAACTTCTTGTTCAGAAAAAAAGCTCCGGTTCAGATATCAGATGATAATGCTTGTTCTTTTCAAAACTCTTGTTTATTTCAAAATAATAACCTGCCAGTCTACGGTCAGCACATGCATAGCTCGCTGCTGCTCTTACAGACTGGGAGAGATTTACACTTACTGGGTGAGGGGTCCGCTGCACCATCACAATACCAGGAGTCACCTGCCCTACTCTAAACTGTCGAAAGCACATGAATGCTATCCCTTATGAACGCTAAAGTTTTTCAACAGACTGCCGCTTTGTGCTCGTGAGTTGGAGTATAGGAAGTTTAATTAATAGGCTGGCACGGGAGAAACTTATCAACTAACCTTTGTACTCCTGAGAGGATGAAATCAGATAGTGGACTTTTGAATCAATTTGAGACTGTTCCTTAGTTTGAAGTGGCATGGCAGTCCATCTGCAGCTATTTCAAGTTATTTGTGTAAATTAAATTGCTTTAAACTTTGACGAGATCTGTCTGGCGACTGCCGGTCATGGACGGAATATAATGTTTTACTGATTCTAGACAACACTAGTATTTTACTTACTTTAGTACATAACAGAACACACCCAAAAAAGTAATCAAGCATGATGAATTGTTGTATTTTGGGTGTATTCTGTGTGCAGAATGTAACAAACAAGAACAATGTAAATTGTCATTCAAAAAAGTGAGTATATTGAAATATAATAAAAATAGCATTCAGTACCCTTTTATATTTAATTAGTGCATAACATTTTCCATCCCATGGATTGGTACATGTAATGCAGCTATTAAAAAATATAAAAGGGTATTGGATTATATGTTTATTATATTTCAAAAATACTCGTAGCCCTATACAGAGAAAAGTGTAGTGAGTACCGTATCATTCATGTAACAGACAAGTATAATATTTCTTGAACAATTCTAATATTTTATAAACAATTATAATATTTCTGATAATTTCAAATGTTAGATAATGGGAGTAAACATGGAGTAAACATTTATTAGCGGGTTTTTAATAACATGCAGATGTGATAAAACTTACGCGAGCTCGTCAGCGTTGACCATCTGGTTGGGATTGAAGGTGGGCATGAGCGAACGGAAGAACATGCTGAGCATGCCGAGGTTGCCATGTGCGCGCCTGCGCTGTGGTCGGTTGTACAGGTTGATCGAGTCGAGAGGTGGCAGCGGGTCGAAGCTCAGCACTGGGCTCTGCGACTCCTGTCAATACAAAAGCAAACTATTGTGAGCTACACGTTATAATGCCAGTATTCCATTAGAAATTGTGTTGCTATCCTTGTCTATCATTCGACAAAGCAGATAGCTATCCTTTTCTAGCACCACAACGTTACCAGATCGTTTTCAACAATGAAGAAATTGGATAATAAATAAGCAAAATATTTAATATCAGTTATGAAAATTGATTGATTTAGCATTAAAAAATATAAGTAAATATATAGGCTAAGTTTAAAATGTATGGCTATTTTTTCTTTCAACAATAACATTGTTTGTGTCTTGAATGGAATGAAACTTTTATTATATTATTCTGTTATTTTATTATAATGTATAATTTGACGTTTCCGATAGCATTGTTTGTATGCACTAAAGGAATAAATAAGCATTAGATATGCTGATGACACAGTCATTTTTGCGGAGAGTTTAGATGACTTACAGATGCTGATGGACAGAGTGACAGAAAGTAGTGAGAGACATGGATTGAATATCAATACTGTACAGATAATGATAAAGACAAAGTTAATGGTCATCAGCAAGAAAAATGTCCCCAGATGTCATCTTACAATTAAAGGAAAACCAGTTGAACAAGTTAATAAATACATTTACCTGGGTGCCACTCTGAATGACCAGTGGGATCACTCACAAGAAATCAAGATCCGCATTGAAAAGGCCACAGCTGTGTTTTTAAAAATGAGTACCATGTTCAAAAGTCACGATTTGACAGTCAATTCGAAAATGATATTTCTTCAATGTTATGTTTTCTCCGTTCTTCTATATGGTGAAGAGTCATGAACATTGACAGCTGCAACTGAGCGCAAACTAGAGGTATTTGAATTGTGGCTTTACCGGAGGATGCTGAGGGTGTCATGGGTGAACCATGTCACTAATGAAGAAATTTTAAGAAGAATGGGAAAGGGAAAAGAAATTCTCAATACTGTAAAAGCGAGGAAGCTCCAATATCTCGGACATATAATGAGAAACGGAAGCAGATACGAGCTACTCCAACTTGTATTGCAAGGCAAGGTAGAAAGTAAAAGAGGTCCTGGAAGGAGGAGAATATCGTGGCTTAGGAACCTGACGACATGGTATGGAATGAGCACAGCACAGCTGTTCAGGGCGGCAGTCAACAGGGTCATCATAGCCAGAATGGTTGCCAACACCCGGAACGGATAGGAACCAAAAGAAGAAGAAGAAGAAGAAGAAGAAAGGAATAAAAATCATTCTCATTCTTATTCTTTTTTGTTAAATTTAGCATTAGGATAGACTCCCACCAGAGAGAAAGTTGTACTTTTGCTGGTGGTGATTTTCATTTCTAATATAGAAAATGTTCATGTTTATTATTTAATATCATGTTGTTTATATTTATGGAAATGGAACAATAAAATTTGAGTTGATTTTTAATATGTTCTTGACGAATAGAATATAATCGATCATTTTAAACTAGAATGAACATCAGATTTACAGGTATCAGCTATCTTCTACAGAAGTCAGTGGCAAGGCAGAGAATCAGCAACGCTGTTCTACTATCTTTCTCCACAGTCATTATAGCGTGGAATTGACTATAGTCAATAACAAAGACCGTTGTCATCCGTAGACGGATTGGACAGCAGAATAAATCCGGGGCCACATCTGTCATGCAGCGTTACGATCCTACGCATGAACGGTATTTTTGAGGTAGGACAAATCACATGACGGACATGTGTGGGATGCACCATTCTAATCTGTGATCCGGATCGGGGTGGGATCGGAACGCTGCATGACAGTTGTGTCCCGGCTAACAGGTGAGGTCAGCGTCAATGAAGGACTGACTGCTAAATCAATCGAACTTGAGAATTTGTGTTTGTAGAATTTTTACCATTTTTATGATTTGTGTTTTCTAACAATGAATTCAATCCAAAAACCTACTCATTACTCAAGATTTATTGATCAAACTTCACAAATATGGAAAATAAAATGGATATAATGACAGGAATATAACAGGATAAAATGAGAAAACCCCAAAATGTGTAGTACACTGTAATCTGAATACTTATATGAAGTAGCTTTGTATGAGACTGTACTTGAAACAAAACAGAAGTTCGACAAGTACAGTATTTCAGACTGGTATCATTTTTCTAAATTCGGACATGAACTAGTTCTGGGTGAAACGAAGGGGTTCTTTCCCAACCATTCTAATATTTTGTTACGTGTATACACCATTGAGTGATGGATTAGAAAAATTCAATGCCTTATTTGTTGAAGCCCTGTTATCCAATGAATTTCTGCTCTGATAGTCGGAAAAAGTACAATAACAAATAACTAATAAAAAAAATTGCATGGTTGCCTGTAAAGTCGGTATACGGGCGAAAGTTTTACGTGACAACGACTTTGAGTGGTAAAATAATTTTAATGTGAATATTCATTCGTATCGTAGGAAGAAGGATGAAATAATAACTCACAATGAGAGTGAGTGAGAGGCACGCGTCCCTTCCACTCGGGCATGGTTAGCCCGCGCCCACCTAAGAGCGAGAGAGACAACCATTGACTTGACATTTTGAATTAGTGGCGCAGTCGCAGGAGATTGCTTGCGGCGCCTGCGCAGGTTGACTGCTCCGTTTCACTCTCTCTCCAGGTGAATGCTTCGGGTTGCTGGGCTTGCTGCTGCGAGCGTTGCTCGCCACTGCTCCTATTCGTGCTCTTTCCAGACGACCGTGAACCGAAACGAACGCTCTCACTCGCTCTCATTGTGAGCGCATAACGTGGGAACGTAACGCAGTTTCTTGAAGTGTCTCCCGGCAAACCAATTTATAAGACGTTGTCACGTCAAAAAGTAATAACAACTGATATGTCTTGTTTTTCTGTCCAGCAGATGAGAAATCAATTTGGTAAGCAGGTATTAAAGTGTAGCACCGACCTCGGGCAGCGAGATAGGAACATCCTTGAGATCGGAAAGCACAATGTGCCTGAGAATGGGGCGCGGCGTCACGTAGTACTTGGCACGTTTCTGCGCACACTCTTGCACTAGTGCGTCGGCCGCATCCACCCGGTCCAGCACAGCATGCACATTGCGCTCCAGCCAGGGCAATAGTTCAGACTCCTTCCAGATGGGGTGACAGCGCGCGATATATAGCGCTGTCAGCTGTGTCAGTGCTTCGCTTTGACTGCAAATTGAAAAACATAATAAAATAGTGATTAAACTACAAATTTAATAAAGGAAATATTTTTTACAACTATAATACGCGAGAGTTTTAACCAGGAAGCTACATTCAATACTTTGGACGGATGATATATCTGAAAGAGTAAAGAAACAGGTTTTCAAAACAATTGTGATGAGCTGTGTAACTTATGGGGCGGAAGTATGGACATTAACCAAGAGACTAAAACAAAGATTATGGCTATGGAGATGAATTACTGGAGAAGATGTTGCCAGCTGACCTTGAGAGATAGGGTGAGAAATGAGGTTATAAGGGAGAAAATGAAATTGGACAGGTCAGTGGTGGATGAGGTGGAGGAAAAACAACTGCAGTGGTACGGACATCTCAGAAGAATGAGCCCCAGTCGCATACCAAGGAAGGTATATGAGTGGATTCCGGCTGAGAGGAGGAAACGAGGACGACCACGAACGGTTGGCAGCAAAACATAGAAGAGGCCATGGAGAGCAGGGGCATCCAACAAGACGTATGGAGAGATAGAGGCAGATGGCGTGTTGAGTGCGGGAAACGGCCGGGAAGGCTGTAAAAACCCGCGTATTAGGTATTAGGTAGGTAGGTTTTCTAACAATGAATTCAATCCAAAAACCTACTCATTACTCAAGAATTAATCATTTATTGATCAAACTTCACAGATATGGAGAATATGGAAATATGGATATGATGACAGGAATATAACAGGATAGAATGAGAAAATCCCAAAATGTGTACACTGTAATCTGAATACTTCTATGAAGTAGCTTTGTATGAGACTGTACTTGAAACAAAACAGAAGTTCGACAAGTACAGCATTTCAGACTGGACTTAATCATTTTTCTAAATTCGGACAAGAACTAGTTCTGGGTGAAACGAAGGGGTTCTTTCCCAACCATTCTAATATTTTGTTACGTGTATACACCATTGAGTGATGGATTAGAAAAATTCAATGCCTTATTTGTTGAAGCCCTGTTATCCAATGAATTTCTGCTCTGATAGTCGGAAAAAGTACAATAACAAATAACTAATAAAAAAAATTGCATGGTTGCCTGTAAAGTCGGTATACGGGCGAAAGTTTTACGTGACAACGACTTTGAGTGGTAAAATAATTTTAATGTGAATATTCATTCGTATCGTAGGAAGAAGGATGAAATAATAACTCACAATGAGAGTGAGTGAGAGGCACGCGTCCCTTCCACTCGGGCATGGTTAGCCCGCGCCCACCTAAGAGCGAGAGAGACAACCATTGACTTGACATTTTGAATTAGTGGCGCAGTCGCAGGAGATTGCTTGCGGCGCCTGCGCAGGTTGACTGCTCCGTTTCACTCTCTCTCCAGGTGAATGCTTCGGGTTGCTGGGCTTGCTGCTGCGAGCGTTGCTCGCCACTGCTCCTATTCGTGCTCTTTCCAGACGACCGTGAACCGAAACGAACGCTCTCACTCGCTCTCATTGTGAGCGCATAACGTGGGAACGTAACGCAGTTTCTTGAAGTGTCTCCCGGCAAACCAATTTATAAGACGTTGTCACGTCAAAAAGTAATAACAACTGATATGTCTTGTTTTTCTGTCCAGCAGATGAGAAATCAATTTGGTAAGCAGGTATTAAAGTGTAGCACCGACCTCGGGCAGCGAGATAGGAACATCCTTGAGATCGGAAAGCACAATGTGCCTGAGAATGGGGCGCGGCGTCACGTAGTACTTGGCACGTTTCTGCGCACACTCTTGCACTAGTGCGTCGGCCGCATCCACCCGGTCCAGCACAGCATGCACATTGCGCTCCAGCCAGGGCAATAGTTCAGACTCCTTCCAGATGGGGTGACAGCGCGCGATATATAGCGCTGTCAGCTGTGTCAGTGCTTCGCTTTGACTGCAAATTGAAAAACATAATAAAATAGTGATTAAACTACAAATTTAATAAAGGAAATATTTTTTACAACTATAATACGCGAGAATAATTCTAACTCCTGGCTTCCCCCTACACTTTCTGTGACTGATCACTGAAATTCTAGGGCCGCTAAAAAAACATTTTACTGGTGATATTTTTCAAAGTTTTTCGATTTGTATACTATCAATTTATCAAAATAAAAATCTGGTGTGGTACACTCACACAACTTTCCTTGCTCATTGAACTGGGAGCCTCGATAATAATTTAGAGAAATAACATAATGACGATTGGCGGCAACCTAATTATTTGAAACTACGATCGGACTACTGTATAATTATGTGTGTATATTATTATTGTTTTCAGAGTACTTTTTCCTTTGTGTAAATTGTGAAATCCGATGATTTTTTAAAAGTCGTCAAAACAGCTGTTCTACAGATGAAATATCTCGACTATGTATAATTTTTATAGACTGCTCTACCTACCTACCTCATGCACGAGAAGGAGGTTACAAAGTACATTTCTCAAGGATGGGGTGAACCCCCCATTTGTTTCCCAGAGAGGAGACTCATGCCAGTTGATGGGGCTGATAAATAACTATACGGAGTATGAATTTGAAATAAATCAGTCGAGTAATTTTTGAGAAAATCGTGAAAAACATGGTTTTTCAGTAATTATCCGCCATTTTTCTCGAGAATATTACGCAGCTCCTGCAATTTTCCTAGAAATAAGACTCATGTCAGTTGATAGGGCTTATAAATAGCTATCCATGGTATAAATTTGAAGAAAATCGTTAGAGCCGTTTTTGAGAAAATCGTGAAAAACATGGTTTTTTAGTAATTATCCGCCATTTTTCTCGAGAATATTACGCAGCTCCTGCAATTTTCCCAGAAATGAGACTCATGTCAGTTGATAGGGCTTATAAATAGCTATCCATGGTATAAATTTGAAGAAAATCGTTAGAGCCGTTTTTGAGAAAATCGTGAAAAACATGGTTTTTTAGTAATTATCCGCCATTTTTTCCGCCATCTTGAATTGAATTTTATTGAATTTCTTATTGTCGGGTCCTCATGGTATAAGGACCTTAAGTTTAAAATTTCAAGTCAATCGGTTAATTAGGAATGGAGTTATCGTGTTCACAGACATACACACATACACACATACACACATACACACACACACACACACACACAGACCAACACCCAAAAATCATGTTTTTGGACTCAGGGGACCTTGAAACGTATAGAAAACTTGAAATTGGGGTACCTTAATTTTTTTTGGAAAGCAATACTTTTCTTACCTATGGTATTAGGGCAAGGAAAGTAAAAAAGGCTATTAGCGGCCCTTTTTCACTACCTCGTGACTGGACTATTGGGGCCCCGTCACACAGCGAGCGTTCTGTGATCTCATAGGTTTCTATACATCTATATCCAAGATATTATGCGAACTAGATATAGATATAGAAACCCATAGGATCACAGATCGCTCTCTATGTGACTAGGCCCTCAGTTCTATAGTGAGGTCCACGTTTTAATGGCAGTATTTGATTAACATTGGTGTTGCTATCCTTGTCTATCATTCGACAAAGAAGTTATCCTTTTCTAAATCCGCAACGTTGCTAGATCGTTTTTCAACAATGTAGAAATAAAATAAATTGACAAAATATTTATTCTGAATTATGGAAATGTATTATTAATTCATCGAAAAATATATGTTCTTGACGAATAAAATATAACTGATTATTTTAAACAAGGATGGATAGTTGATATTACATCAGATATGCCGGTATCAGCTATTATCTATAGAAGGCAGTGGTAAGGCAGAGAATCGGCAACACCGATAGTGGACTTCAATATACATCTGTGCAGTTATCTGCAAGTATTTTTTGTATTTACATTATTGTTTTAAAGGAGATATAATCATAGATAATATTAGTATTTGTTACATTAATACATACCTAAGAGTAGCTTCGACGAAGAATTTGTGAGAGACGACGCGTGAGTCCGGCTGAACGGAGCACTTTTCGAGTAAGGGAAGCAGAACGCCGGGGAACATGATAAGAGCTTGCTGCAGCAGCGAGTGCGCCGTCTCTATGTCCTTGCCTCGCTGGAAGTGCGCCACCGCCAGCGAGAACGCAAAGTTCGGCAACTGCAAACACATCATACAAACTTAGTTTTCATGAAACTTGCAACTTCAGACACTTCAACATTAACTATAACATAAGTTTAACGTTAACTATCAACAAACAATTTTATAATAAACTACGAACTGGATAAGTTACAAGAGAATTATCTTTTGAATATAAAATAATTTGGTTATAACATAATTCCAATGATTTTTATGTTTTAAACTTTAAAGTCACAATATTTTATCTGTGTTTGTTTTTTTAAACTTATAAATGTAGTTACTTATCAATATGTTCCGGGGTTTCATCTAATTTGGAACTGAGTTAGCAGAGCTGATGATAGGCTTATCATAGATTGAAGATAGAGTGACTTCTGCGCTTAAACCCAACACATAAAATTCATTCTGTTAGGCAGTACCAGAAATCGATTTATGAACGTACACTGTACTCTGTCAGATTCAATAATTTAGAGCGTTTTAACGCTCTCTTGAACAACTCTCTAAGACAAAATCAATTATGTCTTATAAGACATGCGAGGCCAAACTAATAGTTATTATTAAATTAAATATCGATACTTTTTATTAAATATTAAATTGAATTAAAGAAATATTTTTTAAAATGCAATTTCTCATTAATTTCCATCTGCAAATAGTTTTGACTTGTCTTTGTGTAGCACTCTGCTTGAAAACGACCCCAGAACAGCAATTAGTTTTAGCTCCTAACACATTTTCTCTGAAACTGAAACCACGTCAGGCTACCACATTCTTATTTTTACTGTTTGGTCATCCAAACACATACACGCATTGCACTGAAACAGACCTCAATGCAATCAAGTATGTTACCTCAGAAGGACAGATTCAAGAATCCAGAAGTTCAAAAAACCTCACACGCCTACCGAAGCTTATTGTGTGTGATGTTACCTCGGAAACTTTGCGAGCCGATTCCCATTCGATGGCGACCTGAATGAACCAGTCATACTCTTGGGCTCGCAGCGCGTAGAAGTCGATGCACAGAATCACAGCCAGAGGATCCACGTCGGGGTCGAGGTTCAAGAGCACTTTGCAAAACTCGAGCGCCGTCCGGTAGCATGCGCGCGCACCCACAAACGTCAGGTGCTTGAACAGTGCCACGTACAGTGCCCTGTCACATAAAACACAGTACTGTACTGACATTCAATCTAAAAAGCAATACTTGAAATTCCTTCAAAAATATGCTATCTTGGAACCAGTAATCGCGAATTAACCCAATATTATGGATGTCTTTGTAGTTGTAGTAGATATCTAAAATGGATGAAAACGACTTCATATTTTTTTTAAAGCCACTAGTTTATTAAAAAAAATTGAGATACTAGTTTTGCTTGTTCTTTATCCATTATCAATCTCTAGTGAACTCTAGTTTATCAAGTCGTTTGAGAAACTCTTTGACAAGACTCAGTGGTTGTCGTTTTTCAATGCATAAGGGTAGATCGTATGAGAAAATCATTCGTGTAGTTGCAAATATATTATTGTTATTCAATTTTTTGCTCTTCCATGAAATAAACAAGCAACTAGTATTTAATTTCAAAGAACTCTTCTATGAATGATCATTTGAATCAAAGAGTGACAATTACCAATAAATAATTTCATTTCTTCAATCAATTTTCTCCCCTACAGTAAATGAGTAGAACTGAATTGGATAAACAGTTTCTCCAACAATTATTTATTATACTTGCTGATTAAAATAACTTGATTTTATTCAAGTAGTATCCTGGAATCAGGTACTATTTTCAGTGCTTCAAAACGATACTCTTATACAAAACAATTTAATATTTAAATGGAAGGTGATTTGGAACTTTAGAACTACGATGGAAATTGTTAAGTGGATCTCTTATTCTTCGCAATGAAGAATTTTCAAAAAGAGAGTTGAACTTCTTAAAATTTCCCAGAAACCAAATTTTCTGCATTTTTCTGGTTTTAGGAGCTTGGGATGGATTGCAACTATATAAAGTGTGTTCCAGGATGGAGATTCTCGAATAACACAATTTTCCTACCATGCCATAAGAAATGAACAGTAGATTATTAGAACTATATCAGATGAACAGTAACCCCAACAATCAATTATTGAGATGGAGACGTCACTTGCCATTGCAATAACTTGATTTTATTCAAGTAGTATCCTAAAATCAGGTACTATTTTCAGTGCTTTAAAACGATACTCTTATACAAAACAATTGATTATTTAAATGGAAGGTGATTTGGAACTTTAGAACTACGATGAAAATTGTTAAGTGGATCTCTTATTCTTCGCAATGAAGAATTTTCAAAAAGAGAGTTGAACTTCTTAAAGTTTCCCAGAAACCAAATTTTCTAAATTTTTCTGGTTTTAGGAGCTTGGGATGGATTGCAACTATATAAAGTGTGTTCCAGGATGGAGATTCTCGAATAACACAATTTTCCTACCATGCCATAAGAAATGAACAGTAGATTATTAGAACTATATCAGATGAACAGTAACCCCAACAATCAATTATTGAGATGGAGACGTCACTTGCCATTGCAATAACTTGATTTTATTCAAGTAGTATCCTGGAATCAGGTACTATTTTCAGTGCTTCAAAACGATACTCTTATACAAAACAATTTAATATTTAAATGGAAGGTGATTTGGAACTTTAGAACTACGATGGAAATTGTTAAGTGGATCTCTTATTCTTCGCAATGAAGAATTTTCAAAAAAAGAGTTGAACTTCTTAAAATTTCCCAGAAACCAAATTTTCTGCATTTTTCTGGTTTTAGGAGCTTGGGATGGATTGCAACTATATAAAGTGTGTTCCAGGATGGAGATTCTCGAATAACACAATTTTCCAATGTTCACGAATAACACAATTTTCCTACCATGCCATAAGAAATGAACAGTAGATTATTAGAACTATATCAGATGAACAGTAACCCCAACAATCAATTATTGAGATGGAGACGTCACTTGCCATTGCAATAACTTGATTTTATTTAGTATTTTTTTTAATATTTATTTTAAGGAGTGAATCATTCTATTCAAGTACTGTAAAATTTGTCAAACTAATGAGCTGAAGATAAGAATGAACTGACCTGTTCTCCTCGCGCCGATAGTCGAGACGGCAGTTGCCAGTGGCGAGGTTGAAGGAGGGGTGGAAGGCACATTCGAGGCAGTAGAGCGCGCGCTCCACCAGCTTTGCAGCCATTGCCAGGTCGTCGCTCAGTCGACACAGCTCGGACAACTGCAGCAGCGCGTCCACGTGGTACGGGTGTGTGTTGATGATCGCCTGTCAACCAAACATTTCACCTAAATGCAACTCCACATAGTGCTTTCCACAAACACACAGAAAAGTGTACTATAATTTGAATAAAACAAGATGACCAAATAACCCGTTGCCAGATAGTGCGAAATTGAAGCCTCATCATGCAAGCCCATATTGTTAAATATATTGAATTTAAAGCATATTTTCAACTTGTATAACCTATATTCTATAACCTATATTATCCTTTATTGAAATTTGGAATAAGAATACAGTAGTTTTGAGCCAAGCCTGCTGTTCTATCCTAATTATATGATCTGAATATTGAATTCATAATTAATTAAATTAAATTAAATTTAACATCACATCTCAAATGGAAGATGTTTAAGATTAGAAAATATATGTTATAATAAAACAGATATTCTGGGTATTATATGTTTGTCAAAAATATATTTCTATCACTGAGAAGCATTCATAATAAACCCCAAGTCCAAAAAATGCAAGAGTGAAATCAATTAGTCGAGCACTCAAATTAATATTTTGGGTAGCAAAGTTTCAAACTGAGAATTGGACTTGAATTTTTTTCAGTGATAAAATGTAGCTTATCTTTTGAAACTATTCATATCAAAATTGAGGAAAGGACAGTTTTGGGCCTTTTTAGCCTGTTGGCTCTTTCACGATCATTTATATGATTTATGTATCATTCTATGTAAAAATGAATGAATATTCAATTGCAAAAACTTTTATAACAGTTTATGTGCTAATGTGAGTAGAGGTTATGAATAATTAACTACTGTTAAAGTTAGATTCCTCTTCACTTCATTAAACAAATGTAGTAGCTTTAAAAATATTTAAAGACAAACAAAACTTGAAAACATTTATTGAAGCTCTTACCACTATATTATCGGGATTCAAGCTCTCTACAGCATCTAAAAACCTAAGCTGAACTTGTTGATAGTTGACACTATGTTCGTAGGTGAAGTAACACACGTTGTTGGGAGCGGTCAGTTGTATACTCATTGACAACCCTGTAAAAAACAACATTTTTTGTTTAAATTGTCAAGTTCAAATTTTAGACTATGGATTTAAAACACAATTCACACGATTTATCTTTTGACTGCCGTATACTTTGGTGATATTCACTTTAAGCCCTCAGCATTGATGGGAAGTATTCATATTTTTTATAAGTAAATTATGATTAATTTGTACTTTTGAGTAAATATAGTAGAATGAAAGTAGTATTTTTGGCTGTTTTACCTTTAAAAATTGTACTCTTTCATTGTATTGTAAGCATTACAATCTTCGGATTACAACAAACAGGTGTTGTTTATGACCCAATTACTTTGGGACACCAGGCTATGACACCAGCCTTGTGTAAAGCAACTGGAATACCAGAGGGACACCCCAGTGGTGTCCTGGTTGGTGCCTCAAGTATAATGAGCGCAATAAGCGCTAGTGAACCCACGACTCGCTCGGACGCTTAGAGTTCCAGTCTGGTTTACTTATTCTAGTACAAAGGAACTGTTCTCAGTCGAATACATTATCAAATGTAAAGTATGATGCTTGAATCAGGAATAATATTTAATTTACAGAAATAAGGTAACTGAACGTCTTTGAGAAAAGTACTTAGCCTTGTACTGATAAAAGCTACATAGTTGTCTGATGAATAAATTACGATAATTCGAAAATGCAATAAATTAGCTGTGAATTGTATAAAATAGTAAGTAAGGGTTAAGTGGGATAATATTGCAATATGAAATTAATTGTAACAAAAGATTTTTTACCTGGCTTTCCAATCTGTGGCCAATTCTCCTTGGGCTGAACCAGCCATGTTGACTTGAGGTGTCCCCTATTGCGCCCTCGCCTTTTACTGCAAAATAATGTTATTCCAAAATCAATTTAAACTTACTTCATACATTGATCAGAATGGACAAAAATCTGATCAAATATTAAAATGATTATTACCACACTGAATGAGTATTTACCACAATCTCCACAAAGCAGAAAGCCACAAACCACAAAGTAGATTATAAGACCCATCCTAACAGAGAAACATATTCCCATGGAATGATTGCATCTCGTACAAGTTGAATGTTTAAAAATAACAGGATATAATTCTATCACGGTTTAAAATTGAAAGATAATGATAAGATTAATAGTAAAATAAAAGCTAAACAGCATCCCTTTTGAAATTGAAGTCTTACTTAGACAGAAAAAGAGGCAGTCATTTATTGAATAGTTTACGCATAACGCATATCAAAGTACATGAAATTCACTAAAAAATTTTAATATTTGGGCATAATTAATTTAAAATTGCTTGCTGAATACAAGATTCATGAACTGAGGAAAATTCGCTAAAACTTACTGTAATTAATTCACGTGAATGGTAGGTGTATTTATTATACAATTATAAAATTATCGAAATATTGAATATTTCAACTATACGAGAACATTCTTACACTCACATACCGATTCCTCGACAGCACGGCAGGACTCGATAGGACAGAAAGCTCTCCTATTGGCTGATTGAGTAGATGTATTGAGCACCAACCAATCAAAGAGATTCCTGTCCTATAGTTTCTGGTTGTCGTCAAATAATCGTTAAGACGGCCAATATTTTTACATAGGAGATAGGAGTGGCCTGGAAGTGACAAAGAGTCCGCGCCAGACTTTTGTTCTGTGTACAGTGGGCCTTGAGTTATACATTTCAAGTTTAAAGCTCAAGCTGATCTACAATTTTGTGAGTCAATATTACTGTTTGATCATCTTGCCCACTGCAAGCCCATCTTTGCTCGCCTTGGTGTGCTGACGGTCTTCAGCCATTACATCCTCCTGTGCTTGATGTATGTCAAGAGGATACAGCATACTCTGGCTGCCCGGAGTGACGTTCACTCACAACCACAACACCAGGCACCGCGAGCTGCTGGATGTCCCTAGGAGACGTCTCTACCGTTCACAGGCCAGCTACAGAGTTTTTGCACTGAAATTCTTCAACAAGCTGCCTCCTGGTGTGAAGCAGTTGGATGAGGCCGCCTTCAAGAGAGCCGTCAGGAAGCTGCTTTGTGATAAATCATATAATAATTCTTTTTGAACCAGGAAAAAACTCGGATGAACGGAAAAACCTTTTCTAGCATTATCATGGGGTACAGTTTTGTATCTGGTGAAGGTAGGCTACGTGTTATCAAAATTAAAATATCAAAACACATCTGTTCAAAACCTTAAGTTTTAAAGGTAAAAGTGTAGGTTAGGCTTTTCCTTTTAATAAATGGCCTACAGTACCTAGCCTACCTATGCAGTATCGTACACCAGATTCGGAACTGGTTGTAAGTGTACGTCCAGTGCCAAAATACCTGTCATCAAATTTTTGGTTGGAATCGATTTACCTAACCTAATATTTAAGAGGTGTTAAAATACTTTAAAAAGTTATACTTTAAGAATTATAGAAGTTCCTCAGATCTGTCAGAGTTATAATTGTTTTGCATTATGAAATTGGATAAACATAACCTAAAAAGGTTCTATTTATGTTTAAAAAGTGAAAAGAAAGGTTAGGGATGAAAAGATTTTTTGGCTTTTATATGAAAGTATGTTAATATTTTTTATTCAATTGAACACAAAATTAACAGAATTCAAAATACCATACAATATGAATGACACCCAAAATTATTATTTTCATGAACTCACCTCTTCATCCATTGCTTTGTAGTAAGATGAAATAGGATTTATCCATAAATAGTATGTGCAGTTTAAATCAATGCTTAAATATTAGGCTAATTTGAAAAAAAGTTAAATAAAAATTATTTGTACATATACAAATTTGAATTGGTTCGTTCTTCACGTCACACTTTTCATACTCATACTCAAGGCACAGAATAGAATCAATAGATAGAATGGAAACTCGGCTAGTACCCTGGCACAAAAATCCGCCATCTTGTCAGAAAGTTCAGCAAGATTCTATTTTTTTTATATCATGTATTCATGTATTGTACCATACATAGGTGGCTATGCCTATGATCGTACTCGTTTTAGAGACTTGAATAACAGTAAAATTGCAAAAAAATGAAAATCATTATTTTTTCAATTGGCTATAACTTTTGAACGGAATTGGAATCAGAAGTATCATACATGGAAATAAAAAGAGGAGGAAATTCTCTACAACCTTGAATAGGTACTTTTGGAATATTTTATCTGATGTTTCTCAAGATACTTGATACTTGATACTTACTTGATACTTGTTGTCGTCGTCCTTGACCGGGTTTACCAGACAGACTGTGTCATTAAAATAAAGGCTCATTAGCTAATTCTGCCAACGAGTAAATTGCTCTATCAATCAACTTTTGCCTGACGAGAGCGCTGAATCTTGCACGTGATGCACTTTTTACTTCAGTTGGGAGTCCATTGTAGAAGCCCAAGGCAGCTGATGGGAAGCCTCTCTGAGTAGCAGCCAACCGACATCGGGGAACATCCAGGTCAGTTGCATGGCGTGTATTGTAGCTGTGTATCTGATTTCTTGTTGACAGCTGCTGCAGGTTGTCTCTGACATACATCAAGGAGGACAGGATGTATTGGCTGTGGATGGTGAGTATCTTCAGCTCCTTGAAGAGTGGCCTGCAGTGCTCCCTGTAGTCCGCAAAAGTAATGGCCCTGATTGCTTTCTTCTGCAGGAGCAGCACATCATGGCAATAAGGCGCGTGTCCCCACAGGAGGATTCCATACAAGATGTGACTATGAAAAAGGGAGTGATAAGCTGAGACCAGGTAATCCCTGGAGACAATGTGTCTCAGTTTTCTTATAAGGAATATAACCCTGGAAAGTCTTTTGCAGACCTCAGCCACATGTTGACTCCACCTCAACTTGTTGTCAACCCAAAAACCCAGCAGCTTCACAGGATCAGACTCCACTGCAGTCCTCTTGAGGGAACATACCAGAAGGTTAGTTTTCTCCTCATTTAACTTCATCCTGTTTGCAGTAAACCAGGACTTTGCTGCATTTAGTTGTTCCACTGACCTTTCTGCTGCCTCCTCTGTTGTTCGTCCTCTAGCTATCAGTGTGGTGTCGTCCGCAAAGAGGATGGACCCCTGGCTGTCTGGGAAGTCATTCATGAGGAGTATGAAGAGCAGGGGGCCCAATACAGAGCCTTGTGGCACACCATGCTTCATATTTCTAATACTTGATGATGCTCCTTCCAGTGAGACCACTTGTCTTCTGTTTTCCAAGTAGCACTTGATTGTGCTTAGAACTGTACCCTGAACACCATACTTGTTGAGCTTCCTAATCAGTATGCCATGAGGCACACAATCGAAAGCTTTGCTCAGGTCGCATAAAGTAAGCGCAAGTGAATCACCACTCTCAAAAGCATCCTGTATCTTTTTAGATAATGACAGTAGAGCGCTTGCTGTTGAGCGACCATTTCTGAAGCCATGCTGAGACTGGGACAGAAGGTTGTTCTTCACAAAAAAGTTGGTAAGTTGCAGCTTCATCTCAGTTTCAATCACTTTTGACATTATTGGCACTATTGAAATAGGCCTGAAATTGGATGGAATCTCTGTATTTCCCTTCTTGTGAATTGGTAGTGTTCTTGCCAGCTTCAGTGTGTCTGGGAATACTCCCAACCTCAAACAGTGGTTAACTGCTGTAGCCATTGGTTCTGCTACATGTTCAATGGTCTCTTTCAAGACAGAAGTGGATAGGCCAAATATATCCTGTGTTTTGGAGTTTTTCAAGCCACTGACAATGTTTCTGACTCTATCCGCATTGATACTTCTCCATACATCCATCTTATGAACTGTATTTGTAACATTCTCCACAGGGTCCATGTCAGCTTCATCTAGATTCTTCAAAACATCCTCAATAGCATTCACAAAGTAATCATTGAAATTGTCTGGACTGATGTTTGATTTAACTTTGGGCTTTTTGGGGCGATGTTTGTTTATGGCCTCCCACGCTGCCTTACAGCTATTTGGAGCCAATTCAATGGTATTAGCAGTGTATACTTTCTTTGCCTGCCTAACCATTTCTCTGAAGATTTTGTTTTGTCCCACATAGAGCCTATGCTTTACCATTTTCTCCTCTGGGGACACTGCTGATTTGTACAAGTGATGTAGGAGTATCACCAAGTTCTTCTGTCTGGCAAGATCTTCAGTGAACCAAGATCTATCCTTTGAGTGTGATGGAACCCTGCTTGTACACCTTGGCACCTTTCTTATCACCTTTGGAAAAACCAAGTCAAAAATGCTCATGTACCCAGCAATAAGCATATCAAATGCATATTCAGGCTTGACCAGTCTGATAACCTCATTCCAATTTATCTCGCTCAACCTGCTGCAGAAACAAGGTATAAGTTCATCTCTAACACTTCTGCTGCTGAAACTGTAATTTGAGTGCCAGGTTTGTGGGGGCTCATCTCCAGTATCTTGTTTCATAGTCAAAACAACTGCACAGTGATCGGATACCATGGGGTCAATGACTTCAACTCTATACTCCCATGATTCCAAGTCTGTGGCTACTGTGTCCAAGCATGCAGTTTCTCTTGTTGGAAGGTGGTTAGCAACAAAAAGTCCATGTCCTCGTAGCAGGTTAGAGAAATCATTTCTCTCTCTAGATGGAACCTCCAGATGAATGTTAAAATCTCCCCCAATCATCACTCTTGAACCATGCTGCCCTGTCAAAACATTCAGCAGATCATCCAGACGCCCTATGAACTGCTCAAAATCGCCATCTGGAGACCGATAAATGGAGACCACAATGATGGAATTTTCTGACAGTCTAACTGCTACAAGCTCCATTGTGAGTTCCTCACAGTAATCTTGAACATCTATCTGCTCAAACTTGACGGATTTCTTTAAGAAAATTGCTGCACCACCATTTCTATGAAAGCACCTTGAGTAGATGCATGCCAAATCAAGTTCCCCCACATTGCTATAGTACTCAGCTTCCTCTTTTCTCAGCCAGTGCTCAGACACACACAGGATGCTAGGTTCAATGTCCTCTATGAAAAATTCAAGGACATCCATTTTTGTTCTGAGGCACTGAACATTCAGAAATATTATTTTTTGCTCCATGTCCAGTTTACCCCGAACTTCCCCCTGATTTTTGGGATCTACTTTAGGGCTCCCCCCTGGAAGCGTTTGAATAAAAAACGCCTCAGGGTGACAAATCTTGGCCATTTTGAACTATCCATGATTTCTTCCATTTTTTCAAATTCAACTCCCACCTTGAAACTACAGTAAATATCACTTTTACTCTCCAAGCCTTCAACAATGAAATTCAGACCTGGAAAAGATGAGGACATGAAATTTCTGACATTTACCTCTGTTGTTCCTTTTTTAATCTTCCCTAAATGGAACCATGCCTTTTTTTCTCCTACAAGCATAGCTGTGGGCCCTGTATTTTCATTCAGGTCCTTTGATCCTACTATAACTTTTTTATTTGAATGTGTATTTGTCTTGATTTTGTTTGATTTTGCAGCCTGGGCATAATTTAATTTGTGTCTTTCATTTCTTTCTACTGGGGTATGTGAATTTTTCTGGGTGCTTAATGAATTATTTTTCCCGGTTTTCTTTTTTATTTTAGTCACTTGCTTCCAATTTGAATCTTCAAAAATTTCACTCTCACCTATTTGGTCACATAAGTCCATCCTACTAGAAAAAACCTCAGAATTTTTTTGCTCAGCCAATAAAGCTGTATTTGTCAATAAAGCATCAAATTCATTTCTTGATTTGTCCTGAGTTGCATTTATATTTGGATCAAATGCATGTTGATCACAATCTACTTTTGTGTTGTCATTGCATGTCGTAGTCTGTATAGTAGGCCTAGTAATTTCACTAGAAATTATTAGATCTTTGTCATGATGTAAAATTTCTGGGTTTTTTACATAGAAATTTGAAATAATAGTGCTTTCCATTTTTGAAATTTGGTCCTGAACACTATTTACTTTGGTCATTTTGTCACAAGCAAGTTTGCACTTAACCTCACTTTGAGATGATTCAATTTGTGTAACTCGCTTATTTAACTGGGCAAAATTTACATTAATCTTATTCATTTCGTCAATAAGTTCACTTAAAATAAAGTTTTCGTCACTTTTGGAGTTCATATGGGAATTTCCATCATTCACAGTCACCGGGTTTGCATGCTTAGATATGATATTTCTTACCTTGTCTTTGCACTCTACACAATACCACACAGTCTTTTCACCGAGATCACTTATTTTACGATATTCAGCTACCACTATATTAACGCACTTTATGTGATACCAATTTGAGCAAAAACCCTCACAATTCAATGCATTTTCATTTTCTTTTACAGTTTTAAAACAGACACCACAATTCGATTCAACACTCTCGTCAGCCATCTTTCAACCAAGCTCATAATGACTAAGGGCAAAAATTAGAGGAATATTTTTCAACTGGTATGAATACATTTTGAAAAGAATGAGATTTTACATTTAAACAACTTACTAATAAATAGAGGAATGTTTCTCACTGGGCATGTTGAAGCTCAATTCCAAACATAGAGAGTGAGAATAGTAATTTCTTGTATATGATAAACTAAAACCATTTTTTTCAATTTTGATATTCCGTTTATTCATCTTCAAGTACGTTATCATTCTTTTTTATAGTTGAGTGACATCTGAATAATATATTAACGTCTGAAATTTAAATAATATATTATTGGTTACTCAGTATTACTATCTACTCACCTCAATATTGTCTTCACTGCTGCGGGCATTATTCGGAATTTTACCAGTCTTTTTCTTCTTCTTCTTTTTCTTTCGGCGAGTGACATCTCTAGCATCATTTGTGCCATCGCAAGCATTCAACGATCCAGCGGTCTCATGATCATCATCTTCCTTCACTTCAGATTCGGAATGGGACTGCTGATTCAACTGAGGGAACAAAACAAAAATGTTCAAGCCGAAGAAGTTATCTCATTTATAGAATCAATTTTTCACATAATTTTAATGCACGATGATCAACTATTCAACTTAAAGTCATGCACGAACTTTTTGTTGACTATGATGCTCTTATATTGATGAACAATATATACTAATAGTGGTAGTGCTGATGATTGTAATCTATCTAATGTGTGATGATTGAACCTTAGTCTATATTCAGACTGGCTAGGCCCTTATTGAGCTATTGTTTTTTTCTGAGGATGATGCTCACATAAGACCCGGAGTTAAGCCTGAGTAATGGGAGAAATAATGATAAGAAAAACTGAGTTGAACTACAGTTTTAGGTGGGTTCAAAAATTACGAACCACCGGGAAGTGATTTTGAGGCACATGGCTGTCTCATGGCAGAACTGATTTCAAGCAGACATCTTTCCAAAGGGAAAAAAGTAATAAGAAATGATACGATAATGAATACTGGGAAGCAATAAAAGAGAAAAATGAAGCCACAGCACGCATGATACAACGAGAAACGAGAAGAAATTGTTGAGTTTACAAGAAAACGCAGAATTGCCAATAGAACATGCAAGAGAAAGAAAATAAATGCTTTGAACAGACAGAAGAGATTGAATAGGTACTTATATAGGCCGAATGATTCGAAGAAGTTGTAAAGAGCAAAGAAAAAAATGAATAAGGTATATAGACAAAGAATGGTTTCCTGCAAAGACTAAGGATGAAGGGTTGTGAATGGAGAATGTAATATCATGGACAGATTGGCAGAACATTTCAGAAAACTGTTAACAGCAACAGACATTAATAAGGAATGTGCAATGAAAAATATACTTCATTACTTGGAGGTTGAATTGAGAGAATTGAACGAGAACAATATGTGTTACAGTGTAAAGCAAAAACGTATCAGCTGGACTAGAGCATACTTCAGTAACGTAAGACTCTTGAAGAACAGGTTCAATCATATACCGTATTTAGAGATTCAATACTAAAAATAATGGAAGCCTAATTCGACCTGATGTAACCTGTTCAACATTGCTGAAGTGAGAAACGATCTTTAAATTCTGGAATGTATGTAGCCTACAATAGAGCGAAAGCAAAAGACAGAGAACCGAGATGCATGGGGGACTGTAGTGGAGGTGGCTAAGGCTTATATTGAGATAGTTCTTAAAAATAAGAATTTAGCCGAGCATTTTTTTAGACCTAGCACGTCCGTCCGTGTATTTTTTTTTTTTTTTTTGTCTATCTGTTTTAGAGTTGAAGA
Source organism: Nilaparvata lugens (assembly GCF_014356525.2). Classification (NCBI taxonomy): domain Eukaryota; kingdom Metazoa; phylum Arthropoda; class Insecta; order Hemiptera; family Delphacidae; genus Nilaparvata; species Nilaparvata lugens. Next base: position 20,146,727 of record NC_052509.1, read on the forward strand.
TGACTCATGCTAAAATTTGTGATACTTGAAAGATTAAAAATACTTGAGAAATAGAGAAGCTATACGAACCAAATCGTATCTGTTGATATTGAGCTGCTTCTTTTTTGCACCTCCTGAGCTGGAAAAATCGGCTTCGGTATCACTCCCATCGTCAGCCAAAGAGGTTATGTCTTTTTCTCCTTGGAGCCCAAGCTTCCTCAACATCCGCGATGACATTTTAAAGTTCTATGTTTATTTGAGAGCTATTCTAGAATAATATTACTTGACACAGCTTCTATACTCCATTATAACATAATGAGACAAAAACTTGTTTCACTTTGTGCGAAGAATTTATCTATGATAATGTAAGAACTTCTAATTACACTACTTAAATTTGACTAATGATAAACACTCGATAAAAAACAAAATTTAATACAGTGCAAAGATGTTTATGCAGTTTTTAGTACAGTTTTGAAATTGCATTCCTTTAAAAATCTGTAAAGCACTTCGTCTTCGTCTGTCGAATCGAAACTTCGAAAGACGCAAGCTGATTATGACATCAACATCAATTTGATATCAGCTGTTTCAATGAATATGATACGAGGAAGATAATTTTCAAATTATTGTAGTTTTGTTACTATTTATGGAATTTTTATGTTGAAAATAAATGAATAAAAAAGTAGTGATGATTGTTATTTGTAAAAATTATGATAACACTCACAGAATATGTGTATATATATTTTCAGTTCCAGCTACCTCACTGATATCAAAACCGCGAAAATTCAATTATTGCAAGAGTGAATTCTCTGTTAGCTCGTTATATCTTCTTCTATATAAATATAAAAATGAATGTCTGTTGTGTGTTTGTTCCCTATAGACTCGAAAACTACTTGACAGAACAGCATGAAACCGAAGCGAAGCTGAGGTCTCAGTTTCGACTCGATCGGCTTTTGTCAGTTTGTTTGTACCGCAGATACAGTCGCAGTTATTGTCCGATTTGGATGAAATTTGGTATGCAAGTTCTTTGAAACAAGGCGCAGAATGTGTAACAATTTTTGGTAAGACCTCCGGTTTTTTGTAATATTTAAAAACCCGTAAACTAACTTCAAAAGTTACTTTTTCGTATCTTTGAAGATACAGCAATTCATGTTCCTACTTTTTCGCATCCACTGTTGCCAGGGCATGATGTCCAAGTTGGTTAGAGCGTCATTTCTCACACTGTGGGATCCAGGTTGAAATCCCGTTTTGACCAGATTTGTTTTGCAGACGATACTAATCGTTTTATCTTATTCTAATCATATATTCATTATCATCATTATAAACTTATTATTTGAGTATATAGAATAATTAAATTAAATCATCTTATTATTATTAAATTGATTTAATACAGCAATATATAAATATATAATAATAATATAAAATATAGAAATACAACATAGAATAAATTGTGGATGGATGAACTAGGCAAAAAAGAGTGTTCTTTGAGATAAGAGAGTGAATTGCCAAATGAAGGGAAAAGTGTATACCGGTAGATCAGTTGTAAGGCCAGCTATGCTGTATGGAACAGAAACATGGCCCATTTCAAAGAAACAGGAACGAAAGATGGAAGTGACTGAGATAAGAATGTTAAGATGGATGTGTGGGGTTACAAGAGGAGATAAAATAAGAAATGAATTGATCATAGGCACTGTAAAAGTTAGACCACTGGGAAAGAAAATGCAGGAGACAAGGATTAGGTGGTTTGGGCATGTACAGCGACGGGAGGAGGATTATGTTGGACGAAGAGTGCAGGATTTGGTTTTGGATGGAGTGAGAGGACGAGGTAGACCTAGGTAGTGGTGGGGAGATAGAATAGCAGCTGACTTGTGGGGGAGTGGTTGGAGGAGAGAAGAAGCATTGGATAGGGCTTTGTGGAGAGGCAGGCTAAGAGGAAGGAATGCCGACCCCATTTAAATGGGATAAGTCACAGCCAAAGAAGAAGAAGAAGAAGAAGAAGATTATTATTAAATTGATTTATCAAGTTAATTGGATAAATTATTTAAAAAATCTTTAATATCAATACGGTAAATAAATAACTATTATTATCTATGTTACAGATAACTCAACTATTTTAGTTGTGGACAATTTTTATAATCATAAAATCAACTATCTAATCAACTACCTAATAAATCAACAACTATATTTTAGTTGTAGACAATATTTAACATCATAAACATTTCTTTAATCTCCAACTTCTTTTATTCATAACAACTATCAGTTATTATTTTAGTTATTTTTTAACTGAATTTTCAGTTTATGAGGTACAATAATTATTGTATTATATGCATTTTTGTGTCGCTCTACAGTGTCAAATCTTTTGTTTTCCTTTTGGTATGAGATCAGAAACCGATTTGTAAGCAACAACATTCTGCCTAGGCATAACAAGCCATAACAATGAATCCACTTTACAGTACATGAAAAACATTATTAGCAACCTCCTGTCATTGTCACCAACAAACCCATCTTATTTAGAATCATTTTCCGTCTCACCATCTTCTGTGAGACGATTCATCATCTAAATTGCCTACTGCATATTCCATTTTTCCTTCAGTTGACCGATTTCTTATAATTAATTGTTAGAAAAGTTGTAATATATGTTTATATTGTAAATATGGAGACGATATAAAGGTACCTCCTTGATAAGTCCGGTGTCCCTGCAAACAATGTCTCTAGCACTTTCAATGGAGAAAATAATAGATGACATGGCTAAATCTTTACAATATACTGTACTTACTGTACTGGCCCTTCTCATTAAATTGAAAGTTGTATTCATGAGCGAGGTCTATTATTCGCAGAACTACACTAGTATGATTTATTATTTAACGAAAATCCCAAATAAACTTACAGAATCTAAACTTACCAGCTGTAATCAATTCTCTACTCTGTGATAAAATTGTTTACTGGTATTAATACGGTAGTTTTAAGCACATAGGAAGTCTGTACAATATTGAGATGTAAATGAAAATATTGACTGTCAGATAAATTTCATGATTCACCAAATAAAGTCAAGAGTGAAAAGACATAGATTGACTTTTTAGCGGCACGAAGTTTGCCGGTTAAGCTAGTTGTCACATATATTTTGGATTTTGCCACTGGTTTTACCAAGCTTTGAGAATAATATTATTTTGAACATGGTCAAACCGGGTACGCTTTACAAGCATGCAATGGAATTATCGATAGTAATATATCGCTGTTTAAAAATTATATTTTTCAGTATCCAGTGCACTTGTTATAAACTGTTCCCTTTAATAAAAATGTTCAAATGCCTTGACCGAGCCAAGTGAAAACGGGCAGGGTCGTAGTACTTTGAGCAACCAGGCTGGGTTTCCAGTGTGGCACCAGACAACAGTATTGGCAGCTATAGGCCTACTTGAAGCAAGCTTGGACTTCAATACTGGTGGCCTGAGTGAAATCCACTCACAGATAATCTGTCTCGGCTGGTGACTCTTGTCTATTATTTTACTAGTAGTTCTGTGTACAGTAGACCTCGCGCAGTTAAAACCACAGCCTCCTTTAATTCTGTCCATTAGAGTGAATTATGTCATGTCCTGACTTGCCGGTGTAAAGTTATATATAACTTTACAATTAAAAAGAAAAACAAAAGAAAATAATATCGCATTTCATTAAATATTCACAACGATTCAGTATAAATAATAAGATTAGAAGAGAACGATATTTGAAATAGCATATTAAGTCTTGGTCTATTGCATGTTCCATGGAAATTTTACAAATTGATAAAATCTGGCATGAATAGGCTACCATATTATTATTTAGAATTTAATATAATAACATTAAAATGCTCTAATGGATCTTCTGGTTTTTAATTTTTGGACTTTGAAGTTTTTAATGGGAAAAGCTATTAGGCAAAATGTATTATACTTTTTGAAATGAAGATACTTCAATAACTTATTTTGAATAATCTCCAAATTATGGGCAAAATGTATTATACTTTTTGAAATGAAGATACTTCAATAACTTATTTTGAATAATCTCCAAATTATTAACGGCAGTGCTTGACGGCATATCGGTGTGTAAACAACTGTCTGTCAAATGGCTGTTTGGGTTGTTGTATCAATAATTTGTTGTACACAACTATGCTACTATCATCAAAAGCTTTCTGAGTTGAAAGCAAGGAAGAGTCGGGAGACAGTTTTATTTATGCTACTTCGAGTTATCAATTGCATGCCTCATCGCTTGCAAATGAAAGTCCACACGACAGCTGATTTTTTAGCAAGTTACATTGAGATATAAGATGCATGCAATTTATAATCCACTCGACAGCTGATTTATGATTTATTCTGAAGTCTTATTTTTACGGTAATATTGGCGTTCAAAGGAGACTCCTTTTTCTTTTGTATTATTATCCTTAAAATGCAACATTTCAAAAACCTTATGTGTATGTCGACGCGAAATTCAAAAAGGAACATACCTGTTGAATTTCATGAAAATCTATTGCTGCGTTTCGCTGTAAATGCGGAACATAAAGAGAAATTCAAAACCGTCGACTTGAATCTTAGACCTCACTTCGCTCGGTCAATAATAAGCGCTACCGTATAAGAACTGCATGCCTTAGGTTGTGGAACCCTGATATGAGCTCTCAAACACATAATCATTCCTTCTCTCTCTAAATGCATTCTGTCCGGAAAACATGGATTATAGAGCAGAATTTATCTAGAAGTGAAGTGAATTTATCTGATGTGAGCTATCAAACGATGAAAACAAAAAATAGGAGTGGGACCAACTTTTCCACTCACACATAATCATTATTACCAAGGACAGACTTATAGATCTAAATGGATAAAATAATATCTTATTAAAATAAAGAAATATGGTGCATAAAAGAGATTTTAATATACGGTATATATTCTAAACAATATCAGACTCACAGACTAACAAAATAACAAATATATTATTAGTGAAATAACAATATATTATTTTAATAACGTAACAAGGTATGCATAAAATAATGATTCATTATATGGAGTATCGATTATTTGTTTAATATTATTTTGGTGATCAAGAGACAAGTTACTACTAAATTTGTATTTAATCTTTCTTTTAACATTGATTGGTCTCAATTAGGTTGTAAGATACGGCTTCATTGATTTCAACAGTAAAAGTTGTTAATACATGACTAAAATGTTAGAACTAACCAATAATAATGTGCAACACAATTTATAGTTACTTGGATTGGGAAATGTTATTATTTAAAATACCATGAATTATTGTAATACTATTATAGTTTGATTGGATTGATAAAAATAGTTCTAAAACCAATGTAAAAACATATTAATGCACAACTGCATACTTCAATATTATAGTTTTTGAAGTCTATTATTATTTACAAGAGTTTCTACATAATAATTACACTAGAAAGTAGGTACTGTACTGTATGTGAGAATATTTTTTACTTTTTAGTAATACAATAATATCAATTGAAATTATTAGAAATAATTATTACAATATGGTTGCATTTTTGTGGTTGACATCAACAGTCTAGAATCTAGATCTAGACATTTCTATTTGAGTGTTGATAAATAGAACACTGTAATTTTATGTGATAAAATTAACCTAAATGGAATGAGACTTCTATTTTATCTATTGTAATAGTTGTTTCTGAAGTACAAGCTTGTTTTGGGAATAAACTTATGAGATCTTGGAACAATTCAATCTTAATAGTCAAATACATATTATGCCTGAAAGATTTTCTTTAATTCTTACCAAAAACATATCTAAAAAATGTATTTCATTTGAAAAATATCATAAAACTCTTTATAAAGCATGAAATCTATTTTGAAGTTTGAATTTCATTCTTACTTTATCATAAAACGTTTGAGATGAATATTATTCCACAATATATGGCCACTAAGTGATTCTAATTATTGGATAGTTATTAACAAGAGCAGAAATATTCTAATATCTGATTGAAAGTAAAAATGTTTTAATTATTAGAAAATAAAAGTAAATATAGCCCAGTTCGCCAATTGATGATGATTGTGACGGTTATAAAATAAAATAACCACAGTTGAGCACCACTATAGGGAACAGCGACATTAAACGTCTAAATATAAAATTGTTTTGAAACTTACATGTTTAAACTATAGAATGAAATTTTCCTGAATTGGAAAATATGCTACGGTATTCAATATTGAAATCTTACATTTAAGAATTCTTGATGGGTTTGAAGATTAAATACATTTTGAAGATTTATTTATTACTGAATTATGTCGTTTTACCGAGTTGATGAAGAGAGAAAAATCTATAAAAGGATTTAAATTTCAGATTATCTTTATTATTGATATCATAGGACGGTTAAGTGATATTATTATGCTATTCGAAATAACTTAGTAAGTTACAATTATATAGCTAGAAATAATGTTCATATAACATGTTGGTTAATCGATTATTACAACTTGACTAATATGTCAAATTTCCAGTACAGTAATATAAATTTATTGAATCAAATAATGCCCGTGTTATAAATACTACTTTCAACTCAATTGGCTACCATTATTAATTTTTGTAATCAACGAGTAAAGTCCGATGGGATCAGTAATCAAAATGTCATTATACGAGGCGCAAGGATTTTGTTTTATACAATCAACAATACCATGAAGAATTTGTCCTCAAAATGTCATGAATTTCTCTCTTGCCGAATTTGAAATGATCTGTCCCAAAAATTTGAGCTCTGGGAGCACATAACTCAATTTTTTTCCCAAGAACCCTTTTTTATTTTAATGAAATAAAAACACACAAAAACATATTATGTGTGTTTTTACTTCATTATGGAACAGTTCTAGAACATTGACAGTGACTCAGTCGGACTTTTTTATTTTGATAGCATGAAAATTGAAAAACTCATAAATCCATAATATTATCAATTCATAATCATCTTGAATATGCGATGGATAACGACTTGCAGACAATTATTCATAAGAACGTAAGTTCTCTTGAAAATGAACTGCAACTCGTAATTCTTTGTTAATGTTTCGAGTGTCATTTTTATTAAAGATGGTAAAGCTGGTTCCCTTATATTGAAAATGTAGTAATGGGTTGAATATGTAATTCTTTAGACCATTGGTTCCAAAGGTAGAAGCAGCACTTTCGCAATTTTAATATTAAGAGGTAATAAGATACTTCAGGGCTCATTCCTCATTCATTCAATCAGTTTTTCATTTGTTAACAGCATTTTGATTACATAAAAATAATATTAATTTGATAATATCTAATAGAATGATATGATTCTTATGATCTATCCTCCATAAATCAATAGTAGACATATCAAGACTTTATCTAAAACCTATCAAGGTTTTTTTTCTAAAGTCAGCACAATTCAGTAGACGAAAAACCCTATAAAAATATTGCCTCAACTGTGATTTTTGGATAAGTTTCTAATTAGAATTACTTAATTATTCTTGAAGCTCCTAGTCAGTCAAGAAATAACCAGGTTTTAAACCCATAATAACTTTTAAAACATAACATATTTAAAAACGCAATCTCCTATTTTCTAGAAGCGAACATTCAAAAATAAAATGATTCATTGTAAACAAACGAACTGAAATAATGTATATTATTCAAATTCATCGAATGCAGGAATTCATTTTGGCATGAGGATTCATTATGTTTTGTTCCTAAATAGGTAGTTTAGAACAAATATGGGTTTAATTTGATTTTTTTTGTCTTTACAATGATAGAATAGTTGAGAAAAAGAGATTTTAATTCTATGCACTCAAGATTGATTCTGTCAAATAGAGATATTTTGCTCACTGTTAATTGAGCACTAAATTGACATTGTGATTCATGAAAATAATATTTCCCAATATTGAAATGAATTACATATATACATTAGGAGGTATCTAGTTTATAACTGATGAATTGGATTGAATAATCAAATAGATAGTGTAGTTTTGGAATTTCGGATACTATAAAAGTGAAGTGTTATTTACGAATGATTTTGAGTAATAAATAGAAGTTCTATTGATGAGAAAATTTCTCATGATTTTACACCATCGTCAGGTTAAAAAAAAACCTGATTGGTACGGAACTATTATATACAACAACAGCAATGATCAATATAAGAATCATTCCCAGAATAACCAGCATTTTTCAACAATACTATGATTTAAAATAATTCATGTATAAAATATATTCTTTCTTCTTATATACAATACGCTTTTCAAACGAAAAAGTTGGATTACATTTTATGATCCTAAGTAGATAATAAGTACTAGGAATGCCAGTATACCAGCTAGTATCAGAAACATGAAGCATCTTTTTTTCCGGAGTTTATTCTGAAAAAATGAATAAATTCTTATTTAATGACAAAGTGATTGAATATTTTAACAAAATCCAGTTACTGCATACATAGTTAATATTCTATAATGATTCTACAACTACTAGATGCATTCGTTTGATTAAAAATCATTTTCCTCTATATTACATCTTTTTGATAACCTCCTCATTCTAGTGAGTATCATGATATATTGAATAAATTATTCTTCATTATTTCTAATAAAAAAATAGGCATTCAAATAATTTAATAGGGTATAAATTGCTCAATATAACTTACTGTAAATAATTTTATCTGAATATTATCTGTATAATATACTCTTGTCGTATAGAATCAATTATATAAAAGCGAAATGGCACTCACTCACTTACTGACTGACTCACTCACTCGCGGAACTAAAAATCTACCGGACCAAAAACGTTCAAATTTGGTAGGTATGTTCAGTTGGCCCTTTAGAGGCGCACTAAGAAATCTTTTGGCGATATTTTAACTCTAAGGGTGGTTTTTAAGGGTTTAAAGTTCGTCTTTTAGCATATGTATATTCTTATTCCAATATCTTAAATTATAATTGAAATGTCCATACCATATGTTAATATGGAACTATAATCTAGAGAGAGTACCTCTTCGAAACAGTTGTTCTGGTAACTAAATTAAAAATTTTGTCAGATTGGCATTAAGTTGAGTTGACTTTGTTAGGTTGACACCAAGTTGAAGATTGAAATGCATTTATCCAGGACCTCCTAAATACCAATTTATCCAGTACCTCCTAAATACCTATTTAGGAGGTCCTGATTTATCGCGGAAAAATTGATTGGGTACTGCTAGTTCAATCAGAGCTATTCCTGGGAATATTATATTACTAGCCGTCGGGCTCGCTTCGCTCGCCCTATCCGTTTAGCCAGACGTTTAGTCTCTGGACCCCCGACTGGATCGTCCTAACATATGATAAAAATATGACATAACATTTCAAATTTGGTAGGTGTGTTCAGTTGGCCCTTTAGAGGCGCAATAAGAACGGATTTGGAAAAATTTCCAAAGATACGTCCAAAATCTGCGTTTTTTAGCGTTTTCTCAGCTTTATCGAGAACAAATAAACAGAAAATGTTCAAATTTACTACAGAAGCTCAGCTGGGGTGCAATAATGTTTTGTTAGAAGGAATTTGAAATAACGCCAAAGATACGCCCAAAATTAGCGTTTTCTCAGCTTTTCTGCGTATCCTCACCTTTTTCAACAATCGATGGAAATATATTTAAAAAAAATTGAGTACACAAAAAAATTAAAACAATTCAGTTTAGCTGAGGTGGAAGAATTTTGTTCGCCAAAGATATGCCGATACAGTAACAGGTGTTTTTCAAGATCAAATTGACATAATACGATCAAATTCGGTACAGAGGTTCCGCTGAGGTCTACATGCAGGCGAGCGAAGCGAGCCCGCTGATCTCATTTTTGGACAATCCAGTCGGGGGTCCAGAAATCGGTACAGAGGTCCGCTGAGGTCTACATGCAGGCTGATCTCATTTTTGGACGATCCAGTCGGGGGTCCAGGGGGCGGAGCCCCCTGGCTAGACGGATATGGCGAGCGAAGCGAGCCTGACGGCTAGTACATAGAATAAAGTCGGATTAGAAAGCATTTCTATCCACCAGAGCTATGTCATTCTATTAATATATTGCGATTGCTCCATGACTTGTAGATATAGCGACATAACAAACTGATATGTGATATATTTCCCATTGTGAAATAAATAAATAATTGAATAAATAAATAAATAAATATAGCTAGCGAACAACTCTATCATTGAAGCTCATTCGACTTCTCCTAAATAGTGATCAAAATTATTTGATTCAAGCTGATCATGCTCAAATTTACTTCAACCACATGTGACGATGAACCAGGATAGAATAATAATTACAGTAACTATATTACCCACAGTATGGTCATTGACTGTCACGCTTCTGATTGGTTAGCTCGGTCACATGGTACAAATCCGCCATTAAAATTCCAAACAAACTTTCAAGTCCTATCTTATAGCATTAGAAATTTGGAACTTATCACTTATTTTACCGATTGGAAACATATTATGAACTTAAGATGAGTTTGATATATCATTTTCGAAGAGAAATTGATTATACTTTAATATAGACAAAAAAGATAACTTTAAAAACACTAGTAAAGCTTAAAACATCAATTTTCCTACCCTCGGACTCCTCGCGGACCACTTCTAGAGCTTTCGCGGACAACTTATTGGGAACCAGTGATCTACATACATATGTAGAAAGATTATTTCAATTTTGTATATTTCCTCATCCCATTTATTGGATCGAGCTTCAAATAATCCAATTTCAAAATATTTTTTGTGGCTCAATTGAATATAACATTTTATGAAATATTTAACCATGATTAAGTGCTGATTAAAGACGTCTTGACTTCTCTGATTGATTCTCTTCAGTACTGAGCACCCTACCCATAACATGTTGGTACAATAGCTATTGATATGATTTTCGAGTTGCATTACCACAAGCAGTGTTTAAGATTAGAAATATCACTAAATATAAACAATAATGGTTACTGTATGTGTGTTATATTTCAATATCTTACATTTTTATTAAATTCACAAGTAGTACTATGGCTAGAATAATTGGCTCTTCCAGAGTTTAAATTCAATGTTTTGCTTTACAATATTTTCGTCAGACTTATTGGCTGAATAAAACAAAATATTTAAATGTTATGTAATCTATTGTGATGAGAATTCCATCAAGCTTCTAGAAATAGATATAAGAACTTTATTATTTGTCAATGGAACAAAATTTATTACAATATCATGATACATTTCAAAAGTTTTATGGTATTTTTTTGGAAATTCAGCTTTCAGGTTACGTTACCTAGCCTACCTATCATTTTCACTCGCTATTATCTACGATTTACTATTTCAAGGTCCAAAACTATATTCGGAATATAAAAAAACATAAAATAAATTATATCGAAGTTAATAATCACCAAAATATACTTTAACTAGCCGTCAGGCTCGCTTCGCTCGCCATATCCGTCTAGCCAGAGGGCTCCGCCCCCTGGACCCCTGACTGGATCGTCCAAGAATGAGATCAGCAGGCTCGCTTCGCTCGCCTGCATTTTTCATATGTTAGGACGATCAAGTCGGGGTCCAGACTAAACGTCTGGCTAAACGGATATGGCGAGCGAAGCGACCCTGACGGCTAGTAATATAATATTCCCAGGAATAGCTCTGATTAAAGTAGCAGTGCCCAATCAATTTTTCCGCGATGAATGCATTTCAATCTTCAGTGCCAACCTAACAAAGTCAACTCAACTTAATGCCAACCTGACAAAATTATTAATTTAGTTACCAGTTAACAACTGCTTCGAAGAGGTACTCTCTCTAGATTATAATTTTATATTAACATATGGTATGGACATTTTTCAATTATAATTTCAAGATATTGGAATAAGAAGAATATACATGCTAAAAGACGAACTTTAAACCCTTAAAAACCACCCTTAGAGTTAAAATATCGCCAAAAGATTTCTTAGTGCGCCTCTAAAGGGCCAACTGAACACACCTACCAAATTTGAACGTTTTTGGTCCGGTAGATTTTTAGTTCTGCGAGTGAGTGAGTGAGTGAGTCAGTCAGTCAGTGAGTGCCATTTCGCTTTTATATAAATAGATAAGTAAAAGCAAGCGATTTTACTTATAATCCCATATAAGCTCCATTGTAAAATTCAAATATTTGGAATCTTCATGGCGGCGGCGGGAAAAAAATTCCAATGGCCATACTTTGGGTAATATAGTTAATGTAGATAGAATGAGTTGAAACTATTATCCTTCAAAGAATGGGTTTATACAACATAAAAGAGTTCATTTTCAGCAGACTTCAATAACTAAGAAACAAATATCAAAATACTTTTGATATAAAGACTTTGCTTAGAATATAAAAATGCATATTTATCAGTATTTTATACGCATACTTATGCTTGGTATTTATATCGAAATATGAATAATATAATAATTAATACTTACCGATAATTCACTAGCTTGCCTAAGTTGTGACGTTCCTTGGGAAACATTGTATTCTGTCTTTTCTACACTGGCCTCTATACTGTCAACCAATTCTCCTTGATCATGAACAAGTGCTCCCAGCTCTTTGAATAGTTCATTCACTCCAATAATTTCTTTCTGTAAAGCAAAGCAAATTATGAATAATTTTAAAATGGAATAGAATTGAAATTTTATTTCAAATAGTAAATTTAACTTAATAATTAAAAATGAAAACTGGAAGTTGATTTTCGAAATTTTATGGGCAAGTTTTTCAACCTATAATATTAAATTAGATAAAAGAGGTAAAGAGCTAAGCGCTAATGAGAAATTTGAGCGAAAGAATACAAAAATAATGCGTATTTTAATGAATGAATTTAAGAAGATAATGAATTCTCGATCCATTTCGAACTGCGATGTATTAACACACAGTTTTGATGCTTTTTACAACTACGTGCCGTTAATTATTTAAGTAAATAAGTAAACAAAATTTCTTATTTCGTTGAATTGACTTCACGACGTTGTAAAAAAACTTCAAAATCGTGTGTTATTATAATAAGTTCATTGATAGAAAGGGCAGCTTTGAAATGCATTGATATGAACAATATTGCATTTGCTGGCCAGATTTGACAAATGCCCAAAATCAAACATCTCCAAGATTAATACTTTTTTTACTACTCATCCTTATGTTCACTCATCCTTACAGTTCTTCGTACACTTCTCGTAAAGCACTCTGATATTAATTGCTATATGTCTGATGGATGGTACATCCTCAGATTGAACGTATATCATTGTCTTATTAGTGAAAAATAATATGTAAAGTCTATAACCACTAATTCATCTCATGAATCCTGAAACCTTAACTGATTTAGAAGCTATCTAATGGATTCCAAAATATTCGAATTTAATAATTTGTTGAGGAAACATACAATCAAACTGGATGTCTAAGGTTTATTCAAAGGGGTTCATTCACGTATAATGATTTATAAGGAAATAGCTAGTAAGAATAAGTTGAGTAAGGGTATTTTCATGACTTTCATGTTAAGAAAGTTGAGAAATGTAGTGAGCTTATAGACGCTTTACGTACGGTATATTATGCTCATATGGATTGTCATTTATCATATGAGACTTTGGTTTGGGGCTCTCAGAGCTATGCTATAAATTTGTTAAGGTTGCAAAAAAAGCTATGTGATTAATTTGTGGCCTTCCTTACAGAGGTCATTTTAAGGAGAGCTTCAGATAAATACTTATGGCATGAATCTATCCTAAATCTATGTATATAAGTGTTTGACATATGCCAAGGAAAATTTGGATAGATTGATAGATATATTTCTTGATCCATGAATATCTATGATGGATAAGATCACGTCAAGATTAGAACACCTACACACATAATAAAGTCCAAGACTATAATATTAGATCTAAATGCTACAGGGTATGAACACAATTACTCTACCAGATGGAGAAATCATCTATAGTGAGGTCCACGTTATAATGGCGGTGAAGAAAGATACGAGAACAACTTTGCCAAATTGACTCAATTTTGCCACTGAGTGTACACAGCTGTTATTCAATTCATCTCATCAAATTTGATCTGATATTAATTTTAATTCCTTTGATAAAATAATCAATTTCCTTTCAAATTAATTAAATTCATCAATAAAATAATTTTTATCATAATTCGATTCCAAACTATGCTATTATAACTGAGATCAGATTTACAAACCTGAAATGGCGGCTAATTTGAAAAGCTGTGATACACCAATCTGAACTTCAAAACAACAGCAATTAAGTTATTCGGTAGGTATTCTATTCCAATTTCTTTTAAAAATAATAGAAAAATAGAAATCCTATATATAATAAAATAATTTCAATGAAAATAATTCTGAAATAACCTTTTAATATTATTTATACCGGTATAAGTGTAGGCCTAACCTATTCCGGTAAACTGAAGCATGGACGAAGTTTAGGATGGTCTCAAAGTTATCAACTTTTAAAGTGTAATTTAAAGTATAATTTGTTTTTCTCATATGGTAATATCTGAAAATTATTTCATTTATCTAAAAATACATTTAAAATCAATTATACGATTCCTCTACTTTAGCATTTTGTTATAAATCAAAATAAAACATGGCGGCTGAGAATCGTTTGTCTACTTCTTTACAGTCACTGACAAAAGTGAAATAAAATATTTCTGGCAAACTGACAACATTGCAAAGCTAGAGAGAGATAGCGCTATCTGTTTTGTTGCATGTTAGACAAGGATAGCAACACTATTGTCAATCATACACTAACTACCATTATAACGTGGACCTCACTATAGTAGTGTTGTTCTGTAATTTTACAAATTAACAAAGGAACTTTATTAACTCTATTAAGCTATTCAATACTGTACCTGATAGTATATGCCACTAAATTTATTTTTAGAAACAATTAAAAACGTTTTGTTGTTGAATCCTTATTATGTAGGAGAAGACATTTATAAAAATGTTGATAGTATAACAATTTAATCTGGTACATTTTAATATATTTATTGACTGTCTGTGATTTTGTAACTATTAGCGTACATGTTTTGAATCTTGTTGAATTTTGACTGTTGTAGTACAGTACTCTTGACGATCTCAAGAGTCTTCTACTAAAAAATCTGGTGTGGTACACTCACACAACTTTCCTTGCTCATTAATCTATAAGCCTCATTCTCAAACGAGGATAATTTAGGGGAATAACATTATGCCGATTGGCGGCTAAATAATTAAAACTACGATTATACTATTGTTATTGTTTTCAGAGTACATTTTCCTTTGTTTGAATTATGAAATTTGAGGAGTTTTTAAAAGTTGTCAAAACAGCTGTTCTACAAATAAAATACAGACATGTGTTCTTTTGAATAAACTGCTCTACCTACCTACCTCACGCACGAGAAGGAGGTTACAAAGTAAATTTCTCAGGGATGGGGTGGACCCCCTGTTAGTTTCTCAGGGAGGAGACTCATGCCAGTTCATATAGCTGATATATAACTATACAGGGTATGAATTTGAAAAAAATCGGTCAAGTCATTTTTGAGAAAATCGTGATAGAAATTAAACGAAATTCATTGTTCTCAGGAATATTACGGAGCTCCTGCAATTTTCCCAAAAATGAGACTCATGTCAGTTGATAGGGCTTATAAAAAGCTATCTAGGGTATAAATTTGAAGAAAATCGTTAGAGCCGTTTTCGAGAAAACCGTGAAAAACATGGTTTTTTAGCCATTATCTTGAATTTTTAATATTTTTAGCCATTGAATTGAATTTTATTGAATTCCTTATTGTCGGATCCTCATGGTATAAGGACCTTAAGTTTAAAATTTCAAGTCAATCGGTTGATTAGGAATGGAGTTATCGTGTTCACAGAAACACACACACACACACACACACACACACACACACACACACACACACACACACACAGACCAACACCCAAAAATCATGTTTTTGGACTCAGGGGACCTTGAGACGTATAGAAAACATGAAATTAGGGTAGCTTAAATTTTTTTGGAAAGCAATACTTTCCTTACCTATGGTAATAGGACAAGGAAAGTAAAAAGGATTTGATTTGATTGTATTAATTATGTTTGCGTGATAATTTCCACTTTGAATTTTGAACATTGTCATTTTTAAAATCGATAACAATAGTTATATGGAAAGTAATTTAGCAAAGTCTGACCCCGAGTTGTTGTATGGCAGCTTCTTGCTGCTGCATCATCTGCAGGTTGGCATCATCTGCCTGCGCCTGCATCTGCGCCTGCCTGCTGTTGCCAGAGCTCGGCCAATTGTCCTGCAACTCTATCAGCTGTTCATCGCCAAATCTGCTCTCTAAAACAACAAGTCAGCGTTAAATACAGGCAAATACCTAAATAGGGGTATTCACAATGTTGGAGTTAGCTGGCTAAGTCGAGCTATTCACTAACTCCTGCTATTTGCTAAGTCTGTGTTAACTCAATGCTATATAGTAGGCGAGATAGCAGATAGCGCAGGTTTGAGTCCGCTAGCTCTAGCTAACTCTGTTAAAACGGCGGCCATATTTGTTTTGATCATATTTGGTAGCAAAAGTGAGGTTATAAACTTTGAGTTACACAAATTATCCGCTTGGAACGCTATTGCAGTTAACTTATAGCAGTTGACTTTAGATGGGGCGTTCACAATCCAACAGCGTTATCAAACAGCACTTTAGCTGGCTAAAACAACATTGTGAATACCCCTATTGAAGAATTATTATATTTATATTGAAATAGAGATAAATCATCTTTCTTCTAAAATGTGGTACAAAATAAATTTACTAATTGAATAAACTAGTATCATTTTTCTGTTTTTTTTCTACGGAAGACACAGCTAGTTTTGGCCAAAACTTGTCATTTTCAAGTGTCAAAATGAATTCGTATAATCCTTATAATAGCGTATTATATTTTTGTTCACTTCCTAATAATTTAATTTGATTGTTGAAAATTACATTCATAATCGGCCGAACCTAGTTATAATTGAAAAAAACTGAAAGGTTCTAGTTAACTGAAAGGTACAAAAAACTGAAAGGTACAAAAAAACTATCAAGTATCCATGGAAAAATAAATCAAGCGTCATGTTCATTGTACCACCTATACTACATAATATAGTCCGGGCGCAAATGTCATGAAAAAGACACTCCGTAGTCATTTTCGGGTAACAGTCAATCGATTTGTAATTATATTTGATAAAAAAAGTTATTCTTGTATTTTGTCTTTAAAATCAGCGGTTTTTTGTTAATCAAGAAATAACATTTTAAACGGCAGCCATTTTGTTTTATTATTTTGAAAAATTTTCATAATTTTTTGTAACTCTGCCTTGTTGTCATAAATGGTTGTGCAAAGTTTCATTTCCATATGTTCAGCCATTGTTGAAAAAAAAATAGTAAGTGGAAAAACAAAATGGCGGTTGTGAGTAACTAAGGACTTTCGGATGGATTAAAAATTATATTCGGATATGTATCGTACCCAGGAACAATGGCTTAGAATACTAGTAGGGAGTTTGGAAACATCCTGTATACTCGGAAATATTTTCCCCAATTTTCATTTCAATAACAGCTTGAAATCAGCAAACCACTTGCCTCATTCTTGTCGTTTTTCATTATTGTACAGGCAGAGGCTTAGTGTGCACATGGCTTTCAAGTTGAACAACGTACGTGTAGTGTAAAGTCTGTTAGAATATTGTCGTGGTATTACTGTTAATCGTAGAACGTGTTTGTGTGATTTGATTGTTTGGTAGAGAAGTATTAGGTTGTGATTTTAATTTTGTTTTAGTTTGAAAAATAATATTCATATGTGATAATATGACAGTAGTAAGAATTTTCCATTCGTTTACCTATGAAATGTGTCATCCATTCGTCTGTTTATTTGTGCGAATTAGACTGATTTCGAATGATGCATTATTATATCAAGATATATCTCATAAGAAAGTTTCTTTTGGCAATTATCTGAGATTATTATGGAACATTCTTTTTTCTATCGCTATGCATATATACAAATTCTTTTTTATCTCATTACTATTGTATTTTTATAACTTAAAAGTAAAAACAACACTCACCTTCTTTTGGTGTGGCGACTACCGTTTCGTGCTGGTGTTGCACATTCTCAAGCCAAACAGAAAATCTTAACAGCCAAATGAGTTAATGTTTTGTTTGAGAATGTGCAACACTAGCACGAAACGGTCGTCGCCACACCAAAAGAATGTGTTTTTTTTACTTAAAAGTTATAAAAATACAATAGTAATGGGATAAAAAAGAATTTGTAAAGATGCATATGGATAGAAAAAAGAAGTTCCCACAATAATCTCAGATAATTGCCAAAAGAAACTTTCTTATGAGTTATATTCTCTCTTATGAGAAAACAAGATGGATAACCAACAACGAATTTTTATTCCAATTGATATTTATGGTGTGAATTGTTTTCTTCACATTTTTCTATAAATATGGAACCTGCAGTATCTATACATGTCAATTAGAGAGAAATAACAAAATTTGGTTAGAGTTGATTTATATGTAACTTAAGACTCTGACATCTGAAGCCCTTTTTCAGAAACTATTAGGAAATAGCTATAATGGATTGGTAGGTTGTAAAGTAAATCGTTCTGGCTGGGGGGATAAGTGGTGCACAAATATTATAAAATATTTTGGTGAAGAGCTGCTTAGAAAAATAAAAACTGGCACAAATTCTGGAAAACAATTTGGAGAATTTTTAGCTGAAAATCTAATAGAATATGAAAAACAGCATGAGAAGAAATTCAGTAGGGGTATTCACAGTGTTGTTTTAGCCAGCTAAAGTGCTATTCGATAACTCTGGATTGTGAACGCCCCATCTAAAACCATCTGCTAACCAGCTAACTGCAGTAGCGATCCAAGCAGATAATTTGTGTAACTTAAAGTTAGTTTGAAAAAGTAAGATTATAAATATATGGTTGCCATTTTAACAGAGATAGCTAGAGTTAGCGGACTCAAACCTACGCTATCTGCTAGGGGTATTCACAATGTTGGAGTAAGCTGGCAAAGTCAAGCTGTTCGCTATCTCCAGCTATTTGCTAAGTCTGTGTTAACTCAACGCTATAGTGGTACGTTAGAAAAAAAATAACAGACGAGATAGCAGATAACGCAGGTTTGAGTCCGCTAACTTTAGCTATCTCTGTTAAAACGGCAGCCATATGTTTATAATCTTACTTTTGAGTTATAATAAACTTTGACTTACACAAATTATCCGCTTGGATCGCTACTGCAGTTAGCTAATAGCAGATGGTTTTAGATGGGGCGTTCACAATCCAGAGTTATCAAATAGCACTTTAGCTGGCTAAAACAACATTGTGAATAACCCTGCTATCTCGTCTGTTAATTTTTTTCTAACGTACCACTATAGCATTGAGTTAACACAGACTTAGCAAATAGCTGGAGATAGCGAATAGCTTGACTTAGCCAGCTTAATCCAACATTGTGAATACCCCTATTGTGAGCTGGCAAGGTAAGACGGCATCTACACATACTGATGTAAAAGTACTTGAAACAACTCAAGAAGAAGCAGACACAAAAGTTTGAAAAGTTTTTTTGTCAGGTGAATATAGACACTCGCATAGGATATATTGGCGAAGCAAGATGGTGGCTTTTCACAAAGAATAATTATAATAAGGAATGTCTACAACCAACAAAACAAGCACTCCATCCAGCTATCCAGAGAGCAAATCTTCAGGCTTCGACAAGGAACCAATCTACAATTTAATTCTTTGAGATACCGTCCCCAGAAGAACAAGGCTGGAGAAGAATTGAGCTGGGATATGGACCAATAATGTGCTTTAAACCTTGGGCTCCACCATCCCTTCTGGAAATGAGTAGATGTGGTTGTAAAATCACAAAATGCACCAGAACTTGTGACCAGAATCAGTTGTAAGTGCATAGAACTGTGCCTTTGCAATGGTGATTTAGAACTATGCGATAATGTAAGAGACACTACAGATGATGACGATAATATCTATAATAATAAGCGATAAAGAAGGGAACAGTGATGACGAAAATAGGAAAAAATAATGATTTTCAATTCAATGATGTCACAGAATACTGAATACTGTTAATCAAACATGATAGACTTGATAGACTACAACACTCACCACTTAAAAGTAAGCCTACTGAGGACTGAGGGGAAAATCACGTAAAACAGTAAAATAAAATACGAAAAACAAACCAACCTTTAAAAATTATTTGGGTCCGCCTTCAAAACGATTTTAAGTTTAATCTAATCTAATCAAGTAAGAGGCCCAGTAAGTCAAGTTTCAAACTATTATAAAGAAACCCAATTTATCGACTCAATATTCAATCGATACATGCTCTATTACATGCGTAGTTGAGATCAACCCCCAAAAAATCATAAAAAACCTATGCACAAGTTCCATCAAATCACTTATATTTATTTTCTAATATATTTTTGAAGAACAAATATAAATAAGCTGTATGACAAAAAAAAACAAAGCCATAACAATACCTGTTATTAACGAAGACGTCTAAATACACCTGTGTTGAATATATCTTGATGTATGTTTATTACTTTCAAATAGCTCTACCGTTCAGCATGGATTATTTCTGAATATATTTTAAACTGTTCTTGTTCAATATTGTAAAACTACTGAATACAATAATATTATTCACAAGGAATGTTTTCAATTATTTAGAAATTGAATTTTTGGCCTATTTAAATCGATAACGACGACAATATCATATAAGTAGTTTATTATCATGCTGGAATGAAAAATGAGTTTTGCTCTGCATGTAATACTTTTTCAGGCTTATAAAGTTCAATTAGGCTACTCATGGAATTAGTATTCTGGATAGAATTCATTCATTAAATATTGTTATTCAGTGAATTGTGAACACTCTGAGGGTAAAATCAATTCGAAATCTCTCGCTATTACCAGAAAGCAACCAGTTAGATAAAGGTTCTGTCAAAAAGGGTGATGGCCGTCATCTTTGATTTTTCTATGATGTCGAATATTTTCGTGGTTTCCATCATCATTATACTTATTCGGCTTGTTGTTACAAAGAGATTGAGACCAATTGAAAATTTCTATCTTGAATTAGTCATGAAAAGATTTTATAGTTCTGGCTTGTTACTTCATGCGTATGAAAAACCGCACCAGATAATCATGCTTATCATGAAAATCATGTTTTTTTTAGGGCGCTGGAGTACACATTAATATTGACGAACTGCGCATGAAGATATATAGTTTTAAGATTTAAAACTGAAAAATGATTCTAATTTCATAGATTTTATTTTTTTCTGTATCTCTTGCACAAAAAAGTTATACTGGAATGAAATTTGAAACAATTGAGAAAAAAATTTGTAGGGCTTTTAAAGGTTATAACTGATAAAATATGCGTTTTAGAGGGAATCTTCATAGACAAAAAATTGTAGAGAAGGATTTTTAGAATATTATCGTCCAAAAACGGTCAAATATCTCTAACGCTCATTCAGGAGCAGCCCATCAGCAACTCTTGAAGTTGCTCTTGGCTTACTGCCATTGAACATTTTTATAATGGCAGAAGCACGAAAATCAGCCTATCGACTAAAATTTGCAGGCCAATGGAGAGAAGGCCTGTCTGGAACAGGCCACTGCGCAATCACCAAAGCTGTTGATCACAGCCCTGTGCTTGAAATGACATCAGATGTCATGAGTTCGGAGTTGGTTTTCACTAAACCTTTCTCTGTTAAATTCTGCTCTAGAGAGGAGTGGAAGTCTGAGGAAGGGCCCAATCCTAAAAAGGGAAACTTTGTCTGGCACACGGACGGTTCTTGATTACGTCCTAAAGACTCCAGTCATGGAGTATAAGACAAGTCATGTTATTACATAATAATTCTAACACTAAGTAGTTCAACCTAGTTTAGGTTTGAAAGGAATTCTTGTACACTATAAAAAGCTCTATCAACTAAATATTTTTTAATTTGTTTTTTGAAAATCTTCAAATCATCATTACTTTTCAAGATTTGAGGTAGCTTGTTATAAAATTTCCTACCAATATAATCTGGTTTTTGTTCAAATAACCTACTATTGTGACCCATTATATGATAATCTGCTCTGTTTCGCGTATTATACTCATGAACATCTGAATTCTGGATCACACCACTCGTTTTCACATGCATTACAACTTCATATACATACAAAGATGGCACAGTTAATAGACCAAGCTTTTTAAATAAAGGCCTACAAGAGTCTAACCTATTCACTTTCTCTATACATCTGAGTGCCTTCTTTTGAATCTTAAACACCCTGTCCATATTTTGTTGAGATGAATTACCCCATACTAAAATAGCATACCTAATATGAGATAGTATAAGTCCATGGTAAGCAGTTAACAGTAGTTTTTTATCATTCAGCCTAGCAAGCTGCCGCAGGACAAATACCCCAGATGATATCTTATTACATATCCTCTCAATGTAAGGATGCCATGTTAATTTCCTGTCCAATAAAATTCCCAAGAATGCTACTTTCTCTTCTTGGTCTAATTCATTTTCCTCTACAAACACATTTATTTCTCTATCCTCTACTGAATTATATTTACTTTTGAATTGTAGGAATTGACATTTCTTACTATTTATTGTTAATTGCCTTTGCTTCAAGAATTGGACAATTGACTGTACTCCAGTAAAAGCATTTATTTCTAGACTATCTAATAAATAATTGTTAAAGATAAGCGATGTGTCATCAGCAAACAACAGAGCTCTGTGATCTTTTAACTCTTTTGGTAATTGGTTCACATACAACAGAAACAGTAAGGGACCCAGAATTGAGCCTTGAGGTACTCCAGCCTGGACCTCCAGTTTTTGAGATTTAATTTTTACTATTTCATTCCCATCCACCTTGGTAAGCTCAACACACTGGTTTCTACCTATGAGATATGATTCAAACCATTTTAGTTCTATACCATTC
Organism: Nilaparvata lugens; assembly: GCF_014356525.2. Taxonomy (NCBI): domain Eukaryota; kingdom Metazoa; phylum Arthropoda; class Insecta; order Hemiptera; family Delphacidae; genus Nilaparvata; species Nilaparvata lugens. The sequence goes on from NC_052509.1 coordinate 20,169,547, forward strand.
ACACCTACAGTTTTTAGTATTTCCAATAATATTCTATGGTTCACACAATCAAAAGCTTTGGATAAATCAAGAAATATTGCGGCTGCCTTCTCACCTGAATCTATTATATCTATTAGTCTTTCAACAAGGGATACTATTGCAGTCTTAGTAGATTTCCCTTTCTGGAACCCATGCTGTTCATCACATATGAAATTAATTTCTTCCAGGTGCATCAATAGCCTATTTAAAACTACTCTTTCAAAAATTTTACTTATTACATTTAGAATACTAATGGGTCTATAATTTTCAACTCTTTCAGAATCACCGCTCTTGAAAATTGGCAAAATTTTTCCTTGTTTCAGATCATCAGGGAAAATACCCTGCTCTAGTGAAGTATTAAGGAGATGCAATAAAGGGTCCAGTAATTCATTTTCACATTCTTTTAAAATTTTGCTTGAGACCCCATCCAATCCTACTGTTTTTTTGTTATTCAATTTTTTATTATTCTTGACAACTCATCTCTTGATAATGGATGAAATTTAAATACCTTTTCAATTGGCTCAGCATTTAATGTAGTTGTATTACAAGTATTAGTGTTCAGTGACTTTTGGAGATTATATGCAACCTGTTGATAATACTTATTGAAAAAGTTACAAATGTCTATACTATCATCCATATAATTCCATGTTCATCGATTATCCTAGGGACATTAGTAACTGTATCTTTTTGAGCTGCTCTCCTATTTCTATTAATTACCTCCCAAACAGCAGAGTTAAAATTGGTACTAGTTGTTAATATTTCAGCTGTTTTCTTACACTTAGCTTTCCTCACTTCTTTTGCATAGTTTTTCTTTAGACATTTGTATTTGACTTCACTCGGAACATCCCTCACTAATTTAAATTCCTCATAAGCTTCCCTAACAATATTTCTTTGAGTAAGAATATCTTCAGTTATCCATTCATCTACTTTGTCCAATTTACTTTTTACTTTGACTTTTTTTATTGGACAGCATACACTAATGTGAAATCTTAGAGTATCAATGAATTGCTTATATTTGTAATTTAGGTTACAACTGTTATAAACACTACTCCAATTTTCTTGAAGCAGTTCCTGCTTCAAACAATTTATATTTCCTAGCTCATATTGCTGAATTTCTTTCACAAAAGTTTTTTTCTGCTTGGATTCTGGCCCTGCAACTTAACATCTAAAATTTGATAGTTATGATCTGATAGATCTGAGCTACCTAACCTGACATTACAACCTTCTATATTTGTGAGGATATTATCAATAATTGTCTGTGAAGTTCGAGTTACTCTTGTATATTCGTGGACCTTAATTTCTAAATTATTCATATTAATAATATCTCTAATATCCTCTGTCATTTTATCCTGCCTGGCAAAATCGGTATTGAAATCTCCTACTACTATAACATTTGTGAAACGAGCGGTTGTAATTTCCAAAAGTGTGTGGAGCAGCTCACAAAATTTTTGCCAGTCTCCATTTGGTGACCTATAGATACCTAACACTGCTACCTCAAATCGATCATCAATTTTTAACCTTAGTCCCGTCACCTCTAAATCCATCTCAACAGAAAATCTCTTAACAAAATCCAGTTCATAAGTTTGGGTATGTTTAGCATTGCTAGTGAATATACATACACCACCACTTCTATGAGCTATTCTACAAAATTCTGATCTCAGTGAATAGCCTGGAATCCTAACTTGATTTATTTCCTTTATTTTTAAGCCATGCTCTGTGAAAATAACAATGTCAGGATCCTCCTGTTTAAGAAATACTTCTAATCTGTCAATTTTGTTGCGAAGATACTGAATATTTTGATGATAAATACTAAAAACCTTACCATCTTGTGCTACTCTATCTCTAGCATTTGTAGCTATTTCCCTTTCCCTGTTTTGAGCCAATTTACTAAAAAATCGTTATTTGTTTTTTTGACTGTTTTTAAACCAGAGGATTGCAAACGGCTTTCAATCAGCTCTGCCAATCTATTACAAAATATTACTTTGCCAGATCGATTTAGATGCAACCCATGATTAGTGAAGTTATGTCTTTTCAGCCTTTCATTTAGAAAACAAATCCCCAGTTGTTTAGAATTCTTATTTTTTAGGCTGTTGATTGTATTATGGATTGATTTGTTTGTCGAATTGATTGCTTCATTTAACTCTGGCCTATCAAACCTATTAGGAATAGTACTTATTATTAAGTTTGTTTTTTTGCTGAGTGGCACAATTTCCTTGATTTTTTCTGTTACTTGAGGAAGATGATTCAAGTTAGGTTCATTTATATTATTTGAGCCACCCAGTACAATTAGATAGTCATTTTCATCAAAGTCTTTAGTTTGTTCCCTAGCTGACTCTACAACTGCATTAATTGATGCACTTGGCTTGAAAAAACATTGGACATCAAATTTATTTTTCAATCTTTTATCAAGGAGATCACTGCAATCACGTCCATGACTGGACGTCAGTAGCAGAACTCTCCCTTTCCTATCTTTATTTCCCTCAGCTATATTTTTGGTTGCTGTCTTCAAAACCTCACTGTACGTTTTATTTCGACCATTTTCAGAGCATTTCCCATCATTTAGGTTAGATTCTATTTTTTTGCATTTGGACGGAGGTTCTATCATACATTTAGTATTATCAAATTTAGATTTTAGTTTCTTTATTTCCTCCGACATTAGACTACATTGATTTTTTAGATTTAGTATTTCTTTTTTATGGTCTTCATCTTGTAATTTTATAATCAGTTCCAAAGATTTAATTTCTTCTACCATCCCTAACCTTTCTTCCTCAGACGTTTTTAGAGTTACTTCTAATTGGTTTTTTAAATTAGTGTGGCTACTTTGTAGTTGAGCAACTTTTTCGGCTAAAGTAGTTTGAGGAACTGGGGTTTTTGGTTTTGGCGTTTTTGAATTTTGGTTTTGGGAACGCGTAAGTACATAGTAATGTTTACATTTCTATTAATAACCTTCGGGGTTCTATTTGAGCTCATCTTCCTATCTAAGAAATTATATTACTTGCAATAATAATAATTGATTTATAAATGATAGGATTTTAATTGGGTTATAATTTTAGTCAAGTAAACTATCTATGTTTATTTTTAAATCTCGAAAACCTAACCTCAAAATAACCTCTAAACGATGTTTGGCTTATAAAATAGAATTAAGAATTAAAATCTAAAACAAAATGATAAAACGTGATCAAGAAACAATTAATAATGAAATAAAGTTCAAATTGGTGTGGGAGTGCCACAAAAAACTCAGCAGGCTTGCAACACGCAGCTCTGTGCATCTTGGTTGGGTACCTGGCCATGTAAGCATAGGAGGTAACGAGCGTGTAGATGAGCTTGCTAAGCGGGGTTCCAGTATGCCATTATTTGGCCCAGAGCCTTGCTGTGGCATAAGCAAAACAACTGCCTTCCACAAAATAAGTAAATGGTCCAGGGACTTACATCACCAGAAATGGCAGGGTCACCCTGGTCAAGCACTTGGCAAAAGGCTGCTGGCAGACGCAAGCCCTCGATTCACCAGCTGGCTGGTGAGTCTGGGTAGAGGTCTGGTGATTGCCCTTATAACTGGACATGGCCACTTCAGGTAACATCTCCACACAATTGGACTCAGAAATGGAAGCCAGATGTGTAGTCTTTGTAATCAGTCTGAAGAGACTGCCAAGCATATCATACTGGATTGCAAAAGACTTGAAGCTAGAAGAAGCGCTCTGTTTGGCTGCAAGCAACCAGGCGAGGAATGGGATGTTGGTATAGGGAAGAAACTCCTGGACCTTGTAAAGGACACGGGAGTTGGTTTGCCTAACTAACATACTTTGGGACACACAATAAGCTTCGGTTGACGTGTGAGGTTCTTTGAATCCGAACCTTCAAAAACATAAACATAAACGCTCATTGAAATACAAGCGATATAGAAAAACCTTGAAAATTTTGGAGGCCTTCTTGTCTTTGAGGTGTTTGCCTGTGATTTCGACAAATCATCATTGCATTTGTCATTATGTTGGACTTAACGAATAAATTGAGCAGTAGTTGAACCCCAAATCTTTTAGCTTGGGGGTTCAACCTCATGATCTATTGGGGAGAAAGGTCAAGAGGATATAGAGTATTGAGCATAATCAAGTGTAAAGGTAATCAATAATACTTTTAAGGAATTACCCCCCAAAGATTAAGCATATTTTCTACAAATATGGATTTTTGTCCTGTTCATATTTTTCTTGTTTGATTTTTACTTCGGGAGTTGGTCTACCATCATGTTTTAATTTAAATCTATCCTCAATATTTATAATGTTTGTCTTTAACAAATACTGAACCTTATTCATATTTCTTCATCAAAATGCTGTTAGGGTAAAACAATAAATTATATTCACACACTCACTAAAAGAAAATGGACACACTAAAAATACTCACAAATACACGAAACACACTAGAAATTAGTATATTCTTCAACACGCAAAACAAATTTATATAACGAAAAATGCAGTGAAATCTATCACAACTGTGTACAGTGTATACCCGAAACCGTACCGTATAACCTCAAAACTGTCACGCTTACTTCTTGTTTACCGCTTTTTTACTGTTTACTGCCACCAAATTTAAATTTATTGGTTTTGAGCAAGTTCAAGATGGCACTGATACTGAATCCATATCACGAATACTCACGATCCATTCCGAGGTTTACCGAATGCTTCACTTGCCTCGGCTATGTTCGGCTACTCTCGGATGAACTCGTGCAAGCTTGGTTCAGGCAGGATTGTGAACCAAATTAGTGCTAGCAAACCGATTCCCCTCCTCCGTTCTACTACCTCACCCAGCCCTGTTTTCGGGTTAGATTGGGGAATGAACACTGCTTTCCACCACCTCCCGGCTCGTCACTCCATTTGGTGCTGTTTCAAATCACTCCGGCAGCAAAACATCGACGTTAAGTTTACGTAGATGAAAAATGTTGTGATGTAATTTCATGAGTATAAAATAAAAATATAATTATTTGAGTTGCAAATTCATCATTGTATAGGAAGTTGATTCAATTCTGGGGGTTCAATGAACCATTGAACTCATAGGACGAGCCGCCGCTGAAATTGATACATCTTCCACGGTTCTTACCAGAAAATGACAACGGAAGTAAATTTGCGCCTAGTAAGTGAGATTCAATTCAAACTGTCAGCCTAAGTTGAATAAGAAGGCTTCATGTCATTGATAAGAAATGTTAACAGTGTGGATAAAATTTCTCTATAGCAGACACGCAATAAGACAACTGAGAGTTTTGCACTGTTGTCAGATATGGAACTGATCAAGCAAGAGAAAGTCATTCGTTCCCGAGCACAAAGTGGCAATGTTGATCTTCCAGTGTTGCTTACTGACAACAGCACAAAATTTCTCAGATACCTGATATGTACCTGCTACTTTAATGACACTAATAGTGATACTGATTCACCACAAATTATCTGCGTTGAATGAATAAGGAGCAATGTCATTTATCTGGAATGATACTTACAGTTTGAATCGAATCTCACAATACCAAGTTTCAAGTTTCTTCAAAGATAATTAAATTAATTCACAAAAAGAAAGATAGTTTTTCATTTTATGATTTGAAATAAAAATCAGTAGCAAATGGTGTTTTACCTCCAAACAAATCTTTTGAATTAACGGACGGAGGAGGAGCAACGCTAACAAGGCCAGAATTGGCGCGATTCTTCTTCATTTCGTCGCACTCCCATTCGTAGGTTTTCGCCAGTATTTCTTTGAAAGCACTCAGAGTTTCTGTGAACTCGTCTTGCAGCCGTTCCCTCTGCATCTTCAATTCTCTCTGGAAATGCATGCATCGAAATTATTATTATTGAGAAAAAAAATTCGGATCACAATTCAAATCACTCAAACATTAAATTTTTTTGCTGGATGATGCCCAATTTTCTTCGTGCGTGGGTGGTAATTGGATACTTTATACATTTCAAGCAATCGTATCATTACATAAATTTACAAAGAAATAATTCATACGGGTCAATTTAGTTAAAACTCTCAAGGATAAACCGTGAGTTTCGCTAAGTACGTTTAAAACGCAACCATTCAAAGTTTTCATTTTTCCGATATAATATGCGATTATTGAAAGCTTTAAAAGATACGTTTAATTTTTGTAACTTTTTCCTTTTTAGAATTGACTGATAAGTATCTAGAATGAGGACAAGACTGATAAATCAAAACAATATTATACTAAAATATGAAGTAGGGTAAATCTCGAAGCTCAAGTTTTACAAATTCGAAAATGAATATAATATTTTTTAAAAGCTAGAAGACTTTCAGATAGTAGTAATTTCGACTGAAATAGGTCATTTTGTACTATAAATAATTTGATCAGCGGTATCAGTTGAAATTTGATACTTTAAGTAGTAGTTCCCAAAATGAAGAGCGTAATAGAAGTTTTGAGTTAGATAAACTGTAAGAAAATTAGTACCATTCACTATGAATGATGTAGCCTACTTTTTGGCATTGAGAAAACAGCAATAGACCCAGCTTTACACTTATTGAAGCTAATGGGCCATCAAATCTATATTAAATCTACAGGTTTAATTGACCATTGGATTTAATAATGTGAGGAGTGGTCTCACATTTAAGAATATTTGAGATATAATCTTCAATCATTAAAAAGTAATTTTTTCTTTGACTTTATTATTTTTCCACTTAGGAATTAAAGAATAAGCAGTACAGTTTTAGACAATATTGTTCATCAATAGAAATCAGGCCTAATAATATTAATGAAAGTTGTATTACTGAATGTAATAATGTAATTATTTTTAATTTAAGTTTTTGCATAAAACAAGTTTATTTTACGAACCCATACATATTTAGTTCAATAAAAGTTATCATTTCGCAAAACAAACTATTCTCTAGGAGAAATCGAACAAATGCTGAAATGAAGTCATAGGAATGCAGCTGCATGCGTCATTAGCATATTGCGTCGGAAAACATCCAGCTTATTTATTCACGTGAAAAGCTATCTGTGATTCATTAGTGAATAGAACGTTCTCCAACACGAATAATTCGTTTGAATCAACTATTGTACAAAATTGTAGTCTATATTAATCCATGCTATATTATGTATAAAAATAAATGCTAGTAATGGATCAAATTTAATAACTGGCTTATATTTTATGAATATTCACTCAAAAAGTAGAAACTCATAATAATACTAGATACTAGATTGTTAATAATACTAGATTTTTTAAAATACGTGAGCAATATCTAACGTGTAATTTTCATGAATGGTATTACCTGTTCTGAAACACTGCGTTGGAAGGAAATCTGCTGCAATTCTTTCAAATGAGCGCCAGTATCTGTAGCTAGATTATTCGTGTAATGTTGAATTTGATGCCTGATTAAGAAACACAACAGTTAACTCATTGAATAGAGAGATGTATTTTCTGAATATAAAAATAAAAAAACAGCTAAAAGATAATTACTGGATATTGCTTTGAGCTTCTACACTAACACAACACAGGAGAACCTTATAAATATGGATGTTATCGGAATATTTTTACATCATTGACTGATTTTGTTTTTATTATTTTATAACTTCAACATCCATTCGACACCCAAGGAAGAAATGTAAGATGAGAACTTTGAACAATTAATTTTACTCAACATTGATTGGCGTTTTTTTTCTTTTTGTGTAGTTGATATTGATTGGCGTTGTTTCTTTTGAATAAAAATACTTTCACTTTCGATACATTCAAGTTATTGACGGAGCGAAGTGAGGTCTAAGATTCAAGTCGACGGTTTCGCATTTCTCTTTATGTATGAATTTATTCATATAACTTGTAAGTATGTTTATATTTATGTTCCGCATTTACGGCGAAACGCGGCAATAGGTTTTCATGAAATTTGACAGGTATGTTCATTTTTGAATTGCGCGTCGACGTAAATAAAAGTTTTTTTTTAGAAATTTTGCATTTTAAGGATAATATAGAAGGAAAAGCAGTTTCATTACCGCCAATATTACCGTAAAAATAAGACTATAGAATTATTCATGATAAATTAGCTGTCGAGTGGATTGCATGCATTTAATAACTCAAAGTAACTTTTTGTGTAGTTGAGAAGTTGATATTGTGGTAATTATTCATATTAAATGAAAAAGACTAAGAAATTGTCAAAAGCATATTCCTGTTCTATCATCTCATAAGCTTGTGTCATTTGATGTTGAAAATTTATTCACTAACATTCCGGTGGGAGAAAGTCTTGAAAGAGCTGAGGAAATAATGAAAGCCTCTTATCAATGATCATACACTCAGAGAAGAGCTGATAGGATTGATGAAGTTATGCACTCAGCAAAATTATTTCAAATTTAACAATAGATTTTTTGAACAAAGAGAGGGGTTGGTAATGGGGTCACCCCTCTCACCACTCCTATCTGAATTATTTATGGATAAGCTAGAAAGTAGAATTATTGAAAATAGTCATTTCAAAGATATAATTGTTTACTGGTTTCGATATGTAGCTGATATTATTTGCTTATGGAAAGGAAGTAACAGGCAACTTGACAATTTTCTTTCCTATCAGAATGCATTACATCAGAGTATGAAATTCACTGTAGAGGTAGAACAGGATTGTATATTGAATTTTCAGAAAACCAACCCTACTGATGCTATCATTCTTCTTCATTCTTGTCATCCTATTTCTCACAAACTTGCTTCTTTCAATAGCATGGTCTATAGAGCACTAACAATACCTATGAGCCATCATTATTTTGATATTGAGATCACTAAAATTAAACAGATAGCTGTCACAAATGGGTATGAAGAAAGTATGGTGGATAGATTATTGAGTAAAATTAACAGACAAATTTCAATCAATTTTAGCTTTGTAGGCTCAAACTGTGAGAAGACGTGGAAAACAATCCCATATTTAGGCCTTGTATCTGATAAGATAGGTAGGGAATTGAAGAGGAATGGATTTCATGTTGCTTTCAAGACCAAACCAATTTTAAATAGTTATTTAGCTGGAATAAAGACAAAATTGATATTTTAAATAAAAGTGGGGTGTACAAACTTAAATGTGGTGATTGTAATGCTTGTTATGTGGGTCAAACTGGTAGAAGTTTCAAAAGTAGAATTAAAGAACACATCAGAGATTGGAATAAACAAAATGGGGAATCTAACTTTGCAGAACATTTGATAACGAATAATCACAAGTTCACAGTTGAAGAGAATGTTGAGTTTCTGCATGTTAATAACAAAGGCAGAACTTTGAATATTCTAGAGGCTTTGGAAATAACAAGAGTAATTAAGGAAAATTCCCAGTATAGCTTAAATGACCAGATTCATTTCAACCAATACAACATTGCGAATTTAGTTTTATCATAACATTGTAAGCATATATTAGTCAATAGTTTTCCATTTACATATTTGATTTATTATCTTTCACTCGTTTTCTTGGTTCTTATTTTGTACTGAAAGTAAATTTTGTTATCATGGCGAATCTGTTGCTTAAGCCGCCATTTTGTGACACCAATGAGTGGGAGGACACTGTCTAGCTGGGCCAATGGCAGGCGTTCATATCCTTGACCAATAGCAGTACTCGCCTACTAGTATAAAAATTCTGTTTAGTTATAGTTTATAAGAGATTGACAATGGTGTAATAACCGAAACCGGTCTTTCTAAGTATCAATAAATCTGTCGTTTTTTGACAATTTCTTAGTGTTTTTCATTTAACTCAAAGTAACATAGTATTTTCTCTGCTTTCAACTCGGACTGAATAGTTGCCATTATGTTATGAAAGAAATTATCTTTTGATGGTAGTACTTGTTTACAACAGATTAATAGCTGAAACTATTTGAATATATTATTTGAAATCGTAGGCCTATCAACAGAATTTTGAATAAAGTAATTAAAATAAGATCACATGTTCATTTATAAACGATATCCTCATTATTGGATGACTGAGAAAAATATAATAGTGAAACTCACAACTGATCCCTCATATCTTGGGTGTCCTGAGCACTCCCCATCAAATTAGCCATCTTCTTCATTGAATGAACTGTAAAAAAGAAACATTACATTGATTAAACTACCAATCAATGTGAATTTAAGAGGGGAAATTACAAATCAGAGCATGGCTTTCCTAGTGGCATACCTGTATAATTTATCACCTCAAGGTTCATTTCCAGTCTTAATTTTACTTGATCAATTTGATTTGGATTTAGGTTAGTGTAGGCAGTAAATAAATTGAAGAGCTTGAAAAGATATGCATGGATGTGGAAAGTGTGTATAGCTGGTAAATGAATTATTATTTTGGTAAAGTTTAATAATTACACTATTAAAATTTACTAAAATAAATAATTATTAAGTTATTAATGCATTTAATCATGGAATCAATACATTAGGAAGCATCAAACAGACTTATCCCAAAAACTCTCTTCTATTTTGATGCATTCCAGAAATGAAGGTTATGTATAATTCATTCATTTTTTTCATTTATTCATATATTCATTTATTGTACAAAATAGTTTATTTATTATAATAGTTCTTTAATTCATACAAAACAGTAAAGACTGTAAATTTTGAAGTTAGAAGGCTATCAATGACCAAAACCCACATGAATGTAACAGTATTTTTTTGAAAATACTCAAACTTGAAAATTTCACATAGCCTAGAGTGAACACAACTATTACCATTATCATACAGACTTTTCTATTGAAGCCTTGTGTACACCACTGCGATCTCCATGACGGCGACTGGAGCAGTAGAAATACAATTATGAATTATATTAATTAATTATGAAAATTATATTAATTAATTATGAATTATTAATCCAGGCAGTTACCGCCATGCGAATTACAGTGGTATATGACTATAGGTACAAGACTATATGGTGTTATGACTAATATTCCAATTTAAATGCATGTTAAATATGAACATTTTTTGAAAAAAATATATGAAAACCCAGAACAGTTCTAGATCCGTAGAAAAGTATTTGTAAAGAGAGTCAATTTTAACCTTTTGTAAGAGGGTGGTTGTGGTATGTGTCTGCCTCAAAAATCTGAGAATAACCAAGATGTATAAGGAGCTATTGACCAATCAACATAAAAAACTAATTGAGAATAAGTATTACTCCACATGCTTTTCATATTCTCCAATGCGGGAAGGCCTCCTAGATTAGTTTAATCAAACTGCTTTGGGCAAAGGTTATGTTTGTAGGAGATTTTAGATGAATGTATTTTTGAGAAAGTAGCTTTCTATTCAACAAGGTAAATTCATCATAATTATCTTTCATTATGTACAATAGCTGCCCAGAATATTAAAATAATTATTAATACAAAGTGATTAGCTTTAAGACTTACCATTTTGAGAAATTTTTTGAATACTTGATCCAATGGTTTGCGCCAATTTTTTTGGATCTTTCTGTTGATCCCTCCCCATTCCATTATTCATTTGGGAGGAGTAATTTCCAAATCCGCCGTCCATTTCTAACACTGAAAAAAGTATAATATTAGACTGAGGATCTATAGTTAATAAGAGATATAAAGAAATCTGAAGAATAAATTTAGAATGTTTATAACTATAGTTTCAAGAATATATTAATTTATGAGTTCACCACACTGCTCTTTATTGCCTTATTATTAGGGTTGTCTATGGGTTAATGAATATTTGCAATAAGTTCTAAAGCTGAACTTGCTTGAGAAAAGGAAACTACTCTGGCCAAGATTATAATAAAAAGAATTAAGTAAGAAATCTGCAATCGATTGAGAAAAATGACAAATAGCATTTTTGAATAATTATCAATTATTATGAATTATATAGCAATTATTGCATAATAATCAATGTTTAGATAATAATATGTATTGAACGTGATACCCCAGGCACCTTAATCAGTAAATAACTATCATCATCGATTGAATAAATTAATATCATAGTAATTGAATAAAAATAATACTCAGTAATATTAATATGTAGCCTAATAAATAGAAAGATGTATCATGAACACAACCTAGGCTACAAAATGGGATAGAAAGTGAGCTGGTGTTTATTGTAGGCTAGGTCTGTTTTTAATCATTTACCTATTATCTTCTCCTTATCACCTAGCAATCTAAGATTAGTAAATAAATTATAAGAATTATACAAATAGTTGGAAACAAATACAATAATTATTAAACATGTAGGTAAAAATTTAATTTATTTATTTTATGTACGGTAATGCAATGTAAGAGTTAATACGATCCTATATTGTGCAGTCAGCAGCATATTATATTAAATAATGGAACAAAAAAATTTTGACATTTAAAAAGTGATTGAAAGAGTGTATCAATAGGTTAGAATAAATAAGATCGGCAATATTATTGAGCCTTATAATATTATAATGTACTATTCTTTAGAATTGTGTTATTATACATGATGGTAATTGTTCGATAATAGAAGCTTACCTGAATGTTTGCACACTTTTCACTAGAACTAACTAACAAAGCACATTTATCACACTTGAATTTACACTAAATTATAATTATCCAACAGAATAATTATGACTGATTTAAAAATGAAAATTCAAAACTCTTCAAAATTTCCTTTTTCTGTCTTCTGTCTTCATTTGACAACTTGAGCAATGCCATCATGATTACGAGTTTACGACATACAATTTCTAGATCCCAGATCTATTAAATGAATCCATCTCTATAGAATGATGAAAAAATCAATTTGAAAGTATAATTGATGATTCTCTAAATAAAATTAATTAAATCCTTGAAAATTATTCAGAAAAATACCGTTATCATTTTTAATGTATTTGGAATGTTGCAATGACACGAACAGCTGTTTGTCAGCTGATAATCAGAAAGCTATTTGGTGTGAATTGGTCTTGTCTTGTAGTTTGTCGTCAGTTTGTTGACATAGCCTAATTTTGTGTGTTATGTTTGGTGTAATTTGTCAATGTATGAATAGTCACGAATGATTACATTCCATTATTTACAGTTTGTTAATGCTTCTTATGATCACCATGTTCGCTTCAACAGTCTCGGAGTACCTGATAACTGGATGCAGACTAGTACCGGCAGTTTTTTTTATAAATTCAAATGTGCACAATGGTTAATAATTTTTGGACTACTGTAACCGCAATGGTTTCCCACGGCTTACTTGGAAAGTATATTCACATTACATGTGTCGTTGCATTGTATTGGGTAGTTTCAATAACTACTGTATTCATAAATAAAACATTACTGAGTGATAATGAACTTGATGCTCCGTTTTTTGTGATATGGTATCAATGTCTAACATCAGTATTTATTTGTCTATCTTTGAAAAACTTTTCAAGAATATTTCCTGAACTTGTCTCTTTTCCAGAGGGTTCCCCATTTGATAAAGACGTCATTAAAAAAGTGTTACCTCTATCTTTGATATTTGTTTGTATGATTGGATCAAACAATCTTTGTTTGAAATATGTTGGAGTAGCATTTTATTTTGTTGGACGCTCATTAACTACAGTTTTCAATGTAATTTTGACTTTCATCGTGCTTCGACAAAGAACTTCTTATCAGTGTATAACTTACTGTTGTATTATAGTCTCTGGCTTCTGGTTGGGCGTCTCTGAAGAACACGATATAGGATCTTTTTCATTCCTAGGGACATTTTTTGGAGTTATGGGACGTCATTAAAAAAGTGTTACCTCTATCTTTGATATTTGTTTGTATGATTGGATCAAACAATCTTTGTTTGAAATATGTTGGAGTAGCATTTTATTTTGTTGGACGCTCATTAACTACAGTTTTCAATGTAATTTTGACTTTCATCGTGCTTCGACAAAGAACTTCTTATCAGTGTATAACTTACTGTTGTATTATAGTCTCTGGCTTCTGGTTGGGCGTCTCTGAAGAACACGATATAGGATCTTTTTCATTCCTAGGGACATTTTTTGGAGTTATGGGTTCGTTATCTTTAGCTTTCTATTCAATCCATACAAAGACTGTTCTACCTAGTGTAAACAATCACATTTGGTTGTTATCCTACTACAATAATACTTATGCTTGTTTTATTTTTATTCCATTGATAATATTGAATGAAGAAATTGGCACCCTCATGAACTCTGAGAAACTTTTCACTGTACAATTTTGGAGCATTATGACTGCAGGTGGTTTATGCGGTTTTGCTATAGGTTATGTTACTTCTCTACAAATAAAAGTGACATCACCACTCACTCATAATATTTCGGGTACAGCTAAAGCTTGTGTTCAGACAGTTCTAGCCACTTACTGGTATCAGGAGAGTAAGCCATGGATGTGGTGGCTCTCAAACTGGATTGTGCTGTTCGGAAGCGCAGGCTATACTAGTGCTAAACAAAAAGAAATGCAAGAAAAATTCAAGCAAGAAAAGTCACCTTTAAAACCAATGAATAATGTTTAGGCTAACACTAGAGGTTGATATTTTCAAATTTGAATCTTAGCATGAAGCAAACCAATTTTACTACAGGACTTGTCTGAAGCACAAATTTTCTCTCAGATAGATATAAAATTTTGTAAATGTAGTAAACTTATATAACTCCTTAGGATTTGATATGGTAATTCACATTGCTCCACCAACCTAGAAAAAAATGAATATAGGATGAGATGATCTTGTGTACCATTGATAATTTATTTAAATTGCAATAATTTTCTGCTTTAGGAGTATCCGCCATTACTTTATCAACAATATATTAGGATACTTGTACCAAAATCTAATAGTTTCTTCAATGGAGTAGGTTGCACTCAATTTACTTTTACATTAATTAGTACCTATAAAATATATTATCAAATAATTACTAAACTCAAATTTCTCGTAAGGCCATTTTTCATAAAAGATTTACAATTATTGTTTGTCTCTCTACTTGTTGCAATAATATTATGGTTGTCTCGTTTATTAAACACAAACAATTTATGGAAATTTTATTGTGATTAGTCTTGAATGAGAAATTTATGAAGTTGCAATTTGTGTATGAAACCATCAAAATGTGTCAAATTGAAGATTACCATAATATATGTATTAATAAACGTAATGCTAAGCTCACACTTCTTTCTCTATATGACCAATTTTGCACAAAATCACATTCAATGCGAGTGCGGTCTATCTCTAAGACACCAACTTTTTGAATTGCAAGAAAACTAATAATGCTCATAAAAATTCTCAATAACATATCCTTCTGAAATAATGTTAAGTTATGATTGTATTTTTTAAATTACTCTCATACGGTACTACAAGCAAACCTCTGTTTTAGTTGTAGGCTACCAAACAATTGACTAATTCGTGAAAATTTATCTGTAAATTTGATTTCTCTTATTTCCATCACCAACTTTTACTGTATTTGAATCTGTGTTTTTCAATTTTTGAATTAATCTCAAAATATATTAAGTTAATACAAATTATCACAGTCAATTATCATTCACTGGATACACTCTATAATCTACTTATGATAAAGTAGCCTTTCTTATCAAATATATCAATTTATTCTTTTAATATCATTATATTTTTTTTATTGTCTTGCTTATAAGTAGATAAAAAATCCCAGACGATTATATAATTATAATTGATCTTGAATGATTCAGATTCAAATATGGTGCATAGTTCCTGACAGGACTGTTATTTTACTTTTGCTAATACTTCAATTTAATCTGAGGAAGTTCCTGAATTAATATTAGAACATGAAACATTTTATAGAAAAGATGTACAGTGGCGTAAAAACACTTTCATACAAACCTATAAAATCTTAGTTGGAATAATGTTTTTTCTAGAATGAAGTTAATTTAAAAATTGTTATCAACACACTCATAATGTTCAAAGTAAATCTTTTTAATTTGCCATACCAAACGATCATTCATTTTGGATGTGTAGATTAACAAATTTTGACTTGCATTCCATGTATGGTGAGGGATGTATTATAAATATTTTGAAATTTCTATTGAAAAGACACACCCTTTTTTAACTGAACACAAAATTTATTTCAAATATTTATTCATTTTTCAATTAGCGTAGCATTTATATTGCTCAAAAATGAAAAAATTATAATGTTTTGACTGATAATAATCATTATAGATTGGTAAAATTAATTATTGTTTATATGTATTACGACTGTAATCCTTTTGTAGGTAATTTTGTAGATTTAAACTTGAATGAAACTCTATAAAGGACTTATTAATTATAAATATGATTATTCACTCTTTTCCATCTGTATGAGTCTGTTTTCCATTTTTATATAGAGCTTTTCTCAAGTCTTGGTCTTCTTTATTAAATTGTTTCAATTTATTGTGATTATAGTTGTCTGTGATTCATTTAAAATGTGTATAGACACCAGTGATATTGCAGAAATTTGTACTTTTATTCAATAAATATTTTCAAATATTATGTGGCAGAGAATTGCATAAATTTCAATAGAATCTAGGATAATTCTGTTTCGTTTGAATTTATACAAAATTAAAAAAACTCAAATGAATTTTTAATTTTGTTTTATTTGAAATTTCCTTCAAGTATTTCTGATAATCTAATAGTATTGAATCCTTGATTGTATCACTTGGGTTTGCCTGTTGAATGTTAAAAATACTTGTGAGTTGTGAAAAATTACTTTGTATTATGAAGAGTTTATGATGTCGAGTTACATGATATAGTCCAGGCAACGAATGCTCAAATAAAGGTATAGAGGGAAAAGTTTGGAACAGTTGACAATGAAATTTGGAGGGAATGATTGGAACACAATTTTTGACTTTGCAGCTTTGTTGAGACTAGTTTGGAGGTAAGCGTATCAAAAATCCCAACCCCTACATCATGTGCTAAAGGGATGAGGGTGGTTTGAAAGTTGCATTTTCCACTTAATATGAACATTCATATTGAGTACCTATTGGAACGACTGTGAAACTAATCACAAGGGGTGTTTCTAAACTTCCTACCAAACAAAGACACTCAAAACTAAAACCGCTGCAACAGTCTTATGGGAATGCGTGAAATAGTCGAATTATACATGAAATGAAAGATAATTTAATGTTCTACAATCTCGTGATTAGCACATTCTTGTTTCATCAATTGTTGAAAAGTTATAAGACTTGAAAGAGCGAAAAAATGAAAGAAAAACTAGTTTTTCGAAAATGCATCACTTAGAACATAAATATCTTGAAAAGTATCAGATTTATCGAAAACCTCTACTAAATAAAACTTATAGAAAATTTATTAAGCTTCATTTTTACGAAGTTGATTATGTCAATAGAACACATTGTTTCCAAGATAAGAATAAGTGGAAAATGCAACTTTCAAACCACCCTCATCCCTTTAGCACATGATGTAGGGGTTGGGATTTTTGATACGCTCACCTCCAAACTAGTCTCAACAAAGCTGCAAAGTCAAAAATTGTGTTCCAATCATTCCCTCCAAATTTCATTGTCAACTGATCTATTATTGCTGAACAGAACATTTCACTCTCAACACTAAAACTGCTGCAACAGTCGTAGGGTAAAATAGCGTAAAATAGTGAAAATATACATCAAATTGAAGATAATTTGATGCTCTATCAGGTCATAATCAGCACGGATTTTTTTCATCAATCGTTCAAAAATTATAAGGCCGAAAAGATGAAAAACTGGAGGCAGAAGTGTTTTTTCAAAAAAATTCTCACCTTCTAGAGCGGATATCTCAGAAACTATGAGAGATATGGAAAAAATGTAGAGGACAAAACTTGTTGGTAATTTTGTAAGCTTGAATTTTGCACAGAATACAATAAGATGCATCGTTTCCGAGATAAATACAAAACATGAAATAATGCTACATTCAAACCACCCCCAACCCTCAAGCACAGGGGGTAAGGGTGAGGACTTTTGATATGTTAATCCTCTTACTATACTTAAAAGAGCTGTGGAGTTGAAAATTGTGTTCCAAACTTTTTCCTCTATAATCTTTCGTTGACTGGACTAATAGTTTTCTCACGTATAAAAATGTTCTCAATCTTTATTAAATGAAGATTATTTACCTTTTCTACAGTAACCAATATGGGAGTTAATAAATCTAACACCATTTTATCATGTATGGAATTGTATCATAATAGAATAAAATCACAATATTTTAGGCTATAATTTTCCGCTTGGATATATTCCACGAGAATTAAAACTGAAGTTTTGTGTTACATAGAACTACCCTAGTAAAAGAAGAAAAAATAGGCTATTTTGTTTCTTCTTCATTTGAATAGTAATAATTATTAAAATTCTGATTAAGAACAGTAACAGCCTACAGTAATATTGTTGACAGAGATTAACCGCCTTTGATACATTTCACAGAGGAGAAAAAACACTAAATTTAATGAAAAAACTATTCATGTAGATAGACAGATTATCATATGCTGGAATCTCACAATGAACAATAATATATGAGTTTCCAATTTTTGTTATCCAATAAAAGTTTTAATTTGTAATAATAAGATGGACACTCAAAAACATGGAAGATGATTATAAAAATTGAAAATCAAAGTACCCTACAATCAACTTTATTTTATTTCTCACAATTCTTTATATTGATACGAATAGCCCTTACCTAGAAAGTAAATATGGAAGATGAAGTACAAAATTTTCACAGACTGATAGTTTGGGTACTTTTTTAATCAAGATACCCACTGTACCGCGTTTAGTTCTTATCAGTGAATTTAGTAGGTACCGTACGGTATGGTACCACAGTATAAATACGGCAAGGATAGCCAGACCTACTCTTCAGTGAGACTTTATAAACATTATGAGGTCTAGGCCTACACAGACTAATAAATTATAGAAGATGTTTTATTGTTTCTTATGTGTGAAATGCTATATTTTATAGTATCAGCATCAAATACATCTAATTTTATTTTTATAATCTAGACTGAGTAGGTAGGCCTACCTATTCTAAAACTTAAAGGTGCATGCTGTGTAATTATAAGGTAGCCTACACGTACCTTTCTAGTTGTTAATCTAAGAAAAGGATGCAAATAGAAATTTCAGATCCTACTTTTGTTGCCAAATAGCTTGGAAATTCAGTTTCTATTTTCAAAGTTCGGTGACTAGTCAGCCTCAAGAATCTATCGTTAGCAAGTAGCATGTTTCAATCAAAAAGCAGCTCTTGGTCGTAAAATCAGTGCCAGTTGAAGTAAACAAAGCGTTTGAGTTGATCCAGATTGCCTTCTTCGGCTAAATTTGGACGATTGCTTATAATCATTCCATGCCTAAAGGCTGTTTATGGATTCCAGTTGAACCCCATTCTGGGGAAATTCACAAAACCTATATTGCCATTTATTATGAGAAATATTTGAACAATAAATGGATACTTTTATTGAGAGTTTAAATATAAATGTTAGATAGCATTAAAATCCGATAAGTTAAGAAGGACTTCTATTTGATAAGGATTTGAATCTTCACATAATATTTGGACCCAAGATTAATACCGTAAACCGGGGTGAAGTCGGACACTTTTTCAGGTTTTTTAAATATTTAAGTGGTTTATATTAAAATGATCATTTTCATACTTGGAATATAAAATCTACTGTTCTTCCCGGTGCTTTCTATCCCATTTTCATATTTGTACACCAACCCGTTTTTTTTTTTTTAAATCCCAAATTGTGTCCGGATTCACCCCATGGGTTGGGGTGAAGTCGGACACAGGTTGTTTTGCATTTATTTCCGAATTCTGATGACACTAGGGGCTATTTCGGACACATATTTTCGTTTTAAAAAAAAACAGAAAACCCTTTAAAAATAATTAGAAGCATTTATCCATAAAATTCACTATTGAAATTTACTATAATGCAAAATCAATAATGCAAAAAATCAAAAATACAATCAGATAATATGAAGGAATGAATTGAACACAATCAGATAATATTAGTATACATTCTTAATATTTACAAAGTCTTCTAGTCCAGGGAACATGAACTTTTCTCTACGCAGTTTTTTGGGTTTCAGTTTTGTTATGATTGATCCCAGTGACACAGTTTCAATGTCTGGGATATCAGGAAAACTGAAAGTAATCTCCTTTTTTCCATCCTTCTTTCTTAAAAATCGAATTTCATATTCGGTGTTCTCTGTATCAAGGATGTTTTCGATTCTTCCAACATAAACTTTGTCCCGGTTATCTTCTTGTGTCACGAATTTAACAAGGACGAAGTCACCTTCAGCCTTGTGCTCATCAGGGATGTCGACCAGCTCTTCATGGGAGGTGCCAGCATCACTTTCTTCAGACTCAGATGCAAAGATTCCTTCCTCTTCAGCCATAACAGTTTGCAGGACGTTATTGTCGGTGTCATTATTCAAACATGTTGTTGTGATGCTCTGCCCTGGATGGACAGTCACGCGTTTCCCACGACTTTTAGGAGTGTCACCTTTTCGTGTCTCCTCCAACTTTTCTCTTAGAGCATCGCACCAATTTGGTGAAGTATCATCTGCTTGCTTAGGTAGCTTCTTGAGCACCTCCTCTTTGTCTAATGGGATTAGACCAGTAGCCCTAAATCCAGCAATGATGTTCGCTCGAAGTTTGTCCCCCATGGATTCTATAGCTTCACGCAAAAGTCTGGGGAACACAGATTTTTGCACAGCACCTCTGTTCCTCTTCTTCCACTCTCCTAATGTGCTACGCCAGGCAGCTTTCATGCTTCTGAAAACTGCAACATCCAACGGCTGGAATAAGTGGGTAGAATTTGGCGGAAAGAAAACAAAATCAATGCCATTCAGCTTACACAGTCTTATAACCTCAGCTGAGAAGTGACTGGCTAGGTTGTCACCAATCAACAACTTTCTCCCCACTTTGTCACGAAAATAGACGAGGGCCACCGTGATGAACCATTCCTCGAACAGGCGCATGTCAAACCACCCACTCTTGCTACATCCATATCTCATTCCTGGGAGACCACCCTCTATCCAGGTGGGGTACAAAAATTGAGATTTGTACACAGTGAATGGTGGCAGTAGATCACCCCTCCCATTTACTGCCATCATAACACTAGTGGAGCTTTTAGAGTGGTCCATTATTCTTTCTGGACGGCGGCAGCCTCGACGCACAATTACTTTTTTGGATCCGGGGTCATCGGAAAAATTTGTTTCATCGAAGTTCACCCAATTTTCAGGTGGAATTGCAGCACTTCCTTCAGGCTCAAGAGTTTTGTCTAAGTGTTCAAAATAGCTTTTTACTGCCTCAGCATCAACTGCTGCTCTGCACCTCTTGATGTTCTCCGCGAACCTATTGGTCAGTTGGGGGTGTCTTTTTAAAAAATTCCAAGTCCAATCCTCTCCAGGCCTATTGTCTTTGAAACGCTTCACTACCCTACCCTCCCGGTTCAGAAAAGACTGCACAACATCTTTCACGTCTGCAGCGTGTAGTGGGTAACCCCACTCTGCACATACAAGGAGTCCATCCATCAAACATTGTTCATCATTGTTTGACAAAACAGGTTGTCCCCCCGGTTTACGATGCATTTGTCCTGAACGGCTTCTTTTCAGATAATCTGATAGCGTAGACCTTGGGACCCCATGTTTCTCTGCAGCTTTACGTATCGTTAGTAATCCAGTCTTCACCTCTCTTACAGCTTTTAGAAGTGATTCTTCACTATATTTCTTGTGGCCAGTTGGCCCAAGGACTGGCTTATATTTCCTTGTCATGTTGAAAACCCTTAAAAAAAAAGAATTTTGTCAATGCCTGAACTACACAATATTGACATGTTGTACTCCACAAAAAATATTTTTGCCCCCCCCCCATTTTAAAAAAGTAGGTCACGGTACGCCTCCGTACTACTAAGCTAATAATAATGAAACATTACACTGTAACTCATTTTATCTAAACATAAAATAATGAAAAAGTTCACAATATTGGCATGTTGTACCCCCTTCAAGAAAAAGTTATTCTACTCCCCCCCTCCCAACAATAAAAGTTGATCACAGTACACCTCTGTACCGACATGCATAGAATAGGTAATAAAAATGTAGGTACACAATAATGCATTAGCTAAACATAAAATAATGAAAAACTACACAATATTGGCATGTTGTACACCCCTTCACTCATAAAACATTTTGCCCCCCCCCCAAAAAAAGTTTGTCACGATACCGTATCTGTACGGTACCGCAATGCATAGAATAATGAAAAATTACGTTTGTTTTGACATTTAAACTTTAAACACCATTTTACAACCATTTTTGGCATGTCCGAATTCGCCCCTGAAAAGTGTGCCTTTCAGTATTTATTATATAAAAAATACTAAAAAGTCGAAAACATAGAATGTGAAAGTTTGGTTATGTAGCTGAGAATATGTATTATCGAAGAAAAATAAGTGCAAGCTTCAACTTACTTTGATATCGATGATTTGTGGAGGTTTTGATCAATATAAATGTAAATCAATATTTTTGGCACTTCAAATTTCTATTTATTCACTCGAAATATCACGTGTGTTGGTTCTTGAAACATGTAAACAACATTCAACAGCTTACTGCCTTCTCGAGTCACCACTTTTTGAGGTTATATCGAGTGTCTAATGCCTCCAAATTCAAAATCAGTAGACGCGGGTAGCTCTGTCCGACTTCGCCACAGTAGTCCGAATTCACCCCGGTTTACGGTATATACCGTATCACTTCATGAAGTATAATATATGACATATATTTTTCAATGTTGGTATTTGGTGGAAGATTGAAAAAACTATTTCATGCATTGTTTCTGCTATACCAACACTGAGCACTAAAATATTGAAGAATTGATTGGAGGAATCAATAAATCTGGTTGGTTTGAATTGGTAGAATCCTTATTTCTTATACCGGGTGTCTATAAATGAATATCGGGGTTTTAACGCTTTATAAGATTTATTACATTATACTTACAGTTATAAATGATATGTCAAATGAAAGAGCAACTCAAACAGTTTTTGTTCGTTGGTGAGCAAGATGGTGCGCCACCTCACTGGCATAACGAAGTACGCGATTGGTTGAACGTAACTGTACCCGACTGCTGGATTGGCCGCAAGGGGCCCAATGACAGAGCTTGCTATGCGTGGCCTACACGGCCACCCGACCTAACGCCATGCGATTTTCACCTTTGGGGTTTCATCAAGGATCGTGTGTATGTGTCTCCGTTACCAGCTGACCTCCTTGAATTACGAAAGAGGATTGAAGCAGCTGTTGCAACAATTAGAAGACAGAAGACACACTACTCAACGTTTGGGAAGAACTCGGCTATAGAATTGATGTGTGCCGTGTGTCAAATGGTCCTCACATAGAACACTTGTAAGCTTGTATATAAAACTGATTGAGTTGCTCTTTCATTTGACATATCATTAATAACTGTAAATATAATGTAATAAATCTTATAAAGCGTTAAAACCCCTATATTCATTTATAGACACCCAGTATTATAGAGAAAGATTTATAAACTTCGAAATATGTTAATTTATTCAATGTTGGCTAATATTATTATACTATTATGAAAAGGCACAACAAAATAGTCCCTTTTCATATCTTAATGTTCAGGGTTTTATAAAAGTTTTCTTCAAACATAGAAATAAATGTGAAGATAATGTATTGTTGGTTGAACAAACAGTATTTTTGGTGATATCTTTGGGTACGCGACTAGGTGCCACCTCGACTACTTGTACCCTTTTAAAACCGGTTTTTAGGGGACAAGTAGACGTGAGCCATACCCGTCTAGTTGTATCCTTTCTGAGGAGGTGACAACTAGTCGGGGGGACACCCTTTCGTGAGGGTGCGAGGTATCAAGTTGTTTACGGTCGGGACTAGTTGACACCTCCGGTCCAGTAGGTGTCAAGTAGTCGGGGGACAACTTGACGGCAATGGCATATTCTACGGTCACGACAACCTATCCCCTCGACTCCACTCCACAAGAAATCACCATTCCGGCTGGTTCTTCATTTGGAAGTTGGAAAATGCAACTATCAAGTTCTATATGAAAAGGCATTGAGATTCCTAATTTTGTATTTTCAACATCATGTCTTTGTGAGTGAGCCTTTTCAACCATGGTTCAATCAAGAATAATTATAGAAACAAACTGGATGTTGAAAGAGCCTCAAAATATTTCTTTCTTAATTCCAGAAATAATTTTTTTCTTTCAATATTTGCAGTGATAGATATGGCAACAAGCTACTCTTCTTAATAATCATACTCATAAAATTTGTTTGAACAGTGTCTGTGAGTGTAGAAGACACAGATACAACTTGAAAATTCTCATTGGCATTCTTATGGTCTGATTGCAATCTGAGCGCAAGTGTGTATAAATAATTATTTATCCTCATATTAATTACCAGACTTCATGTAATACCTCAGTTGATAACCAGACTGATAGCTTCATCTGCCATATCATTGATGAATGAAAATTTGACTGTCCTAGCATTAGGCTCAATTTACTCGTAAAAGGTGCGTCTGACGGGAAAATATAACTGAACAAAATGTGTTTAGAATTGTGTTCTACATCTGGTTCAGTTATCAAAAGGGCTTATTATTCATTTTTTTCTGTTTTCAATCAACTCGAAAAAAATTGTTCTAAAAATAGCAAAGACGGCGAATATCTCCCGAACCTTGCGTTTGACGGGAAAATGTTACTAAACCAAAAGTGCTAAGAATTCAATTCTACATCATAACCAGTGATAAAAATTACTTGATCCCTCCTCCCTACGCCGCGGGGTTGTAAGTCGTGCCAACTGGTGCTCTGTAGGTGACAAGTAGTCGGGGTGACAACTTGACGCCAGCGTGCAAGGTGTCATGTAGACGTGAACCATCCCCGTCTACTTGTCTCCTTTCTAAGGAGGTGTCAACTAGTCGAGGGGACACCCTGACGCGAAGGTGCGAGGTGTCAAGTTGTCGGTTACGGTCATGACTAGTTGGCACCTTTGGTCCAGTAGGTGTCAAGTAGTCGGGGTGACAACTAGACGGCTACCCATATCTTTCAATAATAATTGATCTTGCTCATTGCAACCCTGCATTTAAATTCAGACTTTTACAACCAATTTGAAATGTCATGAGAGGCACTTCTTCTTACCATTTGGTTCTTGCACGGAAATAGTCCGATGGAAATTAGACCGGGTGAGTACCTCCTTACACCCCCCCCCCTCCCGCCTACAACCATTGGGGGGTGGTGAGGAGGTACTCAGCCGTTCCAATTTCCATCGGACTATTTTCTGTGCGGTTGTCTTTCTTATAGTGGGTGAGAATCGGTTTCTTTCGATTACCTTGCATTTGAATTCTAAATTATTGGGGAAATTTGCTAGGAGGGAAAAGGGAAAAATCTCAAGTCAAGAAAGATTGGTGACTTCCTGCCAGTTGGATGTTGGGAAATTATTGGAAATTGTAAAATATCATTAATTGAATGAAAAAGACTAAGAAATTGTCAAAAAACCACTGATTTAATAATAATTAGAAAGACCGGTTTCGGTTATTACACCATTGTCAATGACCGAAACCGGTCTTTCTAATTATTATTAAATCAGTGGTTTTTTGACAATTTCTTAGTCTTTTTCATTCAATATGAATAATTACCACAATATCAACTTCTCAACTACACAAAAAGTGAAAATATCATTAATTGTTTCAAAGAGTCTAGCCAGAAGTTTGACAACTTTAAAAAAAAATGTTTTGTCCACTATCAGTAATCGTGGCGTACATATTTATATGGTAGCCTACAGATCTTCGGCTGTTTATATGTGATTTTTAAAGCACAATAAAATTCCAATATCAACGTATTATTCTTTCAATTAAATTCACAATTAGTAAGTTTACAATATTTTCAATCAGATACTGCTTTTTAGATTCTCATTTCTTGTTTTTTATGGAAAAGGTAACATTAGCTATCCATGATGCATTACAATACTAGTTTGTTAGTAACTTCAATCTGAAATTCTAATGAATGATGAGGTTTTGATGAAAGTCAAATATTATTACTAGAAGTTCTGTGAACAGTCACTACCTCCGTAAACAAAGCCATAGTGCATTCGTGTGACGTCAGCACAGGTAGGGCTCCTACACCAATAAAAACACTAGCTGATATAGATCAGCTGGAATCAACGAGTTTTTATTGGTGTGGGAGCCCTGCCTGTGCTGACGTCACACGAATGCACTACGGCTTTGTTTACGGAGGTAGTGAAACAGTAGACCTCACGCAGTTTCCTCATCCACAAGTATGTCACCGGCTTCTCCAGACAACTGCTTGTGTAATGCATGCAATAAATAATCCACTTGACAGCTGATTGATTATGAATAATTCCATAGTCTGATTAATCCTATCTTCAGAGTAGATGATCATATAGTGATATCAGAGTATGGAGAAAATTCCTTCTCCTTTCATATTATCCTTAAAATGCAAAATTTTAAAAAACATTGTGTATATATCGACGCGCAGTTAAAAAAGGAATATTACTGCCAAATCTCATAGAATTCTATCAACGTGTTTGGCCGTAAATGCGTTACATACAGACAGACAGAAGAAAATCAGAGTTAAAACATAGACCTCACTGCGTTCGGTCATTTATTCATTGTACAATTGCTTATCAGGAAATATTAATCCTTTCTTCTTCTTCCTGTAGAGCGCTATCCGTTTCGGACGTTGGCAACCAACAGGGTAAGTCTGACTCTGTTGACAGCAATTCGGAAAAGTTCAACAGGCCCATTCCCTGAGGTTGTGTAACCAGGATATCCTTGGTCTTTCTGGTCCTCTCCTTCCATCTATCTTCCCCTGCATGATGAGCCGCAGCTGAGAGTATTTGGACTCATTTCTCATTAAGTATCCTAAGTATTGAAGCTCACGGATCTTGATATCTTGATGGTGTTCAGAATTTCTTCATCCGTCTTAGAACTTCTTCATTTGTGACATGCTCTGTCCATGATATTTTTTAAATTGTAATTTGCTATGTTTTTGTGGAAAGGAATAATTTCATTCCATTTTGAGCATTCTCCGGTACAACCATAATTCAAAAGCTTCAATTTTCTTGATTATTTTATTGTTCAATGTCCATACAGGGCGGAGAATAGAGAAGATGTAACACCTCAGAAGTCTAATTTTTGTTGCTATGGTAACATCATAGCTCTTGAAAACTTTGTTCATTTTATTGAAGGCAGCTGTTGCTCTGGATATGCATGACTTAATCTCTTGTGTCATGTCCCACTTTTCATTTATTGTTGTTCCCAAGTAAATTGTATGTTCCACTCGCTCCAATTCCTCCTGATTGATGAATATCTGGGAGTTATTTTTTCTGTGTTTGGAGATCAACATGAATTTTGTCTTTTTACTGTTGATATCAAGACCATACTTCATACTTACTGCTACTATTTTATTAACTAGACGCTGCAGACCTTCTTCACTATCAGCAAGACTTCTTCAGTATAAGCTATGGTGTCATCTGCATACCTTATATTGTTAAGTCTCTGACCTTGTATTGGTATGCCATCCTCGTCCTCACCATGCAATGCCTCTCTAAAGATCTGTTCAGAATAACAGTTGAACAACACCGGTGACAATACACATCCCTGTCGGACTCCTCTTCTTACCTTTATCTCTTTTGTTGTTTCTCCATCTACCCTCATTGTTGAAGATTGACCCCAGTACAGGTTTATGATTATCCTTAAGTCATTTCAATCAATGCATTTTTTCTCATTATTTCAACCATTTTCTCATGTTTTATCCGGTCAAAAGCCTTCTGGAATTCAATTAGGCAGCAAAAAACATCACAATTCACATCCCTGGACTAAAATGGTGTGGTAATCCTCACATCTCTTTGCCACCGGCTTATTAGGAAGAGCAATAATTATTATGAGACCAATCAGTCATGCGGTATATTGTCAGATGAGTATATCTTATTGAAAAGATTTGTACTCCATCAACTGGAATGAGTCTCTTCCCTGGGAGACAAGCAGGAGTTCCACACAATCCTTTAAAATATGAACATGCTCCCGCATGGTGGGGCATAGGCAACCCGCAACACAAAGCTCGTTATAATATACCGGTACCAAAATAATGATATTATATTATGAGATAATGATGTTGAATGCATTCAACAATTTTTATTAATCACTGCTGTTTCAAAACGCATGATTCAGCAAAGAAATATGTGAGAGTACCATATCATTTTTTTTTTTTGCTGAGGGTGATGCCCACATGAGCTCTGGGAGTCTTGTGCGTGGGTAATGAGGCGGATGATAATGATTTATGAATGGATCTACAATTTTAGGTGGGTTCCAAACAACCCGGAAGCGATTTTACAACTCATGAATCATATTCAGAGGAGTTTTCTCAAGCGGTCACCCGTCCAACGGAGTACCAGGCGCATTTTTTTCAACTTATCTAAGCGATAGCTTATCAGCGCGACCACCGAGTCAAAAAGCTTCTTTATTATTCTCTTATTATTTTATTATTATGAATCGCTTCTTTATCATTATTATTCTTAACTATGAGGAGCAGAAAACTTCTTAATGAAAGCACGAGATGAAATACAAATATCATAGAACATATAGAACGGAAAATCTAGGGAGACAAAACTGGCGATAATGAATTCACCCTTATAATTGAAGGCTAAGTTCCGGGGGTGGACAGATATAATATTTGTTACTTATCCTCTATAATTTTTAATACTTGAAAATTGATTGTTGACGAAACATGTGTCTTAAAAAAATTAAAAGGTTACAAGTTCATCAATTAAACATCTATTGAGTAGCCCTGAAAAAAAAAACATGAAACAACTATACAATTTTATTATCATTATTAGCGTCTAGATTCCATAATGGAAGTCGCTAAGTACGTCTGTAAACCACATTTCTGGGTACTCTCCGTTTTTTCTCCTCCCAGTATGCCTTTATTCTCTCTGAGAATGTCTTCTTTCCAATCCATCTAGTCCCACTCCTTCTACAAGCTTCCACTGGCCTGACATCCCAGTTTTCAACGCATTTCCGATATATTGTCAGTAATACTTTCCTCATAATTCTGTTATATATCACAATATTTTTTTAGTTTGTATTTAGAACCTTGGAAGTGGAGCAAGATAATATTAAAAAAAACAAGCTAAAAGCCATAAGAGAGCAGCAATTCATTGTCATGATAACTGCCAAGGGGGACTCAAACTATAATCACAAGCCAACTAAAGAGAGATTTGTCATGACTTGACTTCAATAAAATAAATTCAACCAATCACAAGCTATAAGAAATCATGTCCGGTTTCACCAAGGTCACTCAAGACATACGAATATGGTCAAGCCGTGTACGCTACACAAGTTTGCACTCGAATTATCAATAGTAACTACCGACACAGAAATCATATTATGTTCCAGTGCACTCATTGTAAACCGTACCTGATTTAGCCATGTTCAAATGTCTTAACCAAGCTTGGTGAAACCAGCAATCATCATGAAGGCAATGTTATTTCAGCAGGAGAAGTTCAACGAATCACAAGCCAACCAGTGAGAGAGAAATAATAATCACATTGTCTTGTCACCAGCCAATGAGATTTCATTAAAAGAAAATGTGTAACCGCAAGCAATCACTTGTAATCAGAGTAACGATTTCGTTGTCATGGCGATAGCCAATGGGAGTCGAGTTGAATAATTAAAAAAATCATGTTGACCAATGGGAGAGTGAGAATTTCTGGTGACAGTGATCGTGATAGATCATCAAAATTGGCCATCGTCTAAGCATGATAGAGATTTCCTCTAATTTATCTCTTTTCTGTATAGGGCTACTTGTACGTTTTTTTAATATCACTTGAAAATGGCATCAATGTCCGAAACATGTTGTGATAAAATATTTCTAAAAGGTGTAACATATTAAATCTGGGCAGATAAAAAGCCCTAACAGAAACAGTAATAGGTCTGAAAATAAAGTAACCGGCTAATATCGCCAAATAGATAATAACTAAGATTAGATAGCACCAGCTTGTTCTGGCTAAATGGTACAAGAACCTAAAAAGGATTTGAAGGAAGTTTATTGCTCATAAATAGATTATTATATAAAATATTTGAAGATTGAGGTTATGTATATGTATTCACGGATCGGTGACCTAGAGATCGATCAAACCGAGGGACGTAGAATCTGACCAAAACCCCTTGGCAGAGCTTTATTGCAATCAGATGGTGTGCAATGTGAAAAAACACCTGTCCACGTGGCTAATTATTAGGTAGCATGGAATTAATATTAATGTATAGAATATTAACTAGCATGTAAAGAGCATAAATAAAAAACCAAATAAAAATAATTTAATGTATTCAGGAAATAAGAATTACCAGGCGCATGAATACCGAATAAAATTTGCATGCACCAATAGTAAAACGGCAGTTAATAGGCGGCAACTGTAGGCCAATTCAAAAATATTTCTATATATTTATATAAATGTACTAGATTTTGTGTTAAAACTTTGTATAGTCTATGTTATCGATATGGCTCGAATGCAAAGAAATTATTAATCATACAATCTAAGCAATATTTTGGCATTTTTTGTAAGATCTATTTGAACCTAATGGCGGAGGACTAAGATATTTAAATTTTATGCTAATTTGAAAGTCGGAAAGAGGATCTGTAAAACCGGAGAAAGAAGAACGAGACTCGCCAGCCAAATGCCACCATAAGAGGACCCCAAATATTTTAGAGCGTAGTACCTTACTAATGATTTTGTAAAAGTTAAAGTTAAAGTAAATTATTAAATTTCTTAAAAGACTTCGTGATGCTATTGTGAAGCAGAAGTCATTTTCATTTTTTAATTAAATTTATAACCCCTTGGAAGAGACGATTCCGGCTACCATATTCCCGGACCACATGGAGTTGGATAGACATCGGCGGCTTACAAGAAGATTTTCGGCACGTGAGTGATTAAATTTGAATTAGTGATGGGCGCCCTAGTGCTTCGAATTAATCTGATGATCAAAGCTAGCTCGCCGAAAGGGTTTTATTATAAATTGAGAAATTAATAAGAGTAATACTTGCGCAAGAAAAATTAGTATTAAAGGTATTTATTTGACAGAAAAATATAGATCAATATTTCAGAAATTTCTATTAAATCAAAGAAGTACAAAATCTAGGCTATCAAAACATATATGTATGATATTTAATTTTTTGCAATACAATTTGCGATAATTTATTATAGTTCTAATTCACTAGATGAATGGCTCTACCTATTCCGTCAGGTGCCGAATCTTGCACCCTGAGATAAAAATATATATATTCAATACAAAGAAATCTACTAAGTACTAGAGATTTTAATATATATATATTTGGATTATTAGTGGCTAATTTATCAAGCTGATATTAAAGCACATATTTTAATTGAATTGTCCAAGTCGACAAGTATTAGCAAGTGTATATCGCAGCTACATGCAAAAGAATGCATATGATTTTAAGATAAAGGCACATGGTAATGATTCGTGCCATAAATCTAGAATATAAAGTTAGCCTGTGATATTTTAATTGATTTCAATTATTGTTCTATTTTTTTATTATATTTTTTATCGCTCTTTATATATTTTTTACCTCGATTTATTTTTTTTTGCATTATTTGTGTAATATATGTATGAAACGTTCATGGTGTGCAATTTATTTTTTATTCCTCAACACTATAGTATAAGTATCATTTATATATATATTTATTATTTATTGAATTACAAGAGTTATAGGAGAAGCCCATATCTAGGCCTATCAAAGGGTACTGAGATTTTTACTTTTCTTTATATTTATAAAGATTTCCTGACTAGAGTTTTTGTGTTATGGAAGTATTCCATTTATTTGCAAATGACAGATAACACAGCCAAATATTAATTCATCACATTAATAGGAGAAGTTTCACAACGTATTTCTATTCTCATAAAAGATTTTATGTCTTTTTTTATACGATGATGAAGTTCGTCGTAATTGATTCAATGTCTGTCATTGTTTACAAACGGAAAGGAAGGGATCAAGGGATGCAAGGTTGACCACCCATGACGAGTAAAGAAAACTTTTATTGACACTGGAGGGCGATGTTGTTAATATGATTCACTGGAACGGGGTGAAAAGGGCTTCTGGTTTTTGGAGCAAAAATAATCTTAATTGTAGAGTAAATGAAAGTTTCTTTTTGTAAATGTTTGCTTCAAAACATACTTGTATATTCAATTTCATTTATATGGGTACTAAATCTATTTGAATGAAATTAAAGAAGTACAGTTCTCGTTCGCCTACCATTTTTCCTGTGCCACGAACAGACCTTATATGTGTAGGAGGTAATTCGATCATATAATATGCAATAAATTAATCAATTTTATTCCGGAAAATTTCTTCATAAACAGGATCTCAAGGATAACATTGCAAGTAATAGAAGATTGGAGAAAATTGCAGGGTGAATTCAATAATATCTCGTAGTAATTTGAAACTGCTGTATACATACCATTCCAAAATTTTCTTTTTTCTCGTTCTCCTTTCATACTTCTTCCTCTTTATCTCTTCTTCTCTCGCTCACAAACATTTTTCCTTTTGTGATCATAAAAGTGTTTTTCCCTTTTCCTTACAAACTCTATCAGTGTATTACTACGTATGCCAGCACACAAACCTAGGTTTTGCTGGCATTATCAGATTAAACACGTGTTATTCTTGATCAAGAGTTTATGTGTTGATTGGAATCTCAGTGTGTATTTTTTAATGATCTATTTTCCATATATCATACATTGTATTCATCTATTCTACTGTTCTCAATTTGATAAATTAAATTTGAATTTGAATTTTCGATTAGAAATGAAAATTATTAAGTACTCTTATATTTTCTATCAATATAACTCATGTTATTGATTTTTACTTGTATCACAGAAGAAGGAAAAGGTTCTTTCCTTTGAGCAAAGGAACTTTCCTAAGAACAGAAGGTTCTTCGATCTTTCTTTTGTGTTTGTTTCCTGTGATGAATCTGCTGAAATTAATGTATTTTCTCTGATTATAAGGCAAATTTTCTCTCCAAAGTAACGTACACTGCAACTGTACAGACGGACGTATGCAGAGAGGAAAAATCCTTCCCGAAGTGTTCTAATGCTACAACGCACACGGACGTCTGTCTTCTCTTCTTCGTCTTTCTACATACGTCGCTGTCTCTTGGGAAGTGCGTTGGCCTTCATGGGCGAAGGTTGTCTACCGTCATAAGGCTGACCTTTCAAAAACCATTAGTTTTTGTTTTTAGTATTACATTTTCCCCAAGATAATATTTGTGGGGTTTTGTAATTGTAAGTATAAGTTGATTGCCTTTCAAGTTTTTAGTAACAAAAAATTGAGTTAAAAAATATATTGAAAACTGATAACATCCACTGATTTGTGAGATAACATCTGTCCTGAAAACAAAGAGCAATCAAAGGCCTTCACATGATATGCCGCCGTCCGTTCTACTGCAAGAGATGTACCACCACCACCATCACCGCCAACACAGCTAAGCTAAGGCTGTAGCTGGGATCACCCACATCACAACACTCGCCGCTCTACTGTTTATTTTCTTTATATTTTTTCTAAATTCTCTCTAAGCGAATCGCCGTAAACAAATAAACAGAGTCCCGCGTAGAACCAGAAGCATGGCGCCTACATGTCTTATGTTTTCCTCACATTCATCGCTCATCTGGTTCCCTTTGACGAAGATTAAAGGGTTGTTTGAGTGACGTTACGAACGCAATTCCTAGCTCCCTGTTGGGTCTCTTGCGTCGACCATTTCAGCTGTTTTACTATCTCCCTAGTGCATTCGACTGGCTTTTCAACATTCAATGAACAGTGTTTGGAAGAAATCGTCAAACACGTCAAGGTGTTGCGATTGATGTTCTACTGGCCTCGACTTCAGCCCACTCCTGAATCACAATGAATCGATTGATGAATGTCAAGGACGAAGGTTTTAAAGAAATAATACACTGTAGATGATCTTGTTTTGAGAAATATAGAAAACGAATATCTGATAGTATCAATTTCTTATGAACCACACTAATCTCTTGGAATTTAGGAACGCTGAAGATCACCTATATTTATATGATCGGTGATCACGATAGTCAGAACGTGTCTTGTGGTCACAAAGCAAAGTTTGACCCTATGTTGAATCTCTCAGTCTATAAAATTGATCAACTGTTCAAGAAGAATGAAACATCGATATAAGAGTGTTAAATGATTTGCTTATCTATGATGTATCTGATTTTTTATTAATACTGTATTGATAATATTCTATTGAGGATTGTTTTCTTATTGAAAATATTACATGAATGAATAACTCGGTACCTCGACAATTATCTTGTTGTAGAGCTGGATTTAATTGAACTAAGGATGAAATGAGTTTAAATAATTGTTTAAAAGCTGCAGGCTATTTTGTAATCGATGTTTAGTTTATTAACGAATTTGTTTTCTCATCTGCACTCGAACGTTATACGGCGGCTTTTGAAATTGAGAAACTGAACTTATCCCTTTTCAAGATTTTTTGTGTTCTTCATTGAGGTCTGTCGACGTTTTTTTTATAGCTTGAGATGTAAGTCGATAAGCTTGTCACGTCCGGTTGCATGAATCGCCTGGTTCTCTAAACGCCCATAAAAATTACGATTCTCTTCTTCCTTTTTTCAAACTTCAACATAATATTCGCTAAGGTTCTTAAAAACACTATATCCACCACTAGTCTATTTGATTTTTCTCCCATTTATATTAGTATTAGATCATTCATGGAATTATAGTAGTATTGTTTTAACATTCTTCCAGCAATATGCTACCAGAACATGTTGTTGTAGTTCAATATTCAATGGAAACGTGATACTGGCAAACCACTGTTCTATTAAAACAATTTGAGATACTAGTTTCGGTTGTGACGCCATTATAAATCTCTGGTGTACTCAGTTTCACCAGTTAGTGAAGGTGGAAGTAAAACTCAATAAAACTGAGTTTACTAGAGATTGATTATGGTGTAACGATCAAAACTGGTACCTCAAGTGGTTTTAATTAATCAGTGATTCATTTTAGTGAACTCTAGTGAACCCAGTTCCTCTAGATTCATAATGGTGTAACAGAAAAGAGTATCATAAATTGTTTTTAAAAATCATGGTATGATATACTATCAATTCGTTTTCATTCAGAATGTATAGTCAATTGACTCTTCACATCTATTGTTTTTTGGTACCTAGAATTCAGAAAGTAGCCTATACTTAGGAAATACAGAAATCAGAAATCGAGTGGGTATGATACAAACAAAAATACAGAAGCTGAACTGTATTCCAATCACCTTCCACATATAGAATAGTAGGTTTGACCGCTTATTTGAATCAATCTCAGCTTTGGTTTGATTTTGTGACGTTTGTAACGTTATCTGATCTGAATCGAAATAATATTTCTTAATCTACACTGTCTACTCTGTTTACAGAAAAATATAGAATTAACAGGAATTAGATAATTTAAGAATAAGAAATAAGAAGTTGAATAAAGAAGGTAAATAAAGGTGCGTACAGATTTACGCGCCTCGAACAAGAGCAATTCACTTTTAATCAGCTGACTATATCTGTATTTTTACAGAAACGGTAAGATACAGATATAAAAAGCTTGGCACCAGCTGATTAAAAGTGAATTGCTCATGTTCGCGGCACGTAAATCTGTACGCACCTTTAGATATTACAGGAAGTGTTGCTTCCCATTATATTTATGTTCAACTTCAAACAGCATGCAACTTCAACAACCCCACCAAAAGCGAGACAAATTTATATTTGTAACAAATTAGCCTGAAGCTATTTTGGATCAAAACAATGATTCAGATTTATATCCATACTTGAACAATCAATGAAATGAGTTTTGTTATAATTCTTGGCAGGATTTCCATTTTTATTTTTGAGCCTTGAGTCTTGATGAATGATCGGTCAAAGTGAACTTCATGATCATGGTGAAGATTAGCCAAAAGAGAGGATGTGCAGAGGAGTTTCAATTTGAGTGAGAAGAAAAGAAAGGAAGAGAAGAATGAGAAGGAGAAGAGGAGAAGGATTAAAGAAGCAAAAAAAAAAACGTTTGTGTAAAAGTGTCGGGCTATTTAGGCGATTGTTCCCAGCTGTCATCATCTGGACCGTCTCTATAGTACGATCCACTTTAAAAGGTCAGCATTTGTTGAATGTGAAGCATTTTTTGTGTGTTATTTACAAAGTTCCAAGAGAATCTCACTATGGAGCTGCTGGCTGCCAGTTCTCCGACTCAAACTAGTGTTTACAATGTTTGTAACACATTCACAGGAAACACACAACCCCGAACTGTCTGTTAACCCTATTAAATGTAAACTAGCCCTGATGTCTTCCGTTTTGTGGACCGATTTTGAAACAATACGAAGATAGCCAGAGAGTTTCTAAGAGGAGCTCCACTGATTCCTTGTTCTACATCCGAACCAAATCATTGAAGAGTGATCTGCTTTTGAAGATTTCCAACTCAAATGCAAAACTAGATATTACCGGGTGCCTGGATAAAGATGAATGACAGGCATTGATAAATTCAAAAACGAGATTCTCTAATGCACTATGGTAATGACAATCGTAATAAAATGAAGTCAAACAAAAAACAAGGACAGGCATTGATATATTTGACAATGAGGTAGAATATAACTACAATCACAATAACATTCAGAAAACTTGTACATTAAAATAGCAGAATATTATAATGCTACAATCTTCTAACACTCATATTTATCACATTTATTATCCTCCTATAAATATTCTACAAGCCTCATCAGTTGAGGGACTTTTTTGCAGCTGGTGTTTTGTGGTAGGGCTGGTGCATAATTAACCATGTGATCAAGTAACAACGCTTCGACACATTATATGATATATGTGATAAGACTGTATCAGCTAAGTTTCTAAACCTATAAGGATCCCATTACACATTAATATATATGATCATATTATATCTGGTCCAATCTTTGTTCAACGATCTTTGATGGTGTGATACAGTAGATCATATCTCCTATAAAATATTTGATAGTCTTAACGGATCCAATAAAGAATCGAATCTTCGATGAAAGTTGGTAAAATAATATAAGACAATATTGATAACATAATGTATGTTTAATGAAACATACTAAAATAAGGACACTTGAATATGCTTATCAGTACAGTTTGTTAAACAAGTGTAGTGAACTCGTACTTTTGACTAGAGGCTTGAGTCGTTAGTGACGTTTGCTGCGTTTGTGACGTTTGAGGCTTGATTCGTGCTTGACGTTTGTGGGTTTCAACGATAACGTTTTGAACGAGCTTAGCGAGCTCCTTCTTTTGACTTGAGGCTCGAGCATCCGTCCATTCATCCATTCTTGGCTTTATGCTCGACGAATGCTTTGATCAATCAACAACTTGAAAAGTTTCAACACATACTCTTTGAACCCATTAAACAGATCGAGTTCGTTGAGCTATAAGATTGACTAGCCCCTGTATCCTTTATAGGGCAAGAAAGGATAGTAGCCAATATATCACGATATATTATCATTTATATGATATAGGTAGGATTAATTACGAGAGGAAAAAATCATGTGAAAGTCATATGGAATATGGTACCAGTAATTTGATTTCAACTGGAGATTTCAATAGAATAGCTCACAGAATATTAGCGGCATTTTGAGCGAGTTCTCTATCCCAGGGAGAGTTCACTAGTACGTCTACATGTTAATCACTTCACTTTGTGGATGATATTGGTGTATGACTAACCTACAAGCAAGATATAATTTGGTAAGATGGAGTAGGTTGATCATCCAATATTCAACTAAACCTAATGATTAAATCATTCGTGGAGCTCCGAGGAGCTCATTGTAAGTATAGGATATAGGATTAAGCTACTGTCATAGTTTTATAATATACTGACAATACTACTTAACTTCTATCTCTATCACTCAACTCCCACTTATATAACTACAATTACTAACGAAATTTTTAAAATTATTTGTACATGTTTTAGAAAAGAATATTATGGTCACCCCAACACATATCATTATAGTGGATTAGTATAATATTATTTATATAGGACTATATTTAGGACTATAACAAATAAAACAAAATAAAACTTGTAGCACCCTTTATTTATTAAAAAACTTAAAATAGTTGAACAACTAGTTTCGGTTCTAAAACCATCTTCAGGTTCTAAAATCAGAACCTAAAGTTATCAGAACCTAAATCTAAAATTTTAGAACCTGAAGATGGTTTTAGAACCGAAACTAGTTGTTCAACTATTTTAAGTTTTTTAATAAATAAAGGGTGCTACAAGTTTTATTTTGTTTTATTAATTTAAAAGCAGCCCATTTCAATAAGTGTTTTATTTAGGACTATTTATTATTAGTATCATATTTAGGTCTACATTTATTATTAGTAACTTCTTTTGTATGTAAATGTTTTGTACTCCTCTGGAATCAAATTGTAAAATATCTCCATTTCATTTGTTAAAAGTTGTTCAATAATGAAGAGGATACAACCGATGAAGAGGTGAGTGAGAAGTTTGTTTGTTAGCTCAATTGAGTTATGAGATTCTTGATTATGGTTTATGGTTACACACTTCACAAAGGTACAATAATGAGTGTAAGTAATATGATAGTATGATACAATACAATAAAATTGCAGCAATAATTTTTGTTTAATTTCAACCTGACTTTCTTAGGTTGGTTACTGTTCAGTTTAGCTTTTCTCATGGAGAAAAATCTACTCATTAGGAGAATTATCCATACCCTTATTGAAAAAGTTTTACATTTTGAGAATAAGATATACTATAAGAAATTCCCAATTTTTGCCAATTATTTTTCCATCCTTATTGTTAACTGCAGAGATCTTTAATGTGAGTATTCATTCCACTTCCAGTTGATATTCAAGACTCATTTCATCAGCAGTTTGTTTACAATGATCAAGTGTGAATGAAGAGGCCGCTAAGATTGCCGTATCTGTATAGCTCTTAAAAATAACGATGACAGAGACAGTCAACAGACTCGGGCCATCTGCTCTGCTATTGGTGGATTGTTGTGGGGTGGTCGACTGCGATTGGCTTAGGGCGTTGGCATCGTCGCCATTTTGTTCAAGTTTTTTTCGTCTCGAGAGATCGTCTCCTTGCCGGGAAGAGATTTTGTATACAGACCGCTTCTTTCGGTACCCGGAGAACGTAGCTTATCAGGACGGTAAACTAACATTGCAGGCCCGCTCAAGAGTCTTCACTAGACTATCTGAGTGTTGTGTATAGAAAAGAGCGAGCATA
Organism: Nilaparvata lugens; assembly: GCF_014356525.2. Lineage (NCBI taxonomy): Eukaryota > Metazoa > Arthropoda > Insecta > Hemiptera > Delphacidae > Nilaparvata > Nilaparvata lugens. The sequence goes on from NC_052509.1 coordinate 20,208,666, forward strand.
GAAACATTCGTTGTTTGTATAATCCGTCCAAACATCTAGAGAAATTGTTTGTGTATCATAGACGCCGCACTTCAATACACTTTTACTTTACTTCTTTTTAACAGTATTCGGAGTTTATCTAAATGTTTATGAATTTGCTTGTCGCATTACAGTTTAGATTTGCTTTCTCGTGTTGTTGATACTCGCGCGTTGATAAATAAAAACGAAAATGGTAAAAATACAGGAACTGTACAACAGTCCAGTACCGACACGGGACCCCTCGCAGTACCATGGAGTGCTCCATCAAAGCATCAACATCCAGCAACACCTCACTCATCTACACCTTCACGCGTCTTTACCTTCCCTGCAGGGATCCACAGGATCCAACCCAGGCCTACCATCCACCAACTACGAGCGACCTCAGCCAGACTCGATCATTGTCGAACCCACGTCAGCATCCTCTCAGCTCACCAAGAATGGCTCTCCCCGGAAACCAGCAACCCGAAGACCCGAAAAGCCGCGATACTCGTACATTGCTCTCATCACAATGGCCATTCAAAGCTCCGACACCAAACAGATGAGACTCAGTGAGATCTATGATTACCTGCAGCAGCGATTCGAGTTCTTCCGCGGAGCCTACACTGGCTGGAAGAATTCCGTGCGACATAACCTCAGTCTCAACGACTGTTTTATCAAGGTAAGTAGTCAGTGTATAATCAAAATGCTATGGAGAGCTGATATTGACCAATAGTACCTAGACCCAGTGTTACAGATTACTTGAATTTGACATCTAATCAAAACTTGTAAATTCTAGTTGCCAAATTCTCTTGTTGAGAACAGACAAAGAAGAAATAGATAACAGATGAAGCATTTATTCTGTGTCATTTCTCAACTGTGTAATTTTTTCAAAATTGTGACCCTATAGTTTACCGGTATTGGGTGATGCTGTTTCACAATATCACTGTGATTCATATCGATTGATGAGTATTGAGTGATGATAACTTTGTGTATTTTTTCCAAGTTCAATATTGTTGAAATAGGCTCACTTATGTGCAAAGTCGAATACGAAGAACAACTCGTTACTTTAGAGATTTCCTAATGTAAGTAACGAATAATTCATAAATTGGAAGTCACAAGTGACATGACTCATAGTATATTTACAGAATAGTAACTTAATAATTGGATACCAGATATCGAGTCACTTTCATGAATAATTTCGAGCTCCTTTTATAATTTTTTGTTTTCAGATTTGAACTTCGAATATGATTTTATAAAGATAAATTTCTGTTTCTAAAAACTGAATATTTGCATTCTAGAAAATGAATGCAATCGAAATTCCACCTTTCTAATGACAGCCGCGTACAAAGGGAAAGGATAAGAGTATTAAACAGAGATTATCAATGTGAGCGTTTCCAGCACTCAAGTTTATTAATATATTTCATTGAATTCATCTTATTGCAATTCTTCCCCATGAGAAAGTTCAAATATTTGAGCAATTGCAGCAATGTATGGTAAATTAACTTGGATTAAGTTTATAGCCAATTAATTTACCGAAGTATGCTAAACTATGTATAGCCTACATCGTATTGTGGATGACCATAGCCTACTACAAGAATTCCGTGCGACATAACCTCAGTCTCAACGACTGTTTTATCAAGGTAAGTAGTCAGTGTATAATCAAAATGCTATGGAGAGCTGATATTGACCAATAGTACCTAGACCCAGTGTTACAGATTACTTGAATTTGACATCTAATCAAAACTTGTAAATTCTAGTTGCCAAATTCTCTTGTTGAGAACAGACAAAGAAGAAATAGATAACAGATGAAGCATTTATTCTGTGTCATTTCTCAACTGTGTAATTTTTTCAAAATTGTGACCCTATAGTTTACCGGTATTGGGTGATGCTGTTTCACAATATCACTGTGATTCATATCGATTGATGAGTATTGAGTGATGATAACTTTGTGTATTTTTTCCAAGTTCAATATTGTTGAAATAGGCTCACTTATGTGCAAAGTCGAATACGAAGAACAACTCGTTACTTTAGAGATTTCCTAATGTAAGTAACGAATAATTCATAAATTGGAAGTCACAAGTGACATGACTCATAGTATATTTACAGAATAGTAACTTAATTAACTAAATAATTGGATACCAGATATCGAGTCACTTTCATGAATAATTTCGAGCTCCTTTTATAATTTCGTGTTTCCAGATTTGAACTTCGAATATGATTTTATAAAGATAAATTTCTGTTTCTAAAAACTGAATATTTGCATTCTAGAAAATGAATGCAATCGAAATTCCACCTTTCTAATGACAGCCGCGTACAAAGGGAAAGGATAAGAGTATTAAACAGAGATTATCAATGTGAGCGTTTCCACTTCCAGCACTCAAGTTTATTAATATATTTCATTGAATTCATCTTATTGCAATTCTTCCCCATGAGAAAGTTCAAATATTTGAGCAATTGCAGCAATGTATGGTAAATTAAGTTGGATTAAGTTTATAGCCAATTAATTTACCGAAGTATGCTAAACTATGTATAGCCTACATCGTATTGTGGATGACGATAGCCTACTACAATAATTCTGTTGAAATGAAAGTGAAGTTTTACTTAAATCATCAAAGTGGAAAAAAGATGTTCATATGGATATAAATCTTCATTTTCCTTAGAAATAGATATTTCGATATCTTGGTTACATCAACTTTTTGGATATTCAGAAATGCTTTTAGTTGCATGTATAGACAGACGAGACCCAGAATCTTATCCTAAAAAAGTTATTTGATTTTTATATGTTTTTTCATTCCAACTTTACTGACGTTCCTCACAGTACAGGTAACTAATAATCTATAAATAAGGAATTGGAAGTGATAATACTCGATGTACGAGTATTGTGTATTGTATTGCATTCGAATTATTGTAACTCATGAATGTACATAATAGACGGCTTATTTGAAATTTGTTTCATGCTGTAAATAAGGTTGATACTCAAATGTTAGCTTCTTATCACATCTATATAAGCAGACGAATATTTCTATGAATGTCAATTCATCCAATAATAAGTAGTCAATCATACTTCGGAGCGATGTCTGTTCAGGATATCATCATGTTTACTCGGATAATACAGAGTTGGGCAATGAAGTATGTTACATCAAATAATTTTTACCAGTATGTACCTTGAGTATTGTCATTTCAATAATTAGAGAGGGGTAAAAATTGATACATTTATTACGAAACCAACACCTGAAAAATGGTGTCCGTTTTAGACCAAACACTCAAGTAGACGTTGTGATGACAGAGTGCCGTGCAATAGATGTCTTTGCCTTATCTGCTGTTAAAGGAAACTTTGGTGCATAAAAAAATCAATAGTTTACAGTTCTAACATGCCATACATCGAGAGAAACTATGAAATTTCAAAGGCAGAGGGGCAGAACTTCCCTGTCCGCCTCTTTACGTTGCGTGGAGATGTGTCACATTCCAAATCTTCAGTACTTCATTGCCTAACTTTGTATGAATAATGGATTCGTTAAATATCGAAAGCCGATAAAAAGTTTTTAGAATCTATATTAGTTGTCTATAGAGTCTCATAGCCTACAAAAGGTCACAATAGTGAATGAATTCAATTCGGGTAACGGTTTCTGGTGCAACAGATTTATCTATACTTCAGACAGTCAAGCAGGGGTAGAATAGGCAACCCTTCACAGTTGCGTTGCATCACGCGTATAATTCTCAAACATCAGGCAACATTCTTCATCTACGATTATTTCTGTCTATTTTGATGCAAGTTTTAAGTGTGAAATGTGAATTCGATGTTAAAACCAAGTTTAAAAACAAGCTGTTTCTAGGTATTTTGTCACAAACAAATTATTATTCCAGTTTCAAAACAATCATCATTTTATCATCGATGGACAGCAGTAGGGCAGCGACCACATAATACAAACTATGTGGTCGCTGGAGTAGGGTAAGTTGTAATTTGTCGACATTTGAATACTACTCGTACTTGGAGATGCTTTTTGGAATCTATATTATTATACTACTAATTCCATGAAAGCACTGGTCAAATTGATGGAAGTCAATTGCTTATGGTACAATAAATTGAATAAGCTGAGCGAATTCCTACAATCAAGGTTCACTTCTCGCAGCATTTGAATGTTTGGCGATCATCAATATCGAACATCTAATTAATACTTTTCAAATCGCAACTTTGAAACATATTCTTGGACCTTGTATACAAATAATATTCGTTTCAATACTATTGCGACTTTCTCCCTATTGATTCAGCTCACCGTTTGTCTTTCTTGGCAGGATATCATATCAGATCTGGTATTTATATTCTACATACGAGACTTGTTTCACCAAGCTCGATCAAGACATTCGAGCATGGTCAAGCTGGGTATAATTTACAAGTGTGCATTGGAAATATCGATAGTAAATATAGTCAACAAAATCAATTTTAATTTATCAATTAATTATAATCACCTTCAATAAACTCACCTCTTCTGCTTCTGTAACGCTGCATGCGAATTTTGCATTGTTCAAAATCTTAGTAGAAGGTTCCTTCTAGGACGTTTTCCGCTTCTTCTTTCACAGCCTCAACGGGCTGAAATTTTGTTAAATTACTGCAGATCTTGCGAAACAGATGAACTCGACTAGTTGACGCATTGGTAGACAGTGCAAAATGTGCCGACGCATGTATTCATGTCTTGAAGACTTAAAACTTTCAGAAATTTGAAAAATGAGAAATTTGTTCAACATTCTCACCTGGAGGTTCTTGCTTAACTCCGTGGAATCAAAGAGAAAAGATAGCATGAGCCGTATTTTCTTTATGATTTTACGTAGATGGGCAAGAACCTCTAGATAGTGATGCTGATCGATAGTTTGATTTTTGGAATCTAGTAAAGACTGACAAGCCCTTTAATATTTAAAGAAACTAATCAGAAACGAATCATCATTCTTAAACATTGAATCATTAAACAATAATCTTTGAATCTTGATTTGTACATTGATTCATACTTTTTAGCTCTCGCTGAATTCCCATCACAAGAACAGTATTCAGCCAGTTATAACTTTCTATTTATTAGGATGATGGAAAAATATGACGGATTAGAGAGTTGAAAACCAGAACTAGGAATAATTTGCATGAAAAAAATTATCAGTTCACCATCGAGTCTTCCAGCTAGGGGGGTTTCCCGTAGTTAAAATTGGAATAGGATTTAACATTAGTTATAATATCAATGAAACCAGTAATCAATTCCAATTCATGGTAACATGATTACCATGATAGCTTCATGATAAAAAGTTTCTTTGAGAAGTTTTGTTGTAAGAAGCATTGACAAAAAAAAAATACTTATAAAACTTTTAAAAATATGGCGGAATCAATATTGATGAATCTTACTCAATGATTAAGCATGGAAATGTGGAGAATTCTTCACTTTTGATACACCGTAACTGAATAAGTTTACTCTCTGTTCTTTGTTCGACGTTATCACTTGGAGGTTTGAAGATGAGTGGTACTGTATTGTCCTCAAATGAAGAGTATTCACTTTTCATTTTCACTGTTCAACTGACATGAAGAGTCCTACGTAGTCTGGCGTAATCCAACATGCCGAATTCAGAATGGGGGTTTGGGACTCATTACTTCTGGAGGAAAATTCTGACTTCGAGGTGAACCAACTTATTATTTTGAAAGGCTATATTCTTGAAATTATTCATGTTCTATTTCCATCTGATCCACAAATCGTCACCACTACTCTCATTAAATACATTCCAACTATCAATAATAATTGATGCATCCCCACCTATGATATTTATGGAATACTTGGCTATTATTTAGCCTTAGCGTATAGCTATCTTTGACAAGTTGGTATTGCAGGTGGATAAGTCGGTATCACGGCCGTCGAAAGGCCACTACTGGAGACTGCGCCACGACTGCAACATCCTGGAAAACGGCTCGTTCCAGCGCAGACGTCGCGGCACCGGTCGCAAAAAGCCCCCTGCGGGCCCCCCGGGGGGCGTCCAGAAGGGGGTGCTGCCAATGCAGCTCTTCCCCTGCAGCGTGGACCCCGCTGATCGCATCAGCTCCTCGCCCTCCACCGCCATCTTGGACTATCAACACCCGCACCCGCATTCACATCACCATCACCATCATCATCAGCAGCAGCAGGCGCTCTATCAGCACCTACCGACCGCCAGTGGCGGCTATCAAGTATTTCAGGTAAGTTAGATCCATAGTGAAATTCATTTCAAATTGAATGAAGAGAATAAATTGATGAATGAAAATAAATAATGTAATTCAATCAAATCAAATTTATTTGCCAAAAGTTTCAATACGAATAGACAGAATGCAACAATGCACAATTTATGAATAAAACAGTAATACCTTATTATAATGTTTATTTATTTATTCATTCATTTTCATACAAAAAATATGTGGAGGCAAACAGGTAAAACCCAAAACTTGCCTCCTTAACACAACTTACATAATGCAAATGTTATAAAGATATATAAACTTAGAATAAAAACTTATACATTAAAAAAATCAAAATCATAATGATAAACCAATCTTTATAAACATATACAGTATAAATCTTTAAATGAAATGAATGAAAATAATAATTCTTTGGAAAAAAAAGACGATGAAATTAATAATAAATTGATAATCAGTACAGGGAAAAAAATAATAAACTAATTATTATAAACATATACAGTGTAAATCTTTGAATAAAAATAATACAATGAAAATAGTCTAATAATTCATTGGAAAAAATATTATTGAAGGTGAAATTATTAATATATTAATAATTGATAGTTGATATGTTAGCATAATTAATTTATTTACAACGATATGAGAGCATACGGGAAAATCCCAAAAATTTACTTTAATTATTTAAAAATTAATAATCGAAATATACAATAATCACTTTACAAAGAAATTGAAAATTGAGAGAAAGAAACAAGGAAAAACTATCTTATATTAGTGAAGGAAAAAAATGTTATGAGAAACTAAATATACTGAATACTGGAGACTATACTATATACTAGAAACCATATACATTATGAGAAAATAATAAGAGATGAATCAAGAAATTACAAATAACATTCCAAGAATGATGTGAATTATATGCTGAGAATTACAAATAATAAGGTGAATGATAACAGAGCTGAGAATAAAAATAAGTCAATTACTCAATATGCTACTCTATGTAAGTTGATGAGGTCTAGCGTTGGAAAAATAGGTGTTTAAATTGGGTGAAGCTGCTTACATGCCTTCTTGAACTGACTGGGATTCATAAAAAATGTTCTAGGTGAAAGCTATGGTAATAATTATAAAGATTCATCATGCGGTTGATTGGAGAATTGAAGTGACTATTGGAGTTGCATTGGGGAGGAAGAAATCTGAAGCCGGAACGCCGTTAAAAAGAGGACACATATATATTCAGCAATGGAAGGAGGTAGTTTGATTGAACACGGTTGTTCAATATATTATATAGGAACAAAATCAATTTACAGCTCCTAGATGCTTCCAGGGATTGAATATCAAATATGGTTCTTAGGTTAGTTGTGGGAAAATTGAAAGGACTGAAAATGTTGAAAAGCTTGAACTATACAAACCTTACAAATTTACTTTGAATTCTTTCTAATTCCAGCTTATGAGAGGCGAGATATAGATGCCATACTTCAGAGCAGTAGTTTAATAAACTTCTGATAAGTCTCTTATATAATAGGATGAGAATATTGTGATTATCAAATTGAGAAAGGTTCTCCGAATGAATCCAATCTGTTGACATGCTCTGGAACATAAACTTCTCACATGATGATTGAAATTGAGCTCAGAATCAAAAATTACACCAAGGTCTTTAAAATGATCGACTCTCTCAATTATTTGGTTATTGATTCTATAGATGGGAATTTGCGGATCTCTTTGTCTTGTGAAAGACAATGTAGCACATTTACCAATATTAACTCCGAGCTGATTTCTCAAGCACCAATCAAACAAACTATCCACATCACTCTGAAGCAGCTGACTATCAATTTCAGACCTAATCACCCTGAATATCATCACATCATCTGCATACAGCAGACAAGACGAATGCTTTATGACAGCCGGCAAATCATTGATAAATAATATTATGAAGAGCAAAGGCCCCAATTTGAACCCTGTGGAACACCTGATGAGCTACTGAAAGATCTGGAATGAAGACCACCAAAAGAAACAAAGAAAAAGAATAATTCCAATTAGACAGATAGGAGAGAATAAATCTAGCACTTGACAGTGAAAAACCAAAGGATGACAATTTCCGGAACAAAATTGTGTGGTTTAAAGTATCAAAATCTGTATACACAGTGTCAACACGAGTACCTGAATCAAGACAAGTTGTAGAACTGTCACTGTAGACCACTGTAGACCTGCCTGGCAAATTTCATGCTGGCTATCAGCAATACATAGTTCTATATGATTGAATATTTTTCTATAAATAATACATTTTTCAAAAATCTTTGCAAAACAATCAATTGATAATAGAAATTGGACGGTAGTTTTCAACAGATTGTCTGCTTCCAGCTTTAAAAATGGGAATTACTTTGGCTTGCTTCCACAGATCAGGAAACGTGGATGTTTTCAGTGCTAGATTGAAAATGAACTCAAGCGGTTCAATAAACAAATCAGAGCAGCCCTTGATTAAATACGGTGGAACCATGTTTAGACCAACAGATCCATTACCTTTCAAGCTCCTTATAGAATTAACCACATCAGTAATTGAGAAACAATTCAAGTGAAAAGGGGAGTGACCAATAGTTGTGTTATCAAAAACTCCAGCATGATTGTCGCTTCTGTTGAAAACAGATGAGAAATAATATGCAAACGCCTCTGGAATCTCAGTACCTGTGACAAAAGTATTATTCCATCTCATAAAATTCTCTGAACGCTTACCCTTCCGATTATTATTTATATAATTTAGATTGGAATGATTGTATATAATATTATTCGCATTGTTTGCAAAAGTGAAATATAATTTTTCATTTTGTGGTTCGACTTGTGCGCTAGCCGAAGTTTATGAGGAGAGCTGGTAATTTGAAGTGAATCTCACTTCAGTGACACATATTCACAAGTAATTGATAGATTATTGCAGGAGTTTTCAATCATCATTGCCATAATGTAAAGCACAAAATTCCAATTCTACCAAGTTGAATTTAACTAATGTCATTTTGTTGACTCTCCTATTTACTACTTCAATCTCTAACCTATTAATCCACAAGAAGTTTGGAAAGTATTATCTGAAAGTCTATTGAATAAAAACCAACGTTTTTAAAAGAAGTTCATAAACGACTCTAAGGAACGCCTTTAACAAGCACGCGTTGGGAACTAATCAGAACAGTTGAAACAGCTATAACACTTTTAAAATGTCAAGCCTCGCAGATCCCTCAGAGCTTAAGATTCCCCCTTGAGCTAGAGATTGATTTTCTCAGAAGGCCTCGAATTATAAAAAAACTAATGAATAGAATAAATATAAGGACCTGGGAGCTCCGGGGGTAGTAGTTTAGCAGTTTGGATGAAGCTACTATCTCTGTCCACATTAAACATTGTATCAATCACTTTTTTGTACTACTTAAAGTGATTTAAAATCTTTCAATAAGATTTATTGGATAAGCATCGTGTTCAAGCGGAAGCAGTTCAAATTTTTTCTTTTCTTAAGAAGTTTTACTTCTTCACCACGTGTATGTGAAAAGAAAATCTTGTCATTCATATGTAAACAATCAAACATTGTCTTAATCTGAACAAGTTTGTGGATTTCTGGAAAGAGAATTCTTCATAATCTATGAAATGATTTGAATGGTTTTGTGAGTTTGATAAATGTGTGTATTTGCAGAGCCCTTACGAGCAACTGCACCAATACTCTACTGCAGGCTACCCAGATCCCACAGCACAGCTGTCTTTGCAATGGTCCGCCGCCGAAAACAATTTCGACTGCCTGGCAGCCTACAATAACGCGGCCTACAACAATTCCAACAGCACCTCACCACCTGACACCATGGACAATGGTCAGAGTTGTATTACTATCATCACACCAGAACTAAAAATGGAATTAGTAGAAGATTAAAAAAAATATTTCAGTGGAAATATTTAACTCTGTGTTATAACTGATAATTTAATCAAATTGTTAACACATTCAAGTAGAATTAACATTGCATGCTTGACTTGTAGAAAAATTCTGAGATTCTTTCATGATTATTCTACTTCTTTTCGAATAGCTCGTTTGAGAGATTTAGCACGTGCATCTAATCAATATTTTGTGCCACTATTATAATATTATGTTCCGCTGCTCCATTCGCCGCCGTGCTCATATATATCAATTTCATTCTTTTCGATCTATCCTTTCTCAGCTGTTCGATGTTGTAGATTTAACGTTATTCTACTTTATTGTATTTTTGTTAATTCATTTATCATTTACAATCAACTTGAGGATAAAGAAACTTAATACAGTTCAAGACTTCTTTTCATCACAATTTCATAAAATAAATTGTCCAAATAAAGGTTATGTGCGACTTTCAATTCTTCACTAATTTCCACATTGAAACAAAACACAAACACTTGAAACAATTATTAATTTTGAATTTAGAATGATTAAGATCCGAATTTATAACAAAATTCTTTCTACTTAGTACTCAAAACTGTAAAATAAATATTAATTTGAAATATTTTGCTCCGAAAATTAAAACAATCTTCTCCACCAGAAGTTTACATCGATCACAGGCATTACTCACTTCAATTTAATCACTATTAATTTAAGGAAATATATTTATCAAGATGAGTATACAGTAACATTACAACCTATGCAAACTCATTTCTATTAGAAACTTTATAAGTGAATTTCGAAATCAAAGAAAAATAAAATTTCAATAATGAGTTTTTTCAATAACTTTCTAATGGGCTCAATCTCATAAAAACTCATTCGAAAAATGATCGTGTAAAATGATGGTGTATTTCAGAGTATACAAACCATGTGCTTGAAAATCCATCATAATTATTATTTACATATGCCTATTCATGATGATCTTAACAGGCATAATCCAAGTAATATCGGGGGACCGAGCTTCGCTCTGGAGTACAAAATCATAGAAAATTTATTACGAAAAAGGAGATAATATTTTTGTAGTTCATACAGAAGGGTTCTATCTAATCACAGTGGATTGAGATTGAGATTCCCAGTGGAATGCACAAAATCTTTCTCACAAAGGCCCGGTTGCACAAAAGCGGGTTAAATTTTAATTCTGATTAATTTCACGTGAACCAAATCAGAGAAAACCATTTTAAGAAGACGGCTTCTCTTATTGGTTTTCCTGGAATAGAGCAGGATTAAAATTTAACCGGCTTTTGGTGCAACCGCCACTAAGTACCTGATTGAATGACTGCAATAGTTCAACAGCTGAGTCGTAATTTTGTCTCAGTCCTCAGTCCCACACACATGCACTCGCTCACTCACTTCCATTATCGACAGATGACGAAATTATCAGATGTTTTTCCAATGATGAATAATTATTATCCTTTTTTTGTCCTTCAGCAAGTATTCCAATTGATGAGACCTAGTGAAATTGAATTTTTATATCATAAACATACTATGTTCCGAATTTCGTAAAAATCGTTAGTGCCGTTTAGAGATCCGTTGTACATACATAAATAAATACATTCAGCAATTGCTCGCTTAATATAATAGGATTGAATAATAAATCCAACACACCATTTGTATTTAATTGATATTCTATTTCAGGTCCATCATTAAACTTGTTGGCTGTATATGATTAGTGATTACTGTCATTACTGATACAGTTTAGTGAATTCAAAACAGTAGATCAGTGTTAGGTGATAAACCTTCAGCTATGAATCTAGATTATATCCATTAATTCTCTTTCAAACTAAAACAACTGCTACAAAAAATAGATTATTGAATGAAGGTGAAATACACTTGAAAGGTGCAATACAGTACAATTTCTAGCAGAGATATTTCGATCAAGGTAGGCCTCCTTCTTGTCTCCTACAATTATCTTAAAAATGAAAATGAAGCTTATTATGATTCATGTAATGAAGCACTGACAAATCTAGCTGACTAAGGATCTGTGAAATATGCGAAATTAATAATTTCTTGCCTCTTCCAAGGACGTCAAAATTTGACAGTCTCCCTAATCTAGTTTCATACTCTATAAAAAATCGACTTATGTCAAAAACTAAAACTACTTCAGTGGACCAACAAGGTCGAGGTGGGATTTTTTTGTTGTCAAAATTTTACAATTGGAGTGATGAAGGGGAGAGGGCCACCCACTTTCGGGACATCTTCACTCGGGCTCATCCCGACAAAAAGTCTCACTCTCTCTTTGTCAATTCAGATGGCATTTCGAAATCTATCTTGCTCACACCTCTGGCTTTCGTCTGCTGCCTGTGAGGGCGACCCACAGACTGACACAGCAATGACATCACATTTTCAAGCAGAGACCGTCTACATAGTGAGATTCACTTTAAACTGTCTGCGTTCCTAATAAATATCACCAACGCTTCTTATTCAACCCATACTGACAGTTGTTTCAGTCTCTAAATGGCTGCAATAACAAACCACTGCCAAAGTGGGTGTCGCAAAAAATGATCACGTGACGTTCTATTTGGTTAGTATCACTCACAGAGCTCTTCTCCGTCTGTCTGTCTGTCTGACAGTCTTCAGGTCATCTGTCCACGTCGCACCATTCCCAATAATTACTAAAGACATCTTTGATCTTTCTAATCGTTGGTCAAAACTAACGGTTGGTCAACATTGAAGGGTCTTGCAAAAGTTTTCTATGCTATAAAAAATTGGAATAAGAATTAGTTTTCTGTACTATGAAAATAGTTTTTTTTGCTGGGTGATACCAAGCTGATTATGCTTTACTGGAGTATAATAAGTACATAAAGGAATGATCTAAATCCATAAGCTTGCCGGGACTCAAACCCACTACTGATTTTGAAGTAACTGTAGGTCACAAAAACGAACTACACGTTGAAGATGTACGACACTTACTACGAAATACTATACATGATGTATAGGATCATTATTTCTCGCTGATATTCTGCTGAACATAACATTATTAGTTGACGTCATCTCAGTGACTTTTTTACACAAACATTTTATTGCATTTTTTTGGCATTGAGTCATTTGTAAAACATGATGTTAACAGATCTGCCCTCACTATTCACAAAAAAGTGAGCGAGTAAGAGTAAAAAGAGTAGACTAACTGAGGAGTGAGTGAGTGAGTGAGTGAGTGAGTGAGTGAGTGAGTGAGTGAGTGAGTGAGTGAGTGAGTGAGTGTCAGCGCCGGCGCCAATGACTGAATGTCTGAGATAATGGGCCTGCTAGGAGAAATCATTCTTTCTTTTTAACACATTGCACTATTTTTGGAATAAGGGAAGAATATGGAAGTGGTGGTGAGAAAGATATTGAACTAGGAAGAGAGGGTGTGAGAGAGAGTGACTGGGAAGGAATGGTAACCGTCCTTCTCATTGAACTGTTTACATTATTTCTTGGATTTATAATTTCTCTGCTAGAGCCTGCAGCTTGGTTGTAAAACCATTAGAGTTTCAGAGGCCAGCTGTCCCCTTAACCATAATCCTATGAGTACTTTTATCTGTAAGGTCCACGGACGTATTTGGAATTTCTTTAGTAAATAGGAGGAGCGGAAAATATCCAAAGCAGAATAGAGAGCAAGACAAGACATACAATAAGAGGTAAAAAATCCAAATTTCAAAGAGGATTAAGAAATTCTCTATAATAATATATAATTCAAACAAATGATAATAAAGAATAGACGAATTGGAAGTGGAGAGTTTAGAATTTTGATTGATCGATGAGATAAAATAGCCTATTAACTATGAAAGTTGTGTTGAGACTACGTTAAGTTAAGAAAAAGTATTTTTATTAGTCAATACATCTCGTGGAATAACATATGATTTCTATGTTTCTATTGATCACATCTAAGATCAATAGTAACTAACAATATTAGGTAACATAGGAATCATATAATATGTTGCTGTGTATTCGTTGTAAAGCCTACATGATTTGACCTGATCATGTCCGAATGTCTACCGAGTTTGGTGAAACCGGACATTAATCTTTCGACAAAACATTATAATAATAATTTACATTCACAGTACATTGTATAGTAAAGTCTAAATCAAGCCCCAAGGTAATCCTGTGTGGGGCCCTTCTTCATACCCTTACTCACAATAAAAATAATATAAAAGGAAAATAAAAAAGAATCAAATAAAAATATAGTATTTCACAGATATTATACATTAATTGGAAAACTAAAATTTCGAAAAAGAATTACTATAGAGAAAATCTGGTGTGGTACACTCACACAACTTTCCTTGCTCATATTTGAAACTACGATCAGACTTTTGTATATGTGTATATATAATTGTTTTCAGAGTACTTTTTACTTTGTGTAAAGTGTGAAATTCGATGATTTTTTAGTCGACATTTTTTTTAAGTCGTCAAAACAGCTGTTCTACATATGAAATATCTCGACTATGTGTCCTTTTTATGAACTGCGCTACCTACCTATTTCATGCACGAGAAGGAGGTTACAAAGTCCATTTCTCAAGGATGGGGTGGACCCCCCATTAGTTTCCCAGTAAGGAGACTCATGCCAGTTGATAGAGCTGATAAATAACTATACAGAGTATGAATTTGAAAAAAATCGGTCAAGTTAATTTCAGAAAATCGTGAAAAACTTGGTTATTTTAGTAATTATCCGCCATTTTTCTGAAGAATATTACGGAGCTCATGCAATTTTCCCAGAAATGAGACTCATGTCAGTTGATAGGGCTTATAAATAGCTATCCATGGTATAAATTTGAAGAAAATCGTTAGAGCCGTTTTTGAGAAAACCGTGAAAAACATGGTTTTTTAGTGATTATCCGTCATTTTTCACAATGATATTACGGAGCTCCTGCAATTTTCCCAGAAATGAGACTCATGTCAGTTGATAGAGCTTATAAGTAGCTATCCATGGTATAAATTTGAAGAAAATCGTTAGAGCCGTTTTTGAGAAAACCGTGAAAAACATGGTTTTTTAGTGATTATCCGTCATTTTTCACAATGATATTACGGAGCTCCTGCAATTTTCCCAGAAATGAGACTCATGTCAGTTGATAGGGCTTATAAATAGCTATCCATGGTATAAATTTGAAGAAAATCGTTAGAGCCGTTTTTGAGAAAACCGTGATGATCGATAGTAACTAAAAATATTAGGTAACATAGGAATCATTTATAATATGTTGCTGTGTATTCGTTGTAAAGCCTACATGATTTGACCTGATCATGTCCGAATGTCTACCGAGTTTGGTGAAACCGGACATTAATCTTTCGACAAAACATTATAATAATAATTTACATTCACAGTACATTGTATAGTAAAGTCTAAATCAAGCCCCAAGGTAATCCTGTGTGGGGCCCTTCTTCATACCCTTACTCACAATAAAAATAATATAAAAGGAAAATAAAAAAGAATCAAATAAAAATATAGTATTTCACAGATATTATACATTAATTGGAAAACTAAAATTTCGAAAAAGAATTACTATAGAGAAAATCTGGTGTGGTACACTCACACAACTTTCCTTGCTCATATTTGAAACTACGATCAGACTTTTGTATATGTGTATATATAATTGTTTTCAGAGTACTTTTTACTTTGTGTAAAGTGTGAAATTCGATGATTTTTTTAGTCGACATTTTTTTTAAGTCGTCAAAACAGCTGTTCTACATATGAAATATCTCGACTATGTGTTCTTTTTATGAACTGCGCTACCTACCTATTTCATGCACGAGAAGGAGGTTACAAAGTCCATTTCTCAAGGATGGGGTGGACCCCCCATTAGTTTCCCAGTAAGGAGACTCATGCCAGTTGATAGAGCTGATAAATAACTATACAGAGTATGAATTTGAAAAAAATCGGTCAAGTTAATTTCAGAAAATCGTGAAAAACTTGGTTATTTTAGTAATTATCCGCCATTTTTCTGAAGAATATTACGGAGCTCTTGCAATTTTCCCAGAAATGAGACTCATGTCAGTTGATAGAGCTTATAAGTAGCTATCCATGGTATAAATTTGAAGAAAATCGTTAGAGCCGTTTTCGAGAAAACCGTGAATAACATGGTTTTTTAGTGATTATCCGTCATTTTTCACAATGATATTACGGAGCTCCTGCAATTTTCCCAGAAATGAGACTCATGTCAGTTGATAGGGCTTATAAATAGCTATCCATGGTATAAATTTGAAGAAAATCGTTAGAGCCGTTTTTGAGAAAACCGTGAAAAACATGGTTTTTTAGTAATTATCCGCCATTTTTCCGCCATTTTGAATTCAATTTTATTGGATTTCTTATTGTCAGATCCTCATGGCATAAGGACCTTAAGTTTAAAATTTCAAGTCAATCGTTTGATTAGGAATGGAGTTATCGTGTTCACAGACATACACACATACACACACACACACACACACACACACACACACACACACACACACACACACAACACACACACACACACACACACACACACACAGACCAACACCCAAAAATCATGTTTTTGGACTCAGGGGACCTTGAAACGTATAGAAAACTTGAAATTAGGGTACCTTAATTTTTTTTGGAAAGCAATACTTTCCTTACCTATGGTAATAGGGCAAGGAAAGTAAAAAGTATTGAACATTTTCTGCTTTTTTGTTTTTAAAATCTAATAGAATGCAAAAAAACGTTGGAAAAGCCGAGAGTTTCTTTTGAAAATGTTTAAATCGTTCCTTATTGAGTCTCTAGAAGCTCAACAAAACATTACGTACCTTCAAATTATAAGGTTTTCGGTTCGGTAGATTTAAAGTTGTGGTTGATGAGTGAGTGATTGAGTGACATTTCGCGTTCGTGTAATATATATATACCATGAATACATTATGATCTAAATTCACTATGAATGAATGCAGTAAATTATAGATTAAACTTCTTATTTCAGGTTTCAGGGAGAGAAAGCCGTTTGCACCCCTCACGCCTTCTCCCCCTCCCTTAACGCCCGCTTTTGCAGTTGCTGCCACTTATGGCAGAGGTCAAATGAATCCAAGCATTCAACAGTACGAGATGATCAAGGATTACAAGGATTACCATTGATCAAGCAGAAAAAACTGTCTTCAAATGTGAAACTTTTTAGAGTAAGATTTAAGTAACGTTCAAATAGAAACTATTAAGATATAAGAATTAAACTAAAATTTAGGAACATTTTTATATGAAAGTGCAGGATTCAATGCTGTTCAACAAATACAAAACAAACGGTTTAGTGGTGTAGGAATGATTTTTGGAAATTTGTATCTTCTACAAAAAATTGTGATTTACTGTAGTTAGTATGTTACATACAGAATATCTATATCAAACGACGTTAAATTTCAAATTAATGTATACCTACATAAATGATGACTACATATAAATTAATATAGTGGAAAAATTTTTTTCAACGGTTACCGCAACTACAATCAATATATAATTTGAAAGTCGAAATCTGAATTTGACTGAATCCAATCGCCTTCCACTCAATTTAAGGAACTTAATAAGGAACTATATCAAACGACGTTAAATTTCTACAAAAAATTGTGATTTACTGTAGTTAGTATGTTACATACAGAATATCTATATCAAACGACGTTAAATTTCAAATTAATGTATACCTACATAAATGATGACTACATATAAATTAATATAGTGGAAAAATTTTTTTCAACGGTTACCGCAACTACAATCAATATATAATTTGAAAGTCGAAATCTGAATTTGACTGAATCCAATCGCCTTCCACTCAATTTAAGGAACTTAATAAGGAACTATATCAAACGACGTTAAATTTCTACAAAAAATTGTGATTCACTGTAGTTAGTATGTTACATACAGAATATCTATATCAAACGACGTTAAATTTCAAATTAATGTATACCTACATAAATGATGACTACATATAAATTAATATAGTGGAACAATTTTTTTCAACGGTTACCGCAACTACAATCAATATATAATTTGAAAGTCGAAATCTGAATTTGACTGAATCCAATCGCCTTCCACTCAATTAAAGGAACTCAATTGAACAATCGCTATAGATATCGGTGAAGCATTTTAAGCATAGCTATTGCATTTCGAATTCTTCTGTAATTATGTATCTATGAATCAGATAAGTCAAATACCTAATGAATTGTTGGATATTAGTTGAGTATTTTGAAGGATAATTATTATTATTATTTTGTCCTCTAGATGAATACTACATTTGTCAATTAAGATATTTTTCATTCAAATGACTTTCCATGATCATTCAGAATCCTCAATCCCAACTACAATATTATTTAAAAGAATTAGCGTCAATGAAGCTGAAAATTAGCTATGAGAGTAATGGAAAATTATCCGATCGAAAATTCTCAGTTTTGTATAACACTCCAGAAATGATTTGCCGTAGAGAATTCGCAGGAACTTCCGTAGCTGAGGACTTTTCGTGCTTGAATTTATTGAAGTTAGTAAGGAAAGTAAGTTTGGCAGATTTTTATATTATAAAGACAGCGGCTTCTTCAATTAATTTTTATTAATATCAAATGAAAAAAAACCAAGAAATTGTCGAATTAATTTTTATTTGAAGGATGCACGATAAGTTTTTGATGATAGAACTATAAAAATATTACAGAAGATAAATTATGAAAAGGTTTCAGGAAGGAAGGAATGTGTGGATTCCAAAGAGCTGAATTGAACATACTACACGGTTGTTTCAAATTTATAGATAGATTTATGTTTTTCCAAAACTCAAGTGGTTTGAATCTTCTTTTTCAAGGCTCGTGTCTTCTACTTCAATTTCCACTATTACTTTTCCGTACTATTTCTCTTCGCTTACTTCCATGGTTACCACCCACTTCCACTGCCTGTCAAAGTCGTCACAAACGAAATATTTCTTCTACCATTTTTGTCATCTTTCCAACGCGTCTAAATGTTTATAAGTCTGTAGAAAAAATGAAAAGTGGTTGACTACTTCAATAATTCAACACCTACCACCAAGAGGATTCTAACTTTCTTAGCAATTTTCACACATCAAATTATCTCTACTTCTTCAACTCCTTTCTTCTTCTACTTCTTCTTCTTCTTCTTCTTCTTCATCCTCCTCCCCCTCCTCCTCCTCCTCCTCCTCCTCCTCCTCCTCATCCCACTCTATCCCTCTCAAGCCTCGTCCCCTTACACCACTCAAAAAGCTCTAAGCGATAATTGCCTCTCGCTTCCTTCTTCCTCTTCTTTCTTTTCTAATCCATTCTTGAAAGCGTTGACTGACAAAAAGCCAGTTGAAGCCGGGACGACACGTGACTAATACGCTCAAGTGCTCACCAATTATTGGCCTCTTGCCAAATAAATTTTAGAAAAGATTATCTTAAAAGAGTTGAAAAACTTCACACAATTATTTTTGTTGATCTATTGATAATCTGTCACTGAGAATCGTGACTTGATTTCCACTTTATCTCAAAGTGGATCAATCTTCATGGATTCTCTAACCTATTTGAAAGCCTGATATTGATTTGACGTTATTCTGTTGCTTGACTGACTTTCTTTGAGCCAAATTTTATATAAATCAATAGTTTGGCATAACCATATCAAATAACATATCAATTAACATATAGAATACAATTTATAGTTATCTATCCATTCAATATCACTTACGAGTTTCACACCAAAAAAGGTCTTTATTTTCAATTTAACTTGATAAGCTTTGTTGTTATTCTGTACATTAATTGAAACTCTAAATAAGAAAATAAAAGAATCTGAAAAGCTAGTGTTGGGGTTGAAGGTTTCATAAAGCTCGGTCAAGAGATTACTACGCAACCCTATTTTGGGAAACATATAGTGGAGAGAAATATAGTTTACTGGAGGCGGCAATGCTCGTCTCAACAATATATCATAATATGTATGATCGTAATGTGAGAAGCTTATAATGAGATAATTGCAGCTTAATTATGAAGTGATAATCCCCCTTTTTTGAAGTTTCAAGAACTTTGGAGCTTCAAGAGCCTTAAGAGAAAACGTTTGATGACTGCCAATTCATAGTTTTAGCGTTTTGTTCGCAATAGTGTTTGGGAGATTTATCATCTTTACTACTGTGATACCCAAAAGATGAATGATACCTAAAACTCAAAAGATGGAGTCAATCAATCTAGGCATATTTCCATGTTATGGTTTTTTGAATGGATTATGTAAGCAGCCCTAAAGATCAGATCAACACTCACTCAATCGACTAACAGAAACACAACTTCCTAAAAGAAAATTCCCGCATCAGGGTGGTATATCAGGATGGTGACAACTAACTTGAACCGTGTCCTGCAGCAGAAGGGGGACATTTCCAGCATTAATTGTAAGAAAAATAAGTGTATCCTATTGTTCGCAACTTACATGAGGGAACTTTTTTAGAAAATAAAATTTTAATATATTATTATTTCTGAAAATCATTATCATTGAGCTGAGTAGTAATTGGATCACTCGATTTGTAAGGTATTTTGTATTTTCTGAAAGGCCTAATATTATATTTTTATAGTTAAATTCATTTAACATATGCATTTTTAAAATATTTAACATATTAATGCAATATTGTCAAATGAATAGCATCAATTATTCCATTTCTATAGTTGAAAAAGAATTCATCATTCTACAATAACACCAGCAAAGCAATTTAGAGCGAAGTTTTATTATAGGCTATAGCTTTGATGCCTGCAGTTGCACTGCATGCTGTGTATTATCTTTAATTATTTATTATTATTGTGATTCTATTTGTAAGTTTATTGTAATGACATGGCCTAGTGTACTATGTATATATTTTCTGGCTGTAATAAAATCATTGAAAACATGCTAATAAGTTATCGTTTAGGTGTAGTATTTGCACAACTCACATTTAGAGGTCTTGCTTTCTATTATATTTGTTTTTTGTGTTTAAGCTTTACTCGAAGTTATTGTTATTGCTAGACTAAAAGGCGTTCATGTATGAAAAGAAGCATTGGAGTTTATGTCTCTAGAGATTTGAAAAACCAATCTAGGCTTCAAGCACTCGTCATATTTTACGATAATTTTTTCGCTCTTTCAACATTCATTCTATCAGATCTCGCATCTCGTGTCTGAAAGATCATCTCTCTCATAAAGCACAAATCGCCAATCTATTCAAGCATTGTCTATCAATCCTCTTTCTCTTTCTTTACAACCTACATTATCTCTATCTGTGTCTTATGTTCTCACTTACTCTGTGAGAGATCATAACTGAGCTACGAGATCTATGATCCAATTCAGTAAACATTTTTATAATATTGACGACAGTATAGATATCAAGGCCATTTTGAGCATAACATCTGTATGTCGGCTTAAAGTTGAGCTTCATCTAATAGATATTTGAATCCAATTTATATTGTTTCCTTTTTTCAAATATAATGAACTGAATTTTGTGAATATACGAGATTACGAGTACTCTGTAAATGTATACAAATTCGAATAATGTGTTGTAGCCTTACTATCTTCCTGCCTTGATCTGAAGGTATGACAGATATCAATTATTAGATAGAACGACTTTTACTTCTCATGAAGAAGTGGAATGGTTGTATAAAATGTACATACAACATTGTATGCAACTTTCTTAAGATTGCAGTATGAAGATACGGTAGGTAATCTATTTTATTGGTTTGTAGTTCTCAACCATTTTTGGTCCATCGCACCCCTGAGAAGACATGAGAAACTTAAATCACCAACTTTATTTCCCAAAGCCACGTCATCAAATAAAAAAAGTAATTCTATTCCTATTCCTTTTCATTGTTATTCCAATTTATACAGAGTGGGTGAAAAGTCCGAGAACGGCTTAATATCTCATATACAAAGGTAATTTGACGGTGGGTGTGATTGAGGATCCTACTTATATTGAAAATACTACTTTACTATGACTTCAAAAATCTGGTTCGCCATATTGAATGCAACTTTGTTTTTTTTTAAATAGAAAAGGTGGTCATGCGATACATGATTTCGATACGGAATTTCAAGACAACATGAATGACGAAAACTGCACGTCGATAACTCAAACTGTTTTGAAGATATTCACATTATTAATCAACACTACTTATCTATTTCATTTCTTATTTGCATGGTATTGATTTATAATATGAATATCTTCGAAACGGTTTTAGATATCGATATGAGATATGGATTAAGCCGTTCTCGGACTTTTCAACCATTCTGTATAGTTATTTCCATTAGAAATACAATGTTATTTCTCTTCCTTATTAAAATTTTTCTTGTCTTATGTAAGATGTAATTTAATTAATCAATTTTGAGTGACTTGAAATATGAAATTTTTATTTAATTTACAATAATCGAATATAAGTGAAACGTTGATTGGAATATTTTGTCTTGAATCAAGTTGTAGTTCTGACACTGTGTTACTTGTAAATATTTGAAAAAACACTTACTTTTGTTGGAGTATTGAGGAATGCATTTCACTCCTGACGAGGAGCTTCATCAGCCTGACACCAGGGGCGCTTGTTCTTATGGGTTGGACTGTGTGGCCAAAATGTGGAAAAATATTGCATTCGATTTGAAGTTTATTTGATCATTTATTAAATTGGATTTATCATTTTTGAGGTGTTTGAAAATTTCGTATTGTTCTGGTGTGTTGAGTCTCTGGCTTTTTTGAAGAATGTGTACGATTTCAATGTCTGTCTTTATGTTTTTGTGAGTGTGTCCTGTGGCTATTATAAATGTTCTGCATATGTGGATTTTGAATTTGAATTTAATGCTTTTATGTGCTCATTGTAACTTATTACATTCCTCCTTATTACACTCCTCTTTAGGAGTGGAATGCATTCCTCATTACTCCAACAAAAGTAAGTGTTTTTTCAAATATGTATAAGTAACACAGTGTCTGAACTACAACAAAGAATAAGTTACTACCTACGACCGACTATTGACTCTATCAATCCTTGTTGTTTCTTTTTGATTTCAAAAGAATTATTTTTCATTCAACTCAAGAGAATTATTCTCAAGTAGACAGAGAATCAGTGGCGGTTCTAGACATAAAAAACTGGGTAGGCAAAACTTATCATACTGTAGGTCTATTCATAGACCTAGGTCTATTCATAGGGTAGGGCTACTTAAGTAATTCATGTAAAAAAGACGTCAAAGCATATAGGTATTAAATGAAGATGTATTAATAAATATAAAAATTGTTAATACTCATATTTAATTGTTCAATTCGACACTATTTTGCTAATAGGCCAACCATAATTTTGCTGTTTTAATCATTCTTTCAAATAATATTTCAATTTGATAGGCTATTTATTTGGAATATCGAAGGAAATTTCTGAAATAAATACACATTTTAGTATTCATGAAATTAACGGTTTATTACACTTTAACATTATTTAGAAAATAGAGTAATACATTTTATATTTACAACTGTAGTCTTCTTTGCCCAACATTGCTGAACGCCTCTAAGATTTTTTCAGGGTTCTTAATCAGCCTTTCACTTTCCTCTCGTTCAATAGGTAAAATTGAAAGATTAGTTAGACGTTGTGTTGTCATTGTAGACCTGAGGTATGTTTTCCCCGTTCTAAGCATAGAAAGCCCTGCGTTCACGCACTGCAAATGTGGCATAGTAATAGAATAGAATAAAAACAATTTTCTGTTGAATCATCTAAAATATAACTCATGACTATAAACATTTAAATGTACTTCCAAAATTTATTTTTCTATTTAACATTTTTAGGTTTACATGAAATTTTTTTAAAAAATCTCATAAAAACTGGGTAGGCGGCCGCCTACCCAGCCTAGGCCTAGAACCGCCACTGCAGAGAATTGATGATTGAAAGAACGTTCGTTTTTTGCGGTTGAAATGCATAATCAGGCTCAATTGAAACTCTGATTCAATAATGCTTGATTTCGATGGGTCATCACTTCAATCCTTTATTTTCAATTTCTTCTTCTACTTGGAAGTTATTCTTGTTCATTCAAAACTCAAATTTAAACTTATGTATTTAGTTATTCATTTAAGTTATTCGTTATTCTTGTTATTATCTCGTGAAATATGGAGGGACAGCAGTAAATGGTGGATTTACTGCTGGTTTTATGTTTAACCCAGTCTCAAAAAGTCCTCAGGCTCAGGCAACTCTCATGTTATGGAGGTTCCTGGGCTGCCTATAGTGAAGTCCACGTTATAATGGCAGCATTTGGTTAACATTATTGTTGCTATCCTTATCTATCAATCAACGAAGCAGATACCGCTATCCTTATTTATAGTTCCGCAATGTTGCAAGATCTTTATTGGCAATATAGGAATATATAGGAGTAAAATTAATTGACAAAATATTTAATCTCAATCATGGAAATGTATTATTATATCATTGAAGAATATATTTTCCTGACAAAAAATGACTGATTATTTTCAACGAAGTAGAACAGTCAATATCAATCAGATATACCGGAATCAGCCATCTTTTATAAAAGGCAGTGGCATCTTTCACAGAAGACTGAAAATCGGCAACGCTGTTCTACTATCTCTTCTCCACTGTCATTAAAACGTTGGCCTCACTTGAGTTTAAATTTTCTTCCCACATCAACACCCTCATCATTACTAATGCGCAAGCCGTATAGGCTCATGTGTGAAAGAAATGTAGCCTACTATTATGCCCCGGTTGCACAAAAGCCTGTTAAGTTTTAATCATGATTCAATGTTACGAGAGCCAATCATAGAAGACTTCTTAACGGAAAAGCCTTCTCTGATTGGTTCTCGGTGCATTTAATCATGCTTAAAATTACGTGGTGTGGAGTTTTTTGTGATATATCTTCAATAGTTTTTCAGTATACTTAGTGGAGAAAGACGTATATGGACACATCAAAACTAGAAACGATCGCATATAAGTTTTGAATTAATGATCGGATCCTTCTTATTATTCTTCTTTCGATCAAAGCGGGTTGTATTCATGTATTATAAATATTGGATTCGTTTAAAAATGGAGCATTCATTCTTTAGTGTGTTATAAATAGGTTTAAAAAATGACAAATTTCTATATTCAAAGCTACGTATCAGCTCACAGATACCGTTAATAAATTTAGTCTATAACTCTGCTCGTGAATGTTTTCTCTATGTTCTACTCGGAATGTTTTCTCACAAATATTTTGTAGCCTAGTTGATCATTGACACTCACTTCACAGCATTCTAGACGCAAAAACGGCAGACAAGGCACGAGTCATCAAGTGCATCGCAACACATGTGGCCATCATCACATCACAGATCACAGACAGGCCCTCTGCTCTGCTCTGTCCCTGTTATGGAATGTGTTCATCGCACCTCATTCCCTCAGATACTCACCTATCAAACGGTCAGCATTGGTTGAGTGGCTAGCGTTGTTGTCACTTATGAGGAATGCTGACATTTCAATCTGAATCTCACTAGTTGCTCCCCAAATTAAAGTCACCTACAAGTGTCAGCATTGGTTGAATGGGAAAACTTATGTTTTTATCTATGATAAATACTGACAGTTTAAAGTGAATCCCACAATAAGAGCAGCCAAGTAAGATCAGGGTAAACGGTCAGCATTCCTTATATGATAACATCAACGCTTTGCCGTTCAACCAATTCTGACAGTTCGAATTGTTGCGCCCAAAGCGGAAGACGGTTCTCAAGTGTTTTGGCTGAAATCGAGGATGGTCACCAACGCCAATCGTAAAAAACAGCAAACTATTCACACCAACTTGGAAGTGGGCCTATATTATAGACCTAACGGCAGGAGAAGTCACCACACATCCAGATGGGTAGAAAAATGATTGTCACTGGGTCAAAAATCCCCAGCAGACCTAGGCCTATCAGCTGATTCTATTGCTCGGCTCTTGGGTTTATCAAGCTATATCAATGATCTAAATCCAGGATCTGCGCATTGCTGATGAGCTGATTAATGATAGATAGTTTGATACAGTTTTGTGCAACTAATAATGTACACAATAAACTATCGAACCTGAATAAAGTGCCTTAAACCCAAGGTTTATTAATTTGAAGTACCATATATTGCAATGAGATTTTCTAAGTAGTCCTAAGGACTACAGTTATGGAGTAGGCTCAATAATTTAATCAATAATTTTACTCAACACCAAGTTTACATAATTCAACACATTAAATCAAACCTGATCTTGTTTTGAGAGCAAGCTATAAAATACTCTATCAACTAAATTCCACTGTTAGCTCAAGCCGATTGTCCTAGTACCGGTATTTCTTTTTCGTGAAGCTATGTGACGCTGGTAGTCTGTCATACTGTGCCGTTATTACACTATCACCCGGCCGAAACAGTAATAATAGACAGTAGGAAGACAACAGTAATCGGCTTGAGTTAACAAAAATCGGCTTGAAATTTTGGACCTATACTATGGGATATCTACTTATTTCTTCTATGCTGGTGTATGAAATAAATAATATTATTGAGATATGATTTTTTTGGCATTGGGCATACGATCAATCATAATATTTATGGTAGGTTCATGAGCTGAAGGATTGAGTGAGAACGTATTTTTTCAGGCGTATGTATTTATGCTATCTTTTGTCTATGGTAGGCTACAGTTTACCTACCAATGATTTTTCCGTGTTTAATTTCGTAGATTTTACAAATTAGGTCTGTGGTACATTTTAAATTAGATGAAGGTGTTGCTCGATATTATTGGCTATTAATTCCGATAAATGTTTGGAATGATCCATCAAAAACTCCAAAGGAAACCACACGTGAATTTATTTTTTATCACAATGTTTGAAATGTAAATTTAGATTGAAAAATTGAGTAGGTAGCCTGTAATACACTTGGATATTTGGCAATCAGGTAACATTCAAACATAATCTAATATAATGAGAGTTGGAATACGTTTTTCTAAATGAATTATTTATTTACTAATTTATTATTGAGATACATATACATGATATCCATTATAACAAAATATTACTGATTGAAAAACTGAATTGTATCACTAATCGACAACAGTTTTGACAAGACACTCCCTAATCCAGTCAAAAAATGCAATATTTGATTGATAGAAGTCGCGCCAGCCTTATAAATAGAAAAAGAAAAACAGTACCGGTATGTCTATACCAATTAAACTATTCATTGAATATTTTATGAATAATGGCTACTATGTTGTTGCCAGTTGGGATAAATCATACATACTTGCAAACATTAACTTTCAACTAAACCTCATACTCCAACAGAAATATCGATTGATATAGCCGAATTAATTTTTCTTTATGACATTAAAGGAACGCAAATAATAAACATTGATAAATCATAATAAAAGTAATTTTGAAACAACACTGTGAAATTCTTTCGATAAGTGAAAAATATTGTTAGCTTATAATAATTATATAAACTAGAATCTATCATTTCTATTCCAAACAGAAAACAACCGACTATAAATCTGAATATGAAAAAGGTTACTGATAAATAAAAGTAGAGGCTAGTATTAATTTGGTATTTCTCTTCAGCAGAATCTCTAGAGTCTTCTTTTATCGGAGCATATTATACTAATACTGTTATTTTGATAAAATTTGTTAACATTTACAAAAAAAAGATTCGTTGATAAACGTAATATGAATAGAAATAACCAAGGGCCTTTCCCATCAAGTTAGATATTGATCATGTCCACACATTCTCAGATTAATTACTGCTTATATCGTGTATAACAAAATTGAAATTAATCAAACTGAAAAGTATTATTATTATGGATGTTTCCTGTATTGCAAGCAGGACTTCTGGCTTTCTTTTCCTGATTACTAGGGTTGAATTCGAATGGTTTATCTGCAACAGCAAAATATAATTAATAACATAAAATAAGCATGATATAGTAGGATCACATTAACTAAAATGTTTAAATTAGCATCAACCTTGGAAAGAAAAATCCAAGTTCACGATTCTTGGTTCCAAAACGTTTTCGTGAGATTTGTTTAACTATAATTTATTTTGAAACTCTCAGTACTTTTTCAAAAAATGTGTAAATATATGCATAAAAATGCATACATAGATCCGTTCATTGTCTCAATAACAAGTTCATTTGTCAGATTTATCATTATAATAATTATAGCCTACAATAAAGTAGCTTAACAAAAGTTTTGATTTACCCATAAAAAAATCTATGCGAAAATGAAGCTATACACGTCCTTGTTTTCAAGAAAACCGTCATCTTTTGTACTCAAATTGATGGGAAATATTAGTAATTTGAAGGTAGAGAGGAGGTATTTACAGTCAGAAGCTCGTCCAAGGGTCAAAACATAGTGGAGCTGCGAAGGTGAAGGGTAGCAGAGAAAAGGTAGCTAGAAGAATTTAGAATAATGCACTCATCTATACACTGAATAAAACAAGTTGATACTTTACAACATATCCATGTTGCCAAATTGTGCGTAATTTCAATATTCTAATGCAAGCCCATATATGACTGCTTGAGTGAAAATATTCAAATTGACAACTCTGCATTGACTGATGTGTTTGTAAGATTGAACATTGCCAGTCTTGAGCTAGCACGAAAAGATTGAAATTTCGCAAAATTCAGCAAAACGGATATTTTTCCAAGTTTCGCTTGTTTTATTGAGCTCTCCACTATGTTTCAACACATTATTTGAATAAATGCATTACTTCTCAACTTCTCCCATCACGGTACATCCACTTAAATTAAATGCACTCTCCGTAAATTTATACTATTCCTCTTTTAAAATATTGCACAAATTAATGCTAGTGGGAAGAGTAAATATCAAGACGAATTCTGATGAATTTCATTGATAACATTCATGACAATATTTTTTGTTAATCACAGAATATTGTTCTAAAAGTTGATTATGTGAGAAGTATATTAATTTATGTAAGTGAAGGGTACCTGCAAATGCCATTTTTGAAGTGGACTCCCCGCAAAAATTTGAGGCGCAAACCCGCTGATGATGTCCTGCTCGATGACAATGGTGCATGACGCCTTGATGGGTGTTTGGAGAAGCATGGCAGTGATTGCTTGGAACCTGCAGCATTCCCTGCTGACTCAGAAACTTCGGAGATTTGATTCTATCTATCAAGTAGCTGTGACAGGTGGGTGATTTATGCTCTTGAGCAATAGTTGCCGTTAGAGTCTCCCTCCTTGCTGATTCGTATTTCACCTTCAAAATAGAATTCCAAAAACGTTCAATTAAAGTCCTTCAAACTAGAATTCCATAAACGTTTAATTGAAGTACTAGCACATAATAGGAGTGAAATTTTGTAAAGATGGGAAATTACAGATATGCTTATTGTTATAACTACATTGATAATAATTTATTAAATGAATTAACTCATCTCCTATACTAGGATGAAGAATATGGTCTTTATTAGCCGTGAGCGACTGGGTCGCCACCAGCATCCGAGGCCCAAAAAGCATTGAGTTGGATGAAACCTTATTAGCCGTCAGAAACAGTTCTCGGCGATAGGAAAAGTCTACCAGTCTACTTCCCGAGCAGAATACCAAAACATAGTTGAATAGTTTCATAGGGAAATATCGTAACATTATGCGATGAATTCTTCAGTGTCAAGAAATTCTGAAATACGTATAAAAAACTAGATTTGTATAATATATAGCTGTTAATGCGTTGTACGGAGAAATAAATGAGAAAGAGATACTCGGGTGGGAGCGAGAACAATGGCAGCGACTGAGCGTCCGTCCTTATTATAGCCGTGGGAGACTTTGTCTTCGACACTATGTCACTCACGGCTGATAGGGACCCATGAGAAGATGGAAGTAGGATATAAGATATAGGACAGTTATGGTGGTGTTCATGTTCCATAACTAACTCATTACCGCTATATAAATCGGTATGTGGAGATATTTTCACAAACTGAAGATGGCGACCTAGCCGAAAGTTCTCGTTGTCAACGTGAGTAACTTTTAGATCTAAGAGTTTAAAATAATAGACTGCAAGTCGTTAATTTATCAAATAATATTAAGTGAATTGGTAATCGTAGTTCTGATGGAATCCAGACCAAAATGGATTACGATATTTTATTTAACGTACCGTAATGAAATATTAATTTCATAATTTCTGTATTTTTCTGCATGAAGAAGATGGATTAGAAATTGATTTAAGGTAGTTAATGGTTCAGAGTGCGAATCATTATATGGAATATTGAAAAAAATCGAAATATTTGTAAAAACAAATATTTCAAGACACAGCATTTTTGTTTTATAATTACCTGCATCGATTGTAATTGTCTATCTTTGTTGTTCAAATAGTTTTCCAGCTCTTGGATTCTTTTAGTTTGGTCAGCGAATTGGACTTTGAGAGCTGAAAAACAATAAATTATTCAGGTAGGTAAATTGACTAAATGATAAAATGATAGCTAAAATGATAAATGCTAGAGGTACTATTTATTTTAAAAATGGGGAAAAATGAAAATATCATACTTACACAAATCTGCATTAACCTAATGAAGCATTTTTCATTTTTAAAACAGAATATTTCAATTTATTCCCCGCGTCATCAGTTCATACTTTAAACTTTCTTCTTCATCCATCACCCACACTTGTAGGATCGATGGCGATCCTACTTTTCATATTTTAATGATTCTCGATTCTTCATAATACATTAACTTATAATAGTTTATAGGGCCTTCTAAATAATCATTTTACTAGCTAGAAACTTCCTCCAATTCATTCAATCAATCAATTTTAGCTCCAAAGAAGTCTAATGGTTGAATCCTATTTAGAACTATTTTCCAGTCAAAATATTTCATAAGTATATATATCAACTAAAAGTAAAATTATGTAATTTATAATAGTTTTTATAAAAAAGTTACATTTAAAATAATATTAGTAATATTGAGAGGAAGTAGTATGCATACTTTCAAAGTTCTTATTCTTAGCTTCCATGTCATTCTTCATTTTCACAATCAATGTTTCATATGAGGACTCAACATGGTTTAACTGCGCTTCTACATTGTTTGCTCGAGTATAATGAATCAGCTTTTCTTTGTACATTTGATGGCTCCAGAATGAAATAGCTCTTGTAGCAATGTCCAGTACAATTTCAGGCCGCAGTCCCGCTAGAATCATCTAGGTAAAGATAGATTAAAGCATTTTCAAAACTATTACCGGTATAACACAAGCATTTATTTATGTAAAATATAAATGATTTATTATTATAATTTGTTTTCAATTTGTGCACGAGTGTTAGTGAATTATTTACTTTTTGAAATGAAATTTTGGCATCATTTATGGAATTTTTTAAAATATTATTCCCAGTTAACCTCCTCAACCCCCCCCCTTTCTGACGTTTCATCAACGCTCCTTCCATTTCAGTCCAGCTCCTTCCTTTCTTTGATAATCTCCTCCTTCTTGAACATCATAATGTAGCCTATGACACTATGGATGAGCTCGCCATTAAAGAGACCTGATTGCAAAAAATGAGACAATTCTTTTCAATTTGACTGTTAATCAACGGCCTTCAAATGGAAAATGATGCAAGATTGAGACTATTTTTTTTCAATTCTAGACAAATATTTCTACTACAAGCTTAGCTGACTTGGTTTCATGACCCTCATGTTTTTTTAACATTTGGCACCGTACTTTTAAACAAAGGCCTAAATCAAATTCATTTTATTTCAAGTTTACTAAGAAAGGAATTTTTTATTTGAATAAGTTCACTGAGATAGGAATTTTTTATTTGGAAAGATACTTTGTCGTAAATTTGAGTGAACCAAAATTATCATAAAAATAGCAAAATTAGCTACAAAAATCTGGAGGTTTCTGAAGTACTTTGTGACTGAGTTACCAGTTACCAGTCAACTTGAAAATGTGACCAGTGTGGTCACGAAACCATGGTCGTGTACCGAATAAAACTGTGTAGAATTTGACAACATATTTGTGTTTTTATTCAATTATGGAACGGTTCTACAATATTGAGTGTGATATTTTTGTTTTTTATTTTGTTTTTAACCATCAAAATTTAAAATTCTTAGTTTTTGTTGTTTTTTAGTGAAAGTGGACTAAATTTTAGAAAATTGAAACCATAACCCTATTTCGGACTTTTAAAACGTTATCTAAATTTGGGAGAGAAATAGTACAAGGAGTATCCTTAGTTTTTCTCTCCCAATCAGTGCTTCTTTGTAAAAATTATAAATAAATTATAATTATAATTATAATTGATAATGACTCGTCAGTCGAATGTCTCAAAGTTGTTCAATACCCATGTATCATTGCTCAAAAATTTCACTCACTTCACCGGATAAAGGAAAATTAATGTAACGATACGACTGATATTGTAGAAACAAAATTAATTCTGGCTTCACAAAAAATATTTTATGAAATTGATTTTCTGATACCGTATTTAATAATGTATAATGAATGATTTATTTGTTCAGATATTTAA
The DNA here is from genome assembly GCF_014356525.2 of Nilaparvata lugens. Lineage (NCBI taxonomy): Eukaryota > Metazoa > Arthropoda > Insecta > Hemiptera > Delphacidae > Nilaparvata > Nilaparvata lugens. The sequence goes on from NC_052509.1 coordinate 20,241,106, forward strand.
TATTGAATAATGCTCGCATGCTAGCATAAATCCATTTTGATAGAATCAAGTCTGAAAAAAATCTGACCTCTCGGTTGGGGGGGGGGGATGCATAATCTCCATTGCTCCCTCCGCCATCCTGGTTCCACCACTACATGTCCACGTTATAATGACAGTGGAGAAAGATAGCAGAACAACGTTGTCGATCCTTTGTCTTGTCAATGCCTCCTATAGACGGTAGCTGATACAGGTTTATTGATGTAATATTAACTGTTAATTCTTGTTTAAAATAATCAATTATATTTTATCAAGGAAGAAATTATATTTTTCAATAATTTCATAATTGAGATTATTTTGTTAATTAATTATTAATTCTACATTGTTGAATTACGATCTGGCAACAGAGCAAAGCGAGATAGAGATAGCGCTATCCGATTTGTTGAATGATAGACAAGCATAGCAATACACGGTACCGTACCATTGCTAATCAAACACTGTCATTATATAACGTGGACCTCACTTTAACTACTGTACATTAGGTCAGACAATAATTATTTATATAGGTAATAAATTTGTTATTGGGGAAGTTACATATGGAAAATTACTAACAATAGTAGGCTAATGTTATTTGGAAAAGGAAATACTATACCGTACAGATTTAAATTCTTCAGATGGGTTCAAGTCAGCTTTAACAATGTCATATCTTCCATTAAATGGAGAGTCGCATGCATTGCACTTCTTTCCCCATTCTTGTTCATGTGAATGATTGTCACAAAATGCATGAGAACAGCTTGTAACCCATGCGTATGAATTGATTGGATTTCTGCATTTCTTATAATTGCATACCAAAGCGTATTCTGACATGATTTGCTAGCTGTCACTATCAATAACTTGAACGTACTGCAGTCTCACCGTCTAAATACAGTAAAAGTGCACTCGAAAGCACTCTTATTTCCTCTCTAGAATAATATCGTTAACTCATGAATATTCTTGATAACTTTCTACTATTGTTATGTAAAACAAATTAAAAATTTAATCCAGAATTGTCTTTATGGGTTGTAGACACGTTATTGCATGTTGCAATGCAAAGACAACTTGAATTGAAAGGCCGCGGCTGTGGAATGGCCATCTATAGTGTAACACTATCTAGAAAACCATGGCTGTGGCCATGAACTCCCGGCGAATTAAATCAAATTCTGCTTTGTATCTTAACACTAGAAAATCAAATTTCATTCAGGAGAGTATCATAATTCTTATCAATAGATAATTGAATGAGGGAGAAGTAAAGAAAATGGGCATATTTTATTTTAATTCAGACTACTTCTCAAAGAATCATTTATTGACACAACAAAAATAGTTGAATAAGAAATTGCTTGAAGTAACGGAAGACTCTTATTAGTTGTTCGAAAATTAAGCTCCAAGTGGTGGTGTGAATTATCAATATTATTCATGCTAGATTACTTATTTATGGAGTCAAAACTATTTAAAAATCTTCACTCAAAGAAAATATGAAGCTCAAATGAATTGTGACTTTGTGGGCCATTTTGATAGTGAATAAAGAGAGCTGGCAGGTTTCAAGTGGCCTACATACTGAGCTCAATAAAACTGAAGGTAATAGTGATTGAAACAGCAGTCTTTTGTCTATATAGTTTCACTTGAAGGAATAAGAAAAACAGTATATTTTTGCTGCTTTTCAACTGTGATTAATTTTACCACAACCAATTAGAAAAGGCTTTTTTCAAAAGACGGCTTCTCTGAATGGTTGTTGTGAAATCAATCACGGTTAAAATTTAATCGGCTGTTGTGCAACCGGGCCAAAGACGGTCAAATTCAGACAGAGAATTAAATGACATTGATCAACTTCGGGCGCTTTGACCTCCAGAAGAGGAGAAACCACAGTTTTGATTTTTATCCGTACAGTTGCAAACCTGCAAGCAAGCTGGAAACTGGAAAGAAAAATGCAGAATGCATTAGTGTTTATGGGTTATGTTTGATGTTCTGAATTTTGTATATTTATTTTTGTTATTGTGAAATGCTTGAAAGTGGATAAGATAACATTCTTTGTGATATTTTCCATTCAACATATTTATCGAAATCATTTCTAAAATCGCAGACGGCCAGCTTATAACGATCAAGAATGGTAGATGATAATGCTAACACTGTACTGCAAACAGTTTCTCGTTATAAAACTCTTTCACAAAACGTAGAAAACCATCCTGCTCTTATAAAGGTATTTTTAGGGTACTGTTTCATTACAAATCTATATTATCAATGTTAGGCACACCAGTGTTTAATGTTAAGTCGGGCCTAGGCCACAAACTCAGTCAAGTTCTGTCGTGAATCTGTCAAACTCTTTAAATAAGGATGATATAATTTATATACATTTCAAAATAAAACCTTTTTATAGTTGAATCCTATTTTTGAAAGTTATTTTGCTAAGGTATCCTGTTTTGTAATTTACCAGTTTGAATAAATAAACCTACTGTATTGAACAAATGACATTGTTTTGCTCAAATATTACAATATCCATTGAATCTAATCTGTTTGAATGTTTTTGTAAAAAAGGTGTTGAATAGTTTTTTAAAAACGTACGGTACCTAACTGGAAACTTAATTCAACCTAAATAACCTAAATTCTTTTGGTAACGTGGGGGGCACTTTAGTATATGGGCCGCGAAATTTAGCATTGAAACCTACATAGATCGATAGAGGAGGTTAAGACGAGATCAAACATTTATAAAATTGTTGTCGATTTCTAAGGATTAGACTAAATGAAAAAACATGGCAGAAAGTTCAAAATTTCTATATCAATTTTTATTTTTTAAGGCTACAATAAGTTTTAAAATGGTGATATAAAAATTTTGAACATTCCACCATGTTTTTTCATCTAATCCTTGCAAATCGACAACAATGTTATACATGGTTGATCTCATTTTGACCTCCTCTATCGATCTTAATAAGTCTCAATGCTAGATTCCGCGGCCCATATATTAAAGTGCAGCCGGTACCGTTGTACAGTGGTTTCGATCTTACTTCTTTTTACTTTAATTTTTCAATTACAATGTCTCAACCACGGTATAGGGATTGGGGAATTGTCATGTTTTTTGTCGATCTCCGTATCAGGGTAATCAATAGTTGAGTGGACAGGTAGGCAGTGGGTGCTGCAACTTGCATCACTATCCTCTAAGATGGTTTTATTTGTGGTTTTCAATAAATTCCGTTACTGAAAACTATGGTCTCTTTGAGATAGTGAGATACTTCTTCAGTTCCTTGTGAAATGCTGATTGTGAGTTCTTAAAGTTTTTTAGGCTATCATTTTCAGGCAGAATATTGAAGAAATATGAGCATGCATAAATTGTTGTGATTCAAATATGTTGAGCCTCTGCTGCAGAAGATATTTCAAATATCCAATTAAAGCTATATAAATAGAACTAAGGACTTCTGTTACTGCAAATATCAACCGAAGAACTAAATATCAGGAGGAAATTTGAATAATGAATCTGTCCAAGAATTGCGCCCAGACCGGGAATCAAACACGGTCCCCCCAGACACTCTCTGAACAGCATCATTTAATTATGATTTTAGCCACTACGGTCAGGGTTTGACAAATCATATTTAATAGATCACATTGTTTTATTATTTTTGAATTCATGTATTATAAAATAATCAATTCGTTTGCTGTGGTTGATGCCGGCCATATAGAACCGCTAAGGCTATATGCTTTTATAAACATTATTTATCTTTTGCAGGATGATACAATGATCCAATTTCTGGCATATAGTTTATCAAGTCCTGATCTCCAAGTTATCTCAGAAACCCTTGAGACGTTCTATAATCTGATGAACCACGGCAGAAACCAGCAGACTTTGCGTTCAGTATTTGGTGTTGCAGAAGCAATTAAAGCAGTCTCTGAAAGGTGAGTTCATTTCTTGTTAATTCTGTTTCACGTTTCATTGCCATGGTATCATAACGCTTGGTTGCCATGGTACCAAGGTTTCATATGACTCGGTGCGCACTGGTCTGTGTAGATCGCACGTACAGACAAAAGTCTACGTTTTATACTAAGCGTTTCTCCGTTGGTCACCGCGCCCTATTGAAGAAATGAGTTAATAGTTAGGCTATTATAGTTAGCCTCAAGGCTTTCCTCTGGATACGCTGGTGTCACATCTGCTGCCAACCCAAAGAGTAAGACTTTATAAAATCGCATTCTGGAAGATATCGAAATAACATACTTCTGATAATGAATTTTAAGCACCTTGCTCAACCTGCAACATATGTCCTCAATGAGCTCGTCCCAATATCTCCACTAACCTCAATATCTCCACTGGGGATCCCCATTTCAGTCCAGTCACTAACGGTGTCTCCGTGCGACGTCATCACATGTTGAACTGCACCTGGCCAGAAGCTGTTTGGTCCTCTGTCTAATTAACATTATTTAAGAAGATTCCAATAAAACTCCCAATCAGGCCTACTAATTTTAAAATGTTTTATAACTGTTGCAGGGACGATTTAAGTGATGAACTGAAGGGAAATGCCAACAATCTCCATGAAATGATAACGTCTAACACGTATACTCCCATGCGAGGCACATTGGAAACATCCAAATCCACACCCATGAGGAGGAAAATATCTACAAAAGTGACCACCTTCCAAGTACAAGGATTGTCTGTGGTAATTGAAGCCAAGCATTCAATTTATCTAAAGGGAGGGATCTGGGATAAGACGCTAGGGAGTATGCACAGTACTAAATTTAACGCTATAGTGAGGTACACATTATAATGGCTGTGGAGAAGGATAGGAGAAAAGCGTTGCCGGTTCTCTGCCTTGCCACTGCCTTTTATAGAGGATAACTGATATCCGGTATATCTGATGTAATTTTAAGTGTTCATTCTTTTTAATTTTTTATTTTATTAAATACTGCCGTTATAACTTGGATCTCACTATGATATGAACTGTGGAGGATCAAGGCCCGCCGCAAAGTAGACCCGCGCTAATCCACGAAAAGCAACCCACGCCGTGGGATGTTTTGTAAACCATTGCTATAGAATTATTCATAATAAATCAGCTGACAATTGGATTATTCATTGCATGTATTACACAAATGTCTAGAGAAGCCTAGCAATGGTTTTACAAAACATCCCACGGCGTGGGTTGCTTTTCGTGGATTAGCGTGGGTCTACTTTGCGGCGGGCCTGAATCAAGCTAAAGTCGCATTCGACTAATGGATCAGAGTTCGAGTTCGAGTTGGATTAGTCAGAGACTAATGGATTCGAGTTCAGTTCAAGATTCAATCTAATTATTGTTATACAACCCTCAGAACACAATCACTTCTCATTTTACAATTGCCAATATGGCATGGAATGCCGGTTCAGAACGAGTTTTCTTATGTTGTTGCCTTTCCCATTTTTATCAAGGATCTATGTTGAATTTCATACTGAACTTCAAAGTCACAGTAACTCGATTCAATCATTAGTGAATGGCTCACATTTTGGTAACTTTTGATTGAATGTTTTGTGCATTGTTGATAAGACAGCCTCATACCTTAATTTCTAAATTGTGACTGTAATTTTAAATTAAGGGGTTTCCCTCCCATCAATTTTGTAATGGGTTTTCCAGTTTCCAAGCATCAAATTATTTTCACTTTATCACTTTCACTTATTTGATGAATGGATACAATATTTATTTGAATTAAACTTTAGTAGCACGACTCTCGAGTATAACACTAGGATAGATTGGGCACTCTTAGAGAGCTGTTGTTGAGTGATAATGAGGTAAAGTCACGATAACTTGGAATTACTCTTGGGTGGGTACCATCCAACAATAATCTATATTTATCTGATTTTTAATATGTTCATCTAAAATCGCAACTTCAACCATCTCTTATCCTAACCCCTTTTATTACCCACGCACAAGCCTAGGGCATCATCCTCATCGAAAAATCTTGGAATGATGTATCGATGTATTTGGATGTAAAGTGATTCATTGATTGTAGTGTGACAACTCTTTGCTCTTTCTCAGAGAAATTTAATTTTTACTTTATAGTAATTGAACGAGCGTTAGTGAGTTCTCACTTTTGATTTACTGAAGACTTTGTCCGTCTGTATGTTCTACAAAAACTTGAGAAATAATTGATCAATCAGCTTCAAATTTTGAACACGTTTCTTCAAACCTATTTACAGGTCAAGTTCGTTGGAAAACAAAATTGACTCACTTCTTCGACCTCTTTCAGGATATAAAAATAACATTGAAAGTGCATTAGAAAAAATTGTGATTCATCATTTAGTCAGCTGAAGAATTAATTCCATGCAATTAAAAGTTTTCCCATTCATTTATTCATAACATCAGCTGAGTTTATTTGGAAGCTATCACAAAGACATGATTTCAGCTGGTATATACAACACAATTTACAACTTTTACATCATCAAACTGATACGGGTTGAGATGTCAATGTGTGGTTTCCGCCATTCATTTTCTCTTGGAACTCTGTATCGAAATCATGTATTTGGATTCATATGAGGGACAAACATGTTGATGCGACAGAGTAATTTTCATTTCAAATAGGAACCCCAATGAAACCTACTTTCAATATTATTCTTGTAGAAGAAATATTTTGCTGTTTCCATAATTTTCACCAACAAGGTCACACTTATATAAGCTGTAAATTCCATTGCATCGAACAGCAATTTTCAATCATTCTTTTGTGGTTTCGGCCACAAGAGAATGGAATGAGTTGCCTGAAAATATTGTCCTATCCGGCTCATTGGCTACTTTCAAAAAAAAAAAGGTTTTACCAACTTCTCAGCATCTACCAAGCATAGAATGTAGGATTCGGCATTGATATTTTGTATGTTTGTTCTTCATTTCCATTTTTGTGATTTTCATATAGTGTTTAAGGATGGAATTACAGCATTGTAGGCGGGTTTAGTGTGGTTATTATAATCCCATTTGGGATTATCCCAGTTGGGAAGGAATTTAATCTTACAGATTGTTGCGATATATAGGTCACCAAATAGTAACACAGATAACTTTATCAGTAACTTGTATGACTATCTAAATTCTCTCCCAAAAGATAGAAATATTGTTCTCGTTGGAGATATATATAGATATTTTGAGAACTGACCGACATACACTAAGTTACTTGAATTTAATGAGTGGTAACGGCTTTAAGTCGTTTATTAATGGACCAACTAGGAGTATTGATGATAGTCACTCGTGCATTTATCATATATTTTTTTAAAATACATCAAATAATTCAATTAAAACAGAAACTGCTAGTATTCTTGAAGTTAATGTTGGTGATCATTTTGCAACTGCGCTGCATTTAAGTTCCAACCACATAACGAAAGAAAAATCTCTTGCTCAAAGAAATATAATTACTAAAATAGATTTAACTAAACTGGAAACTCACAAAATGAAAAATGGTTGTTTCTGTATGATCAAAATAAAAATAATAATGAAAGTAACAATGATAATCACAACGAGGTGGACACGTCGGTTGAAAACCTTACTCATAAAATAAAATATTATTTAGAGCTTTCTTCTATAGATGTTAAGCTTAATCACAAAAAGAAACCACTTAAGCCTTGGATCACTCAGGGGCTAATCAACTCGATTAATAAGAGGGATAAAATGGCTAAAAAAGTAAAACAAGAACCTTTCAATACAAGTTTAAAAAATGAATTCAAATCCTAAAGAAACTTATTGGATAATCTTATTACCAGCACTGAAGATAATTATTATAGAAATAAAATTGATAAATGTGGCAAAGATGCAAAAAAATATGGACTTACATTAACGAGCTGCTAAATAAGGGAGGAAATGAGTGTAGTAAAATAAAACTGAATGCACAAGAATTAAATGAATATTTTGTAAATGTGGGTAAGACTTATGCGGATAAAATAACGAATTATGAAAACCAAACTGATTATAAATGTAATTATAAAAAAGATAATTCAAGTCTAGGAAACTCGTTTTTTAAAACCTGTCATAGAAGATGAAGTAAAAAATGTAATATATAGTCTAAAAAGCAATACTAGTCCAGGCATAGATGGCATTAATAGTAAGATTTTAAAAAAATAGCTCCTTTTATAGCTTGGCCGTTAACTTTTATAATAAATAAATGCTTTGAAAGAGGATTTTTTCCAACATCATTCAAGATTGCTAAGATTAAACCACTTTTCAAATCAGGGGATAGGAAACTTGCTGAAAGTTATAGACCAATAGTTTAATAATATTATAGACCAATAGTTTATCAAGTTCATTGACTAAAATAATGGAGAAATTGATAAAAAACAGATTATTAAGTTTTTAAACAAACACAAAATAATAGAAGAGAATCAGTTTCAGAGTAAAAAGAGTACAAAAGATGCCCTGATCAAATTCTCAAACGCGGTTTCGGATCGTTTGAACAAAGGAAAGAAAACCCTAGCTATCTTCCTGGACCTAGCAAAAGCTTATGACACTGTGTCTCACGATAAGTTATTGGACAAATTAGAGTGGGTTGGCATAAGAGGATTACCTTTGAAATTGTTCAAGAGCTACTTGTCAAATAGAGCACAGATTTTATCACTTAATGACTCAGTAAGTGAAATACCTTTTCATGCTATGGTCTCCCTCAAGGCACTGTCTTATCACCTATCCTCTTCCTGTTATATGTGAATGAAGTACTAAGATTAGAGTTGAATGGAGGGGAAGTATATACATTCGCAGATGACACAGTGTTGTTGTATGGGGGTGAAACATGGAATGAAACCTATGAGACGGCCTCTAAAGGCGTCTCTACACTAAAAAGATGGCTGGATTTCAACTCCCTTAGTTTAAATAATAAAAATCTGGTGTGATACACTCACACAACTTTCCTTGCTCAATGAACTGTAAGCCCCATTCTTAAACGAGAATAATTCAGGGGAATAACATAATGACGATTGGCGGCAACATATTTGAAACTACGATCAGACATCTGTATATGTGTATATAGAATTGTTTTCAGAGTAGGCTACTTTTTCCTTTGTGTAAATTGTGAAATTCGATGATTTTTTTAAAAGTCTTCAAAACAGCTGTTCTACAGATGAAATATCTAGACTATGTGTTCTTTTTATGAACTGCTCTACATACCTACCTCAGCACGAGAAGGAGGCTACAAGGTCCATTTCTCAAGGATGGGGTGGACCCCCATTAGTTTCCCGGAAAAGAGACTCATGCCAGTTGATAGAGCTGATATATAACTATACAGGGTATGAATTTGAAAAAAATCGGTCGTCATTTTTGAGAAAATCGTGAAAAACATGTTTTTTAGTAATTATCCGCCATTTTTCTCAAGAATATTAGGGAGCTCCTGCAATTTTCCCAGAAATGAGACTCATGTCAGTTGATAGGGCTTATAAATAGCTATCCATGGTATAAATTTTAAGAAAATTGTTAAAGCTGTTTTTGAGAAAACCGTGAAAAACATGTTTTTTTTAGTGATTATCCGGCATTTTTCTCAAAAATATTACGAAGCTCCTGCAATTTTCCCAGAAATGAGACTCATGTCAGTTGATAGGGCTCATAAATAGCTATCCATGGTATAAATTTAAAGAAAATCGTTAGAGCCGTTTTCGAGAAAACCGTGAAAAACATGGTTTTTAGTAATTATCCGCCATTTTGAACTCAATTTTATTGAATTTCTTATTGTCGAATCCTCATGGTATAAGGACCTTAAGTTTAAAATCGTGTTCACACACACACACACACACACCCAAAAATCATGTTTTTGGACTCAGGGGGCCTTGAAACGTATAGAAAACTTGCAATTAGGGTACCTTAATTTTTTTTGGAAAGCAATACTTTCCTCCCTAGGTAATAGTGCAAGGAAAGTAAAAAAACAAAGTATATTGCTTTTTCAAGGAGTATTGCTGGAAGAGAAGAAACGAACTGTATACTTAAACTGCACATTAATTGTGAGAATTTTAACAATAATTCAGCTGCATGTAACTGCCCTGAAATAGAAAAAACCAGCCACATCAAATACCTAGGTATAATTATTAATGGAGGTTTTAAAAGGAAAAGACACATTGATTATTTGTGTGAGCGATTAAAGTTTGTATCCTATAACTTCTATAAATTGCGGTCCATACTCCAGATACCAATGTTAAAAATGGTTTACTTTGCAATTGTACAGTCCTTACTGCAATATAGATTAGCTGTTTGTGGGGGGAGCATTCAACTCTCATCTATTAGCTCTATTTGTAATACAAAATAAGATTATAAAAACAATACTAAACAGACCCATGATATACCATTCTATTCAAGCCTTTAATGAAATATTAAAGTGATGACAATCCGCCAGCTGTATGTATTGAACGTCTTTAAATACTTTCAGAGTAACAAAAATATAAATAAATATAAATGTTATGACTCAGATCTGACAATCATCCGTAAGCAGCTTATTTATATAGCACCAAAAATAATTAATAAATTACCTTCAGATCTCATTGACTTTCCATGTATCAAAACTGTCCCTAATAACATAAGAGATTGGATTTGCCATAATTTTTTTTCGTATAGGAATTGCGATTTGCCAAGATTTTTATTTCAATTTGAATATTTTGTGATTTTTTTTCCAATAAGTATTACGATTTGCCAGAACTTTTATTCCAATTTGAATATTTTGTGATTTTTTTCGTATGGGAATTACGATTTGCCAGAATTTTTTATTTTTTGCAATTTAAATATTATGTGATTTTTTTGTTTATAAGAGAATATTATGATTTTTCCCTCCTCCCATTTGCCATGTAATGCGTTCTATATACCCTGTTTACACTGTATTTATGAATCACTAGATCTATGAATAAGAGAGTATTTTTAAAATTTTTTTGTTGTGAATTTTGTTTCGATTCTTCGTTTCATAATTTACTATTCTGTATAAATATTTGCTTCTGTGCTAAAAAATCAATTTAAATCAGGTTAAGCGTATTATAATTTCATCTCCTACTCCCACTGGCGAACAAGAGTCATCTTATGCGAGTGGTTTTTTTCACTTACCTTTTATTATTATTACATTTTGGTTGGATTGTGTTGTTATGTTGAGCTTTGTTTGATTTATGTATATGTATTTATGAGTGTGGAATAAATAAATTTGAAAAATTTGAATTTATTAGACCAATAATAGTTTGATTATAAGAACTTATCAATCTTATGCAATTATCTTTCTTAATTCTAGTACTCTTCTTCATCATCTGTTCCTTCCTTCATCATAACTTTCTTTCACTTTTTTATTATTATTCTTCATTAATTTGTTACAATAATGTTCCTCCTTCTTCATCATATCTTAATATTTTTCAATTATAATGAGGTTTTACTTTTGTTTGTCTTACTTTTATATTTTTCAATTACTTTTAACTGAGTTTACTTATTATTTCTTCTTTTGTATATTTAGAATAATATTTTTAATTATTATTTTGTAATTTCGCAATGTATAATCGTAATGTTATAAATGCAATAGGGTTTTCAAGACCTTGCTTGTGATATGTAAATAGATCAATCAATCAATCAATCTGTATAATTAAAAGTATGGTATAAGTTTCAAAGTATGGTATTACAATACAACAGTTTTCGAGTGAGTTCTCCAACCCAGGGTTTCACAAGTTATTTCAAATATCCAATGAAAGTTATATAAATAGAACTAAGGACTAATATTGACTAAATAGTATTAGAAATTTGAAGAATGAAACTGTCCAAGATTTGCGCCCAGACTAGAATTTGCCCAGAAAGTCAATTTCTATTTTTTGGGTCTTCTCTTACCAATCTTTTCAACAACTTACTGTTGTCCCTCCTATTAATATTTCAAGTACAAAAACAGCATTTCAAATTATGAAAACCGTCATGACACCAGCTAGTCAAATGATAATTAATTTCTATTCCTAGGGAAATCACTTAATTTGATAATTTTACTGTCGTCAAATCCTTATCAATAATTATGTTTCTTAGGGAAATCATTCCATATATAATTTTTTCCCATGTAAATCGAATTAGCGCTATTTATTATTTATTCAGCTTTAATTAATAAAGAAATAATTTCATAGTTCCCTTTTTCCAAAACTTTTTATATAAAACACAACTAGTTTCGACTTTCAAGCCATTTTCAAGTTTTTTCCAAAAACTTTTACTATGAAATTATTTATTTATAAATTAACAATTCAAGTGGCCCTATTGAAAAACTTAATCATTGAGGTTTGTTTGTGTGATAATTTCAGGACACGAGACAAGATCTAGAGTGTGCTGTTGTAAAAGTGAAAGGAGTAGTGTCAGTTGTTGTTGACGTGGAGTCTCAGAGGTGCGTGGTGAGAGCCCTGTCGTCGGTCACGCCGCAGTTGGTCGCCGAGACCATAGCTGATAGGACCGACATGGTCCCAAGGCTGGTTCTTCGCAATAAGAACAATCAGGAAGTGAGTGTAATACGGCTGAGTTTTAGTAGCATTTGAATAAAATTATTATTTATAGAAATCATTCAGACTGGCTCATCAACTATCTAAATTCGGGAGAGAAATAGTTTTAAATTAATTCTGTTGCTTCTCTTCAATCATTGTTTTGATTCTGTGCATGTGTAGATGAGATGAATAAATCATTATTATGGCGATGATTTCTTTAGTGAAAAGGGTGAGATTGAGTGCTGAAAAGCTCACTAATTGCTTATCGTATTAACAGGGCTGAATTTGGGAGGAGGGGTCATACTTTTTTAAATATAATAGATCAAAATAAATAATATTCATAAATTCAAATATTACTAAATAGTGATAATTATAATATTAATTTAGTACTTGAAATTTCAATACTTTTCCATTAGTTATTAATGTATGATCTTATGATCTTGATACTGCATAATGGCTAAATCTTCATGATAATGTATTCCATTTGTCAATTTTTCACTTTCTTGTTCAGGGCTACTAATATTGAAATAAAAATTAGAAACCACAGTACTCTTTCAAAATTATTCTTATTATAAAAACAAATGTTAAATAGTGTAGTGTAATTTAGTTTTTATGTGCATTCTATTCTATTTGTCAAGAGTTATATGAACTCAACGGATTTAAAAACGAACAAGTTTATACTTCTTTTCTCCATATTGACACTTCTATATTATGTAAATTTACTGAAAAAGTTCAGAATATTGCAAATAACATACATTGTGCATATTATGCACAATAACAAATATCAGAAATTAAATTAACCCAACACATTAGAAACTCGACTTGTAACTTCAACGGTATAGTATCAATGATGAACACATCTGGACGGGGGTTCAATTTGAAACTTTTTGTTGTTTGGAGTGACTAAACGACCAATACGTACTAAACGTTGGATTCAATTACAATGTATTAGGTGCATAGAAGGGATGAAGGTATTGAGGTGTGTTGTTGTAGGGGAGTTTTGATTCGCCTGTAAAAAGCATGATATGCTCAAACATTCAAGTATATTCTTTGCTACAGTGAGATTCACTACATACTGTCAGCATTGTTTGTGAATAAGATTAATGATTCCAATTCAATCAATCAATGCTGAGTTTCAAGTGAATTTCTAGTAAATCTATTTTTATTGAAATGATAATCAATTTTCAATTTTTTTCAGTACCTACAAAATATTCTAGACGAAGATGATGAAACAGACAGTTTGCCTCCTTACTTGGAAGAAGAATACGAACCACCGATAATCGAGAAGAATGCCGTGTCGACATTCGACGCCATACGAACCAACGCATCAGGCTGGCTCAATGCTGCCACCACCTTTCTCCAGAGCTCTTTCTATTGGTGAAATAGAAATACATACTGCCGACCATCAGTATTCATTAAAATATTTCTCTAAATCAAATTCATATTTTTTCTAAACAAATATATCTCATGTTGAATGTTTTTTATTGACAGAGGAGAATATTCTACATGTTATATTACTTGCAATGAAAATAATGCTAACAGGCGCAAACAGAATATTATTTTTCAGTTTCCTGAAAAATTGCCTTAGAACGTTAGATTATTAATGTTATAGATGTGATTGTGATAGTACCTACTTGTTTCTCAAGTAATGTGTTTTTTAAACCAAATTCTGTGTTCCTATTATTGTTGATTGGATTAATGGAATGAAATGAAAATGTCGGAGCCCTCATCTGGTCTGATACTCAATTGAAACAGAAGCTTGCTATTCAGAAGTACACTAATAGAAAAGATTAACCTATTAGTTTATAACAAAACAATAATTTTTCAAAATCATTAACAGAACGGTATCAGATTCTTTGGATGGATTGATGAATATGAAGTGTGTTGAATGATATTATTTTTTATTAAATGTTTGATTTCGTCTCTCAAATCTAATATATTCTACAAATTGTTCTAAGAAGTTCTTCCTTTTTTGCTGTAGAGAGTTTCACAGTAGAGAATTAAAGAATGTATTGTTACCATTAGGAACGTAACATTTTAAATTGCACTCCATTGTTGTTATGTAAGGCTGGTAGCACTGTTTAGTGGCCAGTTCCATCTGCGGTTAGTCGACATGGAGCGTTACACAAAGGAGCAACCCACTATTATTCTCAAAATGTATTATAAGTGCGGGGAATATTATGCTGAATCGAAAAATTTATGGAATTTTTGGTCAACAATTACGAGACTCATTGAAAATTTCGAGAAAACAGGTTTGCTTTTGTGGATATTAAACAAGACGCCCTTGCATTGGCCGGTCTATCGAGTGAAACAAAGTGTCACTCTGAGTCCAGGAAGACACAAATTTCGTTGGAGAAAGGAAAGTGTGTCACTAAAGTAGTGGATGATATTTTCATTTGATATCGTGTTCCACAATTAACCGCAGGAGTTGCATTTCCCACTGAGTGTCATTGGAATTTTACAACTTTAAATTGGTATACTCTGCAGGTTCAGATGTACCGGTAGTTCTTGCAAAATTTCAACTAGAGACTAAGGCCCGCCGCAAAGTAGACCCACGCTAATCCACGAAAATCAACCCACGCCGTGGGATGTTTTGTAAACCATTGCTATAGAATTATTCATAATCATTCAGCTGACAAGTGGATTATACATTGCATGCATTACATAGATGTCTGGAGAAGCTTAGCAATGGTTTACAAAACATCACACGGCGTGGGTTTTTCTGTAAACCATTGCTAATATCGGGGCACCGAGCTCCGCTCTGGAGTACAAAAGCATATAAAATTTATTACGAAGGAAGAAATTATAATATATTTATAGTTAATACAGAAAGGTTCTATCTAATCACAGTGGATTGAGATTAATTCCCAGAGGAATGCAAAAAATTTCTCTCACAAATGCATGTTAAATTTTGATCCTGATTAATTTCACGTGAACCAAAAAAGAGAATACCATTTCAAAAAAGATAGTTTATCTGATTGGTTCTACTTGAATTAATCAGGATTAAAATTTAACCGGCACTAAATGATTACCTGAAACGGTACCTGATTAAATGATTACAAAAGTTCAGCTGAGTCATAGTTTTGTCTCAGTCCCACACACATGCACTCGCTCACTCACTTCTATCATCAACAGACGACGAAGTTGTCAGCTGTTTTTCCAAGGATGAATAAATCCTTTCAATGTCCTTCAGCGAGTTTTCCCAGGGATGAGACCTAGTGAAATTGAATTTTTATATCACAAAAGACGGCTTCTCTTATTGGTTTTCCTGGAATAGAGCAGGATTAAAATTTAACCGGCTTTTGGTGCAACCGGCACTAAGTACCTGATTGAATGACTGCAATAGTTCAACAGCTGAGTCGTAATTTTGTCTCAGTCCCACACTCATGCACTCGCTCACTCACTTCCATTATCGACAGATGACGAAATTATCAGCTGTTTTTCCAATGATGGATAATTATTATCCTTTTTTGCCCTTCAGCAAGTATTCCCATTGATGAGACCTAGTGAAATTGAATTTTTATATCATAAACATACTATGTTCCGAATTTCGTAAAAATCGTTAGTGCCGTTTAGAGATCCGTTGTACATACATAAATAAATACATTCAGCAATTGCTCGCTTAATATAATAGGATTGAATAATAAATCTAACATACCATTTGTATTTAATCGAATTTTTATATTATAAACCTACTATGTTCTGAATTTTGTGAGAACCGTTAGAGCCGTTTTCGAGATCCGGTGAAATATAAACATATAAACAGAAATTGCTCGTTTAATAGTATAGGATAGAATTATTCATAATAAATCAGCTGACAAGTGGAGTATTCATTCCATGTATTATTATCATTACACAGATGTCTGGAGAAGCCTAGCAATGGTTTACAAAACATCCCACGGCATGGTTTGCTTTTCGTGGATTAGCGTGAGTCTACTTTGCGGCGGGCCTAAGTGTCAACTAATGGAACTTAGCATGCTTGCTAATAATTTTATTCAGCAATTACGTGAAATTAGATTTCTATTAGAATAGCTTAATAATTGCATTAAGTGTCATTATGAACATAATGAAGACATCACTTTAATTACAAATTAGAGAAACCCTTTTGTATTTGCTCTACTCATAAGGTGTAATAATTATTAGTGGCTGTGTAGAAAGTTGTGTTTATTTCTAGTTGAATATATTTTGAAAGAATTTCAAATTGTGTAAAAAATTTGAAAGTAAACTGTACCGTGATATTAATGATTTCCATGTTTTCCAATCAATTATGTCGCCTGCAGAAGGATTGTTCACTATTTTTATATTATCTGAGAAATGCTTGTTTTTCAACTGGTTTTAGAAATTGTTATTTTGTAACAGTATTTTCTAATATCAATTTCATTTTAAAGGTCAGCAATGATTATAAAGCATGCTGTTCAAGTTTTATATGAATGTTGAAGTTTGGATTCTATGCTTGTTACAAAATGATTTTAGCTTATTATAATTCATAAATGTTGAATTTATACAAGTTGAAATCTGCTTAGATGAAGAGAAAAATTAAGTTTTATACATTTATAAGAATTCAAATTTGAGATTACTAAAATACGGTTGTTCAAATGTACTTAATCATTGAATATCAATTTTCATAACTCAACAACTATGTTTTTCATTAGTTCCATCATAAATAATAATTTCATATTTTCCATATATTGTAATAATTAATCATGAAGAGATATGTGCCATATTCTTTTACAGAGATCCCAATTTAGTAATTTGATAGTAGAATCAGTCATTATAGTCAGTAAGAAGTATTCAATCATATTATTTATTTTAGATTTCATACCTACTTTCCATAGCTTTTATAGTGATAATCTTCGCTTCGCTGTATTTTATAGTTTGGTAGTAGATTCAATCCAAGGACAAGAATTTATTGTAATAGTGATTCATTACAAATTTATAAGCTCTGGTTAATAAAGCTCTGGATTTTATCCAGATGTGTATAGTTTCAATGCTGTAGCTTCATTGAATAACTGCTCAACCCCATTTCCAAATCCTTCTTTCTCAGCTATCTAATAACTATTTCCTCACTTCTTATTCTCGAAAGTAATCGTTATCACCCTTCAGTATTGTAATGGTAAAAGAAGGACGAGAAGATGCACAAAAATCCACCGTAAAATAGTCATCTAAAGCTTCAGTTCGATGACTGGCGACAATGTTATTATAACTCCAGTGATTGAATATAATTGACTTTTCGTGCAACTGAATCGAGACTTGCGAGTCACAGATAAGCGATTTCCCACAAACTATAGCAATACAATAAACACCTATTATTCACGGAAGTTCATGAGATAGATCACTATCCTATAGAAAAACAAGGCTATATTTGTTGAGGATAGGTTTCATAAAATAATGATTTCAAATATATCAAGACTATAATAACGTTTACATAAAAATTATAATATAATACAGTCTCCTAGAATGTTTTAAAATAACACACCAATTTTCTTCGAAAACTCCCAAATAACATTAAAATATGGACTTTGATACAAACTAGGTTGGTATTCCTAGGGTCTTTCTCACGATTCTCTGCGCTATCCTATTAAATTCTTCTCGGTCTTCTCTCCACATTTTTGCAGCATCTACATTCGCCCCACTTTCGTCATTTGGTTCTGCAAGATGAATAAAACATCATGATATAGAAGATATTTTGGAATTGACTTGAATAAAAATTAAGGTAAATTTATTATTACATCTATATTGAAGTGGTCATCACAGTTTCTTGGTTAACACATCCAGTCTTGCCAATTGAGCTTTTATTTAATTCTAAAAATTATAATTCATTGTAATTCATTCATAAGATTATTCATCAAATTGAAAATTGATGAGTTTTCCTAGGAGTACTCATGTCAGATTACAACTTCCACGTTAGTACAGGCGCGGATCCAGTACTCTGAACTGGGAGGGGGGCGATTTGGGAGGTAGTCTGGGAGACCTCCCCATTCGACTCCCTCCACCGGGAGTTGTCTACCTGCCTGTCTGAATCGCCCCCCTCCCAGTTCAGATTCCTGGATCCGCGCCTGCATTAGGATCCTTACAGCGATCATGTTTTACTTTTTATGTAAGTCATGAAGAATTATATGCAGAGGATGATGGATGGATGGATCTCTGCGTTTATTGTCCGTATCAAAGACACTCCGACATGTTCAAGGTGCCCATTACATTATCAAATATTTTATAAATTATCTTTGACAAGGATCTTTGTGAAAGGTAATTTTAAAAAATATATATATTTATAACAGCCTAATACGGGTACAATAGGGAATTAAATGTTCGATGAAAGTTGGTCAGATATTTAATAAAATATTCGAGGCCTTCAGAAACAGAAGACATCTGGAAGCTGGAAACAGTGCATAGGAGCACTTATTCGTTCAAAGGTATTTTAAAGCGATCGTTTTTAAATCATCAGGGAATCTTACATGCAAAAAATAACTATTCATGAAAGGACTAGAGTGAATCGATTGTGAATGGATTGGACAACCTGAAAAGAGGATTTCTATAAATCGCTTACCGGCCAACATGCTGACAACAGATAGTAGTATCTTTTCGACACTTTGCACAGGACTCCACCTCTCCGCACTGGACTCGTAGCCCATGGGGTCATCACCCGGCGCGTGCAGGATCGAAATGCAAACCCTGCCGTCCGCATATACTAGGCAACAAAAAACACGACAATTATTAACAAATTGTCAAAGCAGATAATTATAGTAATAATCGTCCGAAATACAGTAGAGTTAAATCTACTTTGAACTATCGGAATTGGTTGAATGAGAAGAATTGATGTAATTTATAAGGAATACTGGCAGCTTGAAATGAATTTCACAATTCAAACAACGACATAGCATACACGTTGTTATTATGATCGCGATAGCTGAGAGCTCAGCCTGTTGTTCTTCCGAATTTTGATAAAAACTATGTGATCCAAAAGTTAACATCAAATTTTAATAATTATTCTCAACGTCTTGTTCTATTAGTGTCATTGTTCTTGATGAATTGAATAGTAAAATGTCCTCATTTGAAAATGACTAGCGTTCAATGAAGGTTTGAATTCAACTCTCCGGTGAACTTCTGACTTATTTGATGAAAAAGCATTATGATATTTTCCATAATCCAATACAGCAACAGAGAAGTGGTATCAATATTATAAAAATTATACAATATCGGAATATTAAAAATATTGATTCAGCTAGGATTTACTTTGTTAGGTTGATAAGGAAAATAATATGTACTGAATTGGATTGTATGTTAGAATAATCAATATTATGAATGAATATGATAATGATTAATAAATATTGTGGATGAGGGCAGATAGCAAATATATTTTACCCATTTAGAAACTAAAACAAGATGAAAAGTGGAATACAAATATTTAAATTATAATTAAAAAAAATCCAAATTACATGCTGTCATCCAGCCTTGAGACTTCTGATATTATTGCAGATATTGACAACAGTATCATCATGCATAACATGCCTATAAAAAACAAAATACAAAGAGCACAAAAAACATATCTACTGTATTATATTTATATTAAAAACAGTAAACTTACTGTTGGGGTGGAACATTTCACATGTGAACTGCATTTTTGGTGGACTTAGGGGATAGTCTGGAGGAAAAACCAGTTTGGCTGGAAAAACACCGCCTTCAAAACAGGTTCCATCCGGACCTCTGAAACATAATTATAAACTTAGATGAAAACAAAAAAAGTAATTTTATGAATCACTTTGAACACTTTTATAACGACATTTATGGTTATTATAAACAGTATGTAGATATTATGCACAATATACCTTAGTGATAGTTCAGGCATTAAGAATCTCGGAGGCTACGAGCCAACACACCTTTGATCAATATGACAAGTAACACTAGATTTGTTATAGCAAAGAGATGTATTTATTTATTTTTCAAGGGCATCCCTTCACGAGTATTTAAAGCCCAGGTGATAATGATGAGGGGATGAATGACAATGCCACACAAACGCTTCCGTATGTGAAGATGAATGAAGGAGAGATGATGAAATGAAATCTGAGAACGAGCACCCAGCCGACACAAAATGAGAGTGGAGTAATACAACCCTAATCACCTGACAAATCCACAGTAAGAACCACTTGCTACTCACTACTATCTGGTAAGAACTAATACAATTCATACCCTCTACATTCATGCCCCATTAACAGATTGAGGCAAATTTCAGTTCACTTATATCTGAATCGATAAATTCCTTAATTGTGTAGAAAGCTTTCCTTTTTAGCCATGTCTATAAAGCTGTTTTGAATTTATTTAGAGGGGCATTTGGGAGTTTCTATTTTGAACAGTTTCTATAGATTTGTCTGCATTGATGATTGTTGTGTCGTCAGCATAGAGAATTTATTTTATTTACAAGGGAGAAAATTTGGGAAATCGTATATGTTAATTGTGAATGGTAGTGGTCCCAGTATTGAACCTTGAGGACACCTTTTTTTATAGGCATGACATCAGAAGCTTCATTGTTCACTAATACAATCTGGGTCCTGTTTTGTAGATAAAATTCAAGCAGGTTTAGTAACTTTTTGTACACCATAGTGTCTTAATTTCCATAGTGTCTTAAAAAAATTAGAATATCATGTGAGATGGTGTCAAAAGCTTTGCTTAGGTCTAACAGGGTTGCACAGGTGTGTTGTTTATTCTGAAAGCCTCTATGAATATCTGAGACAACTCTTTCTACTGCTTTCACTGTTGATCTTTTGGGCCTAAAGCCACACTGCGCGTCACTGAATAAATCATTACTCTCAAAAAGTACATAGAGTTGGGCATGCATACAGTATTCTATTATTTTTGATATTATTGGGATTAGCGAAATTGGTCGGTAGTTACTTGGGTCTGTCTTGCTGTCTTGCTAATTGTTTTTTTTTTTAGGCCGGTTACAGAGCTCGACCGACCGTCAGTGCGTACGTCAGTCGCGCTTGTCTTCTCCATAATATTCCATGTATCCGTACAGAGCAGGACTGACGGCACGCATGCGCACGGTCAGGACCATGCGTTTTATACAGCGTACGAGGACCATCGGTCGAGCTCGTGCGTATCCGTTCCATCGGTCGACTGACCCGCTATTGAAACAAATAGAAGCTTTCAGAGCTGTACTGATCAGTAGCCCGATCGCAACATAACCAATGTGCTGACACCAGCACCAATGTGCCCGACAATCAGCTGATATTGAATTGAATAGCATAATAAGTGAATTCAATTAACATTGTCATATTTGAATTCAGAGTTTTTCTATACATTTCTTCAATCATTTCTAAATTTTTTATTGGAAAAATCATATATTATTAATATTATCTACATTTGTTTGATCCGTAGCTTAAAGTGACTGCAAGTATTCCAAATAGTGATACAAGCTCGAATTAACTCATCAAAATTTCTGATGGACATTCTGAGGTAGTTGAAAAATGTATCTTCACCCCAAGCAATGATGTATATAATGGTACTAAATTCCCTTTGAAATGCTCTTTGGGCGACCATCGGGTGAACTTGATATCTACGTCTTTTAATCTTTCGTTTACGAAGATAATAAGCTGCAATAACAATCTGTAAAGGCGTACATTTTGTGAGTCAGAGAAACTGATGTATGGTCAGGATGATGCATACGCACTGACGGTCGGTCGAGCTCTGAATGTGTAAAACTGATTCATCGATGCGTACGGTCAGGATGGTACATACGCACTGACGGTCGGTCGAGCTCTGTAACCGGCCTTAGGCATTCTGGGTATGTTCCCTGCTTTAATATTTTGTTGATTAGTATAAGTAGGGGATGTAGTATTTCTTGTGAGATGGATTCAATAACAAAGTTTGAGAGACCATAGTAATCATCTGACTTTGAGTTTTTCAGTTTACTAATATTGCTTTTTGTAGTTTTTTTATCTATTGTTTGCCAAGTAAAGCTTTTATTTTCATTGGAAACTGTCATTAATTCTAGGGGGTCAGAGTTGTTCTGTATTAATGCTGTTGGGGAGATTTGTTTACTCATGTTTGAATTGGTGAAATAAGCATTCAATGTATTGGGGGATATTGGAATATTGTTTTGAGCCACCTTTTTGGTGTTGATCTCTTCTTTTATTACTGTCCATGTCACTTTGCATTTGTTTTTAAAGTTGAGAATGAAGTTATCATTTGCTGTTCTTTTAGCTGAACTGGTCTCATCTTTATATTATTTGTTTATTCTATTGTATGGCTCTCTGTATGACTTATTTTCTTTGGATTTGTCGTAGTATAATTTGCACTTTAACCTAATTCTATTGAGGTGAGGGGTGTACCAGTTCTTGAGAGCTTGTGGTTTATAGATGAGCTGATACGCGGTGATTCATGTCTGATGCGACATGCTTCGAAGATACTCTTACTCGTGTCGCACGTAGTGTGGGAGCGCTAGTGATGTAAAATTCCCGGGAATTTAAGATCGAGGAAATATTCCCAGGGAATTTAAGAGAAATATCCCCAAAAATCATAAATTCCCGGGAATTTATGGGAACTTAAGGAAATTTATTATTTCTTTCATAAAAAATGACCGAAAAATACGTTTTTGTTACACAAGGTCTCAATCACCTGTTATACAGCTGATTTATGTGAGAAATATAAGGATGAATAACTTATAAATTGTAATAAGTTAAAAGAAAACATTAATTTGAAGTTCATAGACTGAAAGGAGAAATGAGCATTCAATTGCACCACTATTATAATGCTACTTTCATGTCTTACAAGTTGAATAAGATTTTTTTACTTACTAATAAATGCCTGTAGATCAGGTCAACAAAGTATTGAGTGTAATTTAACTTTCATTGCATGATTTTATTCGATTTCTCCGCACAAAAATAATTCAACCCTAAATAAAGATTCGAATAGGATATAAATCCAAAAATTAGAAATTATAAAATACAGCAAAATAGGCTAAACTAAAACAAGGAGCATACTCGAGTTTAATTCACTATTAAAAAGAAAATAATTCCACACCTCACAACCTTTCAAGAGTCATTGAGGCTTGTAATAAGATAGGCCTACTAGTCCGGGCAACGAATGCTCAAAAAGATATAGAGGGAAAAGTTTGGTACCAAACTTTTGTCCTCGAAGTTATTTTAAGGGTAGTGAGGGGGGTAAGCATATAAGAAGTCCTCACTCCTACCACACACAACTCTAAAATTGCTATAAAAATTGATAGAAAGCTAAAAATGATGAAAAAATACATTAAATTGAAGAGAATTGAATGCTCTACAACTCACTGTCTTTTAAATAGTCCTATAGTCCAGTCAATGAAATATTATAGAGGGAAAATTTTGGAACACAATTTTTGACCCCGTAGCTCTTCTTTTAAGGATAGTAAGGGAGTAATCATATTAAAAGTCCTCACTCCTACCCCCTGTATAAAAAATTACATTTTTTCGATGCTTGTTGTTGAGTAATAAGCCCTGAAAGTGCAAAAAGTTGGAAGAATAACTGTATTTTCAAAGATTTTACACTTTTAAAAGTGAATATCTCAAAAACTATAGAAGATATCACAAAACTCTACTGTACAAAACTTGTAGGAAATTTATCTAGCTTCATTTTTACTCACTTAGCTATGTCGCTAAATGCATTGTTTCCCAGTTACATTCGTGTCAGCCAGAAATGAAAAAATGCAACTTTTAAACTGCCCTCTTCCCTTAAGCTCAAGGAGTAGGGATGAGGACTTTTGATATGTTCACCTTCTAACTAGTTCAAACAAAGCTGCAAAGTCAAATATTGTGTTCCAAACATTCCCTCCAAATTTCCCTGACAATTGATATATTGTTGTTAAACTGAAGATTTCACACTCAACACTATAACGGCTGCAACAATCGTTGTGAGATGCGTAAAATAATGAGACCATAGATGAACTTGACGAGAATATGATGCTCTATGAGCCCATGATTAGCACGGATTTTTTCAATGAATCGTTAAAAAGTTATAAGGCCAAAAAGATTAAAAAATCGGAACCGAAATGGTTTTTCTTCAAAATGTAATACCTTAGAGAGCTCATACCTAGAAAACTATGAGTGATATGGAAAAATGTTGGAATTGAAACTTGTAGGATAATTTGTGAGCTTTAATATTATGATTGTGTTCGACAAAAATTTCCGAAATGTGCATATTGTTCGAGATATTTGAAAAAAAAACAAAATATGGCACTTTCAAACCACCCCCACCACCTTAGCACAGAGGATAGGAGTGAGGACTTTTGTTATGTTTACCCCCTTACTAACCTTAAAAGAGCTACGGGGTCAATAATTGTGTTCTAAAATTTTCCCTCTATAATCTTTCATTGACTGGACTATACGAGTATTTAAAAGACAGTGAGTGAGTGAGAAAAAGAGGCTCAAAGAATGATGATTTATTGATTATATCAATGTAAAATGTTGTTGAGCTTGATCAATATCAAATAGAATGATGGTTTATTGTTTATATTGATGTAAAATATGAGTGGGATTGATCAATTTCATCACTTTTAGATCAATAGGTCAGTATGTTGTAAGGCACCGCGACACATGTCTTCAGAATGTCGCAAGGCACCATGACAAATATTTGTAGTCAGAATGTCGTAAGGCACTAATTGTAAAGGACCCCATCCATGGTCACTAAAGCTGCTTACATCGCACGACGCCAGTCGCGTCATGAATGGGTTCCATTTACTTGGATACGGAGCAGTTTGAATTATAGTCGCGCGGTTACAGCCGAGCGGCTACAGTTGTTCCAATCGTCGCTTAGAAATTCTACTTCTACAATCAACTAATACTACGACAGTAGTGATTTCATGATTGAAGATATACAATGGGTATAAAAATACTCCACATAGTTAATTATACTATAACCTATGCTATTATTAACGAAAAAATTAGACTGATTCAGAATCCAGTAGTCTCTATCTATGACCAGCACTTGCTAGATTGCGTCAAAATAATAACTAATTTACAAATAAACTCATCAAGATGGGAGGTCAGTCACGGCAGCTCAGAAAAGACTTATTGCTTCTTCATCCAGGGAGGGGAGAGTCAGACTCACAAGATACTCACGAAGTGCACACTCAAAGATTTTTTCCTCCTGTTCACGGAAATACACCTACATCCGGAGTCATGTTGTAGATCTTGACCACAGGGAATTTACTACGTGATCGAGTCAGTCTGGGATGAAGCAAATCGATGGCATTCCTCCTCCTTGTGCTGTGACTCTGTACATGTCCTCTTGTCATGTCTGCTGAGAGGTATCATGTTGGACTCTTTTCAACAGTAATAGCGAAGTAAACAGATACTGACTATGGATTGTCATAATCTTCAGTCTCCTAAGGATTCCAGATGATGAGTCAAGGTGATGGATGATCCGGAGAACCTTCTTTTTATCCAATGTAGTGATCAAGGCCAGGTTTTACTGGATAGATCAGGTCAAGTAATTGAAAACATGTTACATAAACTGTAGGCAGTGTCACAGTCCAGCAAAGCTTTCATTAAAAAAAATTCTCTAGCTGAAGAGGCTCCCAATAAGCCTCTGTGACAAAGAGTTCTTGAATAATTTCCTCGGCGCGCCCTTACTGAATCTGACAAGCAGTGGAACATTCGCACAGCCAACACTGGAAAACTTTCCTTCACTCTTGACAGGCGACAGCGTAGCACATCCAAGTTGACCCTCCCTCGAGTTCCATGTGAATGCAATTTCTCTCTTCTGGTGAATGTACAGATGTTCTTCCTGGCGTATAGGAGCAATGAAAATATGTACAGCAGGTCAAGAACTGTATGTATGCCTAAGCAGGATATTTCTACAGCCGCCAGCGTGACCTCAAATCACAATACCATACTTGATTACCGTATATAAAATATAATACTTGCTTACTATAGCAATTTAATTTAGATTATTTTATTTTCATTTTATAGTCTTTTCTCTGCACAATATTTGTTTGATTTTTTTATGATTCTGCTGTAATAAAATTTTGTAATTGATAGTTTAACTTTAACTTAAATTTAACTTTAACTTTCTGCATTATTTCGAAATATTATGTTTTTCTTTTACTGTTTTGCAACTCTCACCAGCGGGCAAAGATTTTTTTTGCTGGTGATGCCTAGATTTTATAGCCTATTTTATTTTAATTTTATTCAAATATATGTATGAGTAATTATGCTTATTTATATTTTTTAATGATATGTCATATTATAAAGATTTTGTAATATGTTTTGAATATTCTAATTGGAAATAAATGAAATTGAAATTATTGATATGGCTGTGGAAGAGGCTGTAACTAGGGCATGGTATGCTGTAACCACGTAGGTCTACTACAGGGTAACATGAATTCTCAGCGTCCGCTTCTGCATCAGATATATTTGACAGTCTATGGCAGATCATGTTAACATGCTATTGCCATGTCAATGTGACTCATCATAAATCCTAGCAGGAAACAGCTTCACACTGCTATCTTCAATTTTGGTGGAATCTATCTTTTAGTGTAGAGTAGATTTGTTATAAGTTTTCAACATGGTTCTTTAATAACTAGCAGCTCGACAGAGGAATTGAAGAATGAATTTTCTGTATAATTTTAATGATTATTTTAGTAACTAGGTCAAAACCAATCGCTTTTTAATAAAATCAGGTCAGTTGCTTTTAGTTGAAATTTTGTTCAAAAAATCTTCTAAGAGGTTCCATTTATTCATGTAAAACTTTTTTAATAGATTCTACTTACGTGATTAGAGCTTCCCATTCAAAGAAATTTTCCTCATTAATAGGACCAGCAATAATTCCATCCGGAGGGTTCAGGGTCAATTCTGGAAAAAATATGGAACACCAAGAAAATATGTATTTACCCTATTCATTGCTACTAAAATAAATATTGTTCGTCAAATAGAGGATAGGACTACCAGTATTCAACAAATAAGCTATTGTGACCACCAATAATAATAGTATTTTTAATCTAGACAGGTAACTTATCGTACAGTTGGCTTCCTATTGCCATTTTTTTATTTCGTTCTTGTTCAGATAACCTTTGCACTTGTTGTAAAAATAGCTACCGTACCGTAAGTTATTAATAAGATTACAAAAGTTGTATAAAACCCTTGAGGTATGCACAATAATTTATTACGTACACAGTACTACATAACTTGACCTATTGATTACTAGCTTAATTTCATAAGTGATTGAATTAATTCATGATTATCCTAGTCAGAATCAAGTTTTAAAAATAGGTACCTACAAAGATGTAGGTAGTCTACTCGCCCATTAATAGGCTACACAAATTAAGACAAACTAGAAACTTATAGGCTTAATGACTACCAAGTGACGACCCACCCCTAGGCCTAATAGGATTCCCAAATTTTAAGAAAGAGAGTGGGATCTGTTTTGGTTTTTTCAATTTAGTGGTGGTGCGTTTATAAAATATCTGGATTAACCTAGCCTAGGCTACCAGTTTTGTATGTGAGAGAAATATCCGTACGGTACGGTACCAACTTTCATAGTCTAAAAATCTTTGAAACTGAGACTTAAATATGAATAAACTTCAAAGAAAAACCTGACACGCAATTTCTTGCATTCTACTAATAACTTATAATATAATTTGATATAAACATTTTTTGAAGGCAATAACTAAACAAATTGAATTGACCTAAGCTTAAAGAGAAAAACTTTTATACATAATGTGAGGTTAGCACATCTTGGTGCCAAGAACTAATAAAACATAAATAAACAACCAGCCATATGTGAAGGGATATGACAAATATTTAATGGATAATTTATAATTACGTTTGTATTCTGCCATTAATCTTCGTAAAGCTGATCCAGCCATATTCCATTTTCTGAAGACCACTTTCTATGTTCAAAATGTAGACTCCTCCAGTTTCAAACACTAATAACTAAATTGAAAGCTGACAAAACAATTACTTTCAAATTTTTACAAAAAACACAGTTAATAAATAAATGATTTTAAGGAATACAAATATACAGTAAAATCTAAATAAGTGACATCATAGTGACAGATCGCGATATCGCATTGGAATCAGATATTATCGGGGAACCACCATAGCATCGACAAACCACAGGATCGACACGACATAGCCACAGACACAGAATAAGTAACATAGCGTCGACAAACCATAGCATCGACAAATCATAGCATCGACATAGCATCGACAAGTAAAATTGGTAGGTAACCGATATTATCAATTCAATAGTTATTTAATAATCCTCTATCGACAATATAACAATCGACTATTTATATCGATATTCAGTGAACAGTTGACAGCAAAATACTTCGATTCAAGCATTTGGCGCGCTCTTTTGAAGTTGATTTCCACCAAAGTGTGTCATTTACTAACTGCGTAAATGAACAAAGGCTGCTTTACAAACTCGCCATTTAGAAAAGTGTGCAATTCTTCCACTTCATCAATCTCAAATATTCTATGAAGAAGGAATCATTTTTTTGACGAATGGTTATCAAGCATCAATTTTATATCATAATTATATTAATATTTGCAAATGAGTTGCGTTCCATTCAAATTTTCAGAGTATAAACTTGGATAAGGTAGGGGAGAGTGGGGAGACTTGATTCCATTTAAAAAAAATATTTTGAGTGCAATTCTATGAGTCCTATTAATATCATTTCAATTTTTTCCTACATTCAGAATACATTTCTCGATTTCTGCATCCTGACCTCCTGGTAAAATTGTATAATATTATTTGTTATATGATGAGAAAATTTTTTTTTATTTTATTTTTACAAAAGGATCATGTCTCCCCTAGTTATGGAGATTTGATCCAACACATGTTGAAAAAAATCTAATCCCCCAGGGGATCAGATCTCCCAACTACAAATAAAACCACTGGAATGCTCATCATAATGATTTAATGTGAATAATAAAAAACCTATTATAATTATGAAATAGGATACATAGAATATGCAATGATAAAATTGTGATGAAAAACTTGATTAAAAAATTCTCAATTCATTCTTCTTCTTCTTTGGCTTTACAACCCAGTGCGGGTCACAGCCTCTCTCAACTTCTGCCTCCAAGCATCCCTGTCCAACGCTGCACTACTCCATCTCCGCACACCTATCACTGAGGCGTCATTATTCACCACATCCATCCATCTAGTTTTTGGACGTTCTCTCTTTCTCCGACCGTACAGTCTTCCTTCCATAACCATCTTTGGCGGGTATGCGTCGTCAGCTCTCATCAGGTGCCCTGCCCATCTTAGCCTGCGTACTCGCATCAAGGTTACCACATCTGCGTGCTGGTACAACCTGTACAACTCTTCATTGTGTCGCCGGCGCCAGGCTCCCGATTCCTGTACACCCCCAAAGATCCTCCTCAGGATTTTCCTCTCAAACACGCCAAGCATTTTTTCGTCTGCTAGTGTGGTCACCCATGTCTCGCTACCGTATAACAGAACAGGCGAAATGATAGTCCGGTAGAGCATCAGCTTGGTCTTTCTACTCAGAGTTTGGCTCTTCAAAATATTGGACATGGCAAAATAACATCTATTTGCTAGCAATACTCTTCTCCTCACCTCTCTGCTTGTATCATTTTTGGCATTTATAGAAGATCCTAGATATATAAACTCTTCCACAATCTCAAAATGCTTTCCATTAATTTCAATGAGTGCTTCCCGTTCATGCGTGCCTAATGCCCCCGAGCCACCAGCCACCATCACTTTGGATTTCTTCTCATCAATGACAAGACCTATTCTTTTTGCAGCCTCCTCAAGCCTTCCATAAGCGTCCTTCATAGATGCTGTAGACCTGCTAACAATGTCTACATCGTCTGCATAAGCTAGAATCTGGGTGAGTCGGTTGTAGATAGTACCTCTAGTGCTAATTTGGGAGTCTCTGATCACTCTTTTTAGGGCCAAATTGAAAAGCAGGCATGATAGGGCATCTCCCTGTCTTACTCCATTGTGCACTTCAAAATTCTCTGAAGAGTTGTTCTGTATTCTGACGCAGGAAACAACCTTCTTCATGGTCATCTGGACTAGTCTCGCAAGCTTACTTGAAATATTCATCTCCTCAATTCATTAAAAAATTTAATTTTAAAGTCAAAATGACCTCTTTTTACAAAAGGAGCAGGCAATATTTTTTCAAAGAGGTTTGAGGTACAAGCGCTTCATCTTTAATCACTGGGATTTGGAATTGCATATATCTTTTTCTAAGGAAATTGATCATAAATTCGTTCCTTCTAATTTTGTTATTCTCCCAACAAAATATGTTGGTCTGTTACTTTTTCCCCTGCGAACTCAACTAACACAAAATCATCCAACTTAGGGTTGCAGGTCTCAAAAAAGTTTTTAAGATCGGTTTCAGAATCTGAACTGGTGTACAGATCAATGTCCTCATCACTAGAAGAATCATCATTTGCCCAAATTCCTCCTTCAGAACTTGAACTATCCTCGAATATTCTCTTACCTTTCACACTCTTTTCCTTACCCTGCACAACTTTCCTATCAGACAGTTTTGCCAAACATTTCCCCTTGATTTATGAACCTTCCCTAGCATGCTTTTTACGCTCATTTTCTATCTCAATTTTCTCTGGTGTGTCTGTTAGAAGCCTGCAATAACGTCCTCTTTTGCGCCCTGTGTTTGATTGATTTCCAGTTCGAGTAGGCCTAGGTGCTTGAGGCAGAGGTAGCCCATTTTATGGAGAGAAATGGAGAGTTACAGGAGTCCCAGGTTGTTTTTGTGGTGTGATGGAGGAGGTTTTAACATTTTTTGGGGAATCAGATGAAGTAGAAGGTACAGGCTCCCTATGATCAAATGATGAAGAAGCCTCCATGGTCTTTTCATGAGAGGTAATAGGGTTTATTCAATTTGTGCTTAATATTGGTGTGATGTGGAAGGCTGTGGATAGCTAGTTTTAGCTATTTGTTTCACCGCCTTTTCACTAATAAACTTGGGTGGCTTATGCACAGTAGTTAGCCCCGTTTCATCAATCTTCCAAATGTTCTGTGGTGGAAATCTGTGTTTATCTACCACTTCTTTCAATTTATTAAAAATCGTGGTCACAGTGTGTCTGTTGAAGGCTGAACGTCTGGCCAAGCTTGTGGGCTCCGGTGTTCTCAGAGAAAGTGGGGAGGGATGCCTTTCCATGAAGCCTTGTGCCCAATCGCTCGACCAGCCATTTTTTTTCACTCCAAGAGGTTGGGATCTTCTTGTTATTCTTTGACCCATAATTGTAAGCCAGCTCTCGAAGTTTCATGATTGTCAATCCATGATTCATACAACTAACTGTAATCAAGTAGTTCAAAAGTTCTTTTTCTTCATTACAAGAGAATACTTGTGCGCTTTCTGGAACCCTGGTTAAGTATTTTCTCTATGCCTGATGATAAAAGTCATGACATTTATATCAAATTTTTAGCTGCTCCCTTCAATGACATCCCACCTTCTTTTACTGCTGCAACAGCTGATGCAACAGCAGATGGGTCAGGGTTTTTTCTCCTTGTTGTTCCTTCTTTAGGCTTGTATTTCCTTGGCATTTTTGAAGCTCTGGAACAGATAAGATCAAAATTCTCAAGAAAACTGAAGCAGCAAGACTCAGAGTCAATCTACAAGTGATTCTAAGTGAATCAAGTGGAAATAATAGATTTATTGACGGAGCGAAGTGAGGTCCAAGATTCAAGTTGACGGTTTTGCATTTTGTCTCTATTTATGTTCACCATTTACAGCGAAACGCAGCAATGGCTTTTTATTTAATTTGACAGGTATATGTTCCTTTTTGAATTTCACATCAAGTTTACATATAGCCTAAGGTTTTTTTTGAAATTTTGCATTTCAAGGATAATACAAAAGGAAAATGAGTCTCCTTTGAACGCCAATATTACCGTAATTCATCATAAATCATAATCATCTGTCGAGTTGATTATAAATTGCATGCAATTTATATCTCAATGTAACTTGGTAAAAAATCAGCTGTCGTGTGGACTATTAATTGCAAGCGATGAGGCATGCGGTTGATAACTCGAAGTAGCATAATTATTATTTTCTCCCGACATTTCTCTGCTTTCAACTCGGTAAGATTTTCATGATAGTAGCATAGTGTTGTTTACAACAAATTATTGTCGATACAACAACCCAAACAGCCATTAGTTGTTTACACACCGATATGCCGCCAAGCACTGCTATTACTGTAATGGTTTGGAGATTATTCAAAATAAGTCATTGAGATATCTTTATTTCAAAAAGTATGCTACATTTTGTCCAATAGCTTTTTCTCCATTCCAGATTTCATTGATTCGTGAAATTTCCATGTTCCATGCAATAGACCAAGCAGACTATGCAATTGACTAATATTTATATGCAGACTAATATGCTATTTCAAATACCGTTCGTCAGAACCGCTCACCATTTCAATTCCTACCTAAATAGAACAATGCGCTTGTACAATAGACTAAACCCATTCCTTGACCCCTTCAATACACTTGAACAATACATTCAAAAATTCTTGTGGAAAATTATGCTGCTCAATTGATGATTAAATTATTATTTTTTAACTCTACTAACTCTTTATTTTTTTCAATTGTTTCTTCTTTCTTTGTATATACTGTCACCTGGTCGTATGGGACATAAAAATATAATAATATATTTCCAATATATGTCCTATCAAGCATACAATACATATTTTTCATACCCCTTCACTAACTTTCCTGAATCTAACTCGAATATCGGTCTCTTCTAATCTTATTAGTTATACTGAATCATTGTGAATATTTAATGAGGTGCGATATTATTTCCTTTTGTTTACCTTTTTAATTGTTAAGTTATATATAACTTGACACTGACACTTCAGGACAGGACATAATTCACTCCGATGGACAGTATTAGAGGAGGCTGTTGTTTTTAACTGCGCGAGGTCTACTGTTCATAGAACTACTAGCTATTATAGGCTCACTATTGGATTGAACCATTAGAACCAGCAGTTGACTTAATCACTGAAAATGATTTAAACACCAACATAGGAAGAAATAACTCAATAGAAAATAGCATTTTGGCCATTAAAATAAATGAATATCTCATCATTCATCATATTTTCAAATGTAAAATTTGTGGGGGAGACATCCCATCTGGTTGATATCTCTAATATTATTAATAAAACTATGGAGCAATACCTAGTATTTATTAATTCCTTCCACTTTTTAATAATTACAATCATTCATTTATCAATTGTATAGAAATAAATGATCAACCTTGGTTAGAGACTGATTTTTCATTATTTAGTCCAGTTCAGGATGATGACAAATTATCGATTGCAGGATCAATTTTTATTATTAGATTTATTTATTTCTCAAACATAGTATAATTTTTAGAATTAATTCCATACCGACAAGACACGATAAAAAAATGAAGTGTAAACTATGATGAGGGATCAAGTCTCCCACAATCAGTGGAGATCATAATTTCTTTTTTTTTAAATTCTTAACATAACCTCAATATCCTGTTTATCTTATTTATCTCTTTTCTGTATAGTGCTATTTGTAATAAAAATAGAAAGAAAAATAAAAATCCCAATACTCTGAGACTTTCCAGTCCCAGTAACCAATTAAATTGATTAATTAATTCAAAAAGGGTACTGAGATTTTTCTTTCTATCCTGTTTATCTTCCATGGTGAGAACTTGAGAAATACAGTAATATCGCACTGAACAAGAACAATTGAGCTGGTTCTAACATAAATATAAATGATATATAAAACTTGCATAAAATATAAAACTTAATAATTATAAATGAGTCACAATTTAAATATGCTAATAGCACGGAGTGAAGAGCACATATTGTTATGTATTCTGTGCTAATAGTAACTAGTAGTACTTCATTGAAAAATGGAGTGTAAAATATGATGAGGGATCAAGTCTCCCACAATCAGTGGGGATCATAATTTCATTTTTTTCAAATTCTTAACCCTTGAACGCCCGAGCTTTTTTCAATTTTTTTTCACTTTTTCCTATGTTAGACGATAAAACTACTCTTAAAAACAACCAGAAAATTAAAAAAATTTTTTCCACTTATTTCATAAAATATTTGAAAAAATGTCACGTTACCATATGGTAACACGGGGCGAATACCATATCAAATGATAAAAATTAGTAATAGTTAATTATGCTCTTTATTTCTATCAATGTACATCAAAATATGTTTGTAAATGATATTATATGTTTATTGATATGTATAAATATGTGAAAAATTCATTTTTTTTATATGAATACTGTAGAAGAAATGTCATTTTTTTGTGTGATATTCCATAAAACATGGAATGCAAAGTCCTACATTGCACTTCTGACATCCAGTACGAACACTTCCAGTGCAATTGGGTCCCGCACATCTTCTTCTTTTATTACCCTCATTCTGGATGATGAAATGATCCAGTCTATCATACCAAAGATCCTCGAATGCAGGTGCTGCTTGTGGACGCATGCTTCTTCTTCCACCAACTTGAGGTTGAATTCCAAGTGTTTTCAAATAAAACACTGCCACATTTCTTTTGAATTCCAGCTGAGACATTTTTTGCAGATGGGACATATTATAGAGATGCCAAGCATTCTGATAGCATACATCAAAACACCAGGAAAATATTGACCACCACCATTTCTTACTGCGGACACTGACCCTGTAGCAATTGATATTTTCATCCATCAGATCAGTGCCACCCATAAACTTATTATACTCACTTATTAGATATGGGCGCTTGACTAAAACGGTTTTCTTTTCTCTTTTTGAATACCTGTTCACATTGACAATAGGATTGATTCCATGTATAGTAGATGCAACAGTTACTGGTGCATTATCCTGCCAGCGAGCAATGAGTATATTATCATTACTAACAAATCCTCTCTCCTTTGACTTGATGTCTTTCATGGAAATTATGCTGCAATCTTTGGGTACACGGTTCATTCGAATTGTACCAGTTCCTTGATAATGATTTTCTCTCAAATGAACCAATAGGTCAACATCAGTAAATAAATTATCGAAGTATAAATGGTAAGGAAGGTCTTTTTTAGGACCCAACTCATTTAGCATCCTCACCATCGGCGCAGCAGCTTTTCCAAAGTCCTTATCATATGAATGAACAGACTTGTCTTGATAAACTTCAACGACCACTAGATAGCCATTAAAAGTATTCAAGCAGCACACTTTGTATCCAAACCGTATCGGTTTTCCTCTAATAAATTGTTTGCAGGAATGCCGGCCAAAATATGCTATCATAGATTCATCATAAGCTAGTTGTTGCACAGGAACAAAATTGTCTCTAAAGACTCTAGGCAGCTTTTCAATGAAGGGTCTCAGCTTCCATAGTTTGTCAGATGGGTTGATGTTATTGTTATCTGCAAAATGGAGGAGATTCAATATTTGAATAAATCGGTTTTGTCTCATAGAATTGTAAATAAGCTGGTTCCTTGTATCCTCTGCTGACTCCCAATAATATCTCACACCTGGTAAGGAGTTGTAACCCGAAATTGTGAGTATCCCTAGAAAACACTTCAGTTCATCAATGGTGATATTTGGTCTGCAATATTCTTGAATGCAGCATATTTTTTATTTCATCTAACATAATATGAAAAAGTTCTGCATCAAAAAAAAGTTCAAAAATCTCTACAGAAGAAAAATCAGAGTATTTTGAAAAATCACTTTCCGGAAAAGTTTGATCGAAAGGAACAGAGAAAACAGAGTTTTTAGTCCACACCCGAGATGGAAGAGAATTCGGTTCTCTTCTACTATGTGTTTTCTTTCGTTTACTAGTAGATGATGATGCTGAGTCATCCTTGGCTGGATCGGAGGTCATGTGAGATGAGTCCACATCATATCCATACCTCTCATCATTTGTGAATACAATCTCAGCATTAGCTGCCAGCTGTCTGCTGCTAAGATTGTCGATAAGCCCGCCTTCATCC
The DNA here is from genome assembly GCF_014356525.2 of Nilaparvata lugens. NCBI lineage: Eukaryota > Metazoa > Arthropoda > Insecta > Hemiptera > Delphacidae > Nilaparvata > Nilaparvata lugens. Next base: position 20,277,414 of record NC_052509.1, read on the forward strand.
TCATTTGCAGAGTCCTCATCTGATAATCCAGCAGCATCTGGTGGCTCAATGAAGATGCTGCTGACTGCGTCTCCTTGATATTCATCTGACTCTAGCTCATTGATGATTTCTGCCAGTATCAGTGGCCTGAAACATAACCAGAAAAACAAAGATCACTTCTCATGGTATTAGTAACCATTTATAAAATAAAAAGAAATTCAACAATTTTCAATTTGGAATTCATTCATTGAGGTACTCAGCTATAATAGGAAATGCCTACTTATTACCCATATATGGGATATATTTTGTAAGAACCATTACATAAAAGGTCCATGATAATATACAACTTGAAACACAAAGCATATATTTTGATTACGTAATCCAAAATTTGTGATACAAATAATATTGTAACAGTTGTAAGTGATTTTGCTTTGTTATTGAATTGATATGGTAAACGCCCCGTGTTACCATATGGTAACATCCAAATATAGATGCTTATAATATTGATAGAATTGGAGCAATCAAGCCAGGCATTTTTTTCCACCTTCTTTGATCCTTTATTTGCAATAATCAATCACATAAGAACAATAATATTGATCACAATGAAGGATATAAATGAACTTACCTGTGCATGTCAGACATAACCTGAATGAAGATTTTCAAACGTCCATAGATCAACACTGAACAAAGAAAATGGCCGCCTAGTGACTGGAACTCGTTTCTACAATCTCCCCCTTCCATTACGAATTATCACAGTGTTACCACAGCAATTCTACAAAATAAGAAAAATATCCCATGAGAAAAATATATGTATGTTGCCTGTTACCATATGGTAACAAGGGGCGTTTAAGGGTACATAACCTCAATATCCTGTTTATCTTCCATGGTGAGAACTTGAGAAATACAATAATATTGCACTGAACAAGGACAATTGAGCTGGTTCTAAACATAAATATAAATTATATATAAAACTTGTATAAAATATGAAACTTAATTATAAATGAGTCACAATTTGAATATGCTAATAGAAAGTGGAAGTAATTAATAAATACTAGCTATGACTACATAGTTTTATCAATATATAGATTGATTTGTTGTTGGAGAAACAACAACAACTAGTAGTTCTGTGAACAGTAGACCTCACGCAGTTTGGACATGGAAAAAATTATCGAATTATAAAAAATATAGATTTTCAACATGTGATATATGAAATAAGACCACCTTGGACGCTGAAGAATGAAGGTCATTTACACTTTTGAGCTCGGAAGCATGATTGAAAAGATAAAAAAACTGGTGTGGCGCACTCACACAACTTTCCTTGCCCTTATGAAAATTGATCACCTGATGCTAGTGTTCACGCGCATCTCAAGTCTACTAATTCTAAGATCTGAGCCAGCTGGTGACAGGACAATAGCGCTGCAGACACGAATGATTTAATAGAAACAACAGTTGCCAACAGTTTGTAATTGAATAATCTTATTTTCTCAAATTTCGAGTTTATTTTCAATTTTAGGTGAAAATGTTACTGGACATTAATTGTAGAGATTTTTATGCTTAATCTTTAGTTTTCCAGAAACTATTTGTCTATGAAACAGGGAAATTTCGTGTTGGAAAGGGAAAAAATTGTGCAGTCAAGTGAGACGTTTTCACCAACTAATAAATACAGCACATTTTAGAGCAGCACAAATTCTACTATAAAAAATGAGAGCTACTTTTTTACTTATCTTTTGGGCAAGATTTACTCTTAACATAATATTGTAAAATCAATGATCTTTCATTTTTAAAAGAATAATAATTGCTGTATCTTACAAAATAACACAGATATATATGAAAAAATAACTTTCTGGAAGGGGGTTGGTCTGCGGTTTTTCAAATTACAAAAAAAAAAACGGAGGTCTTATCAAAAATCGTTACACACACATGTTTCAAAGAGCTTGTATACCAAATTGGACAATAACTATGTCTGTAACTTCGGTACAAACAAACAAACAGACAAAAGTTGATTGAGTCAAAACTAAGACCTCAGCTTTGCTTCGGTCAAATATTGTCTACAACTAAAATAGTTGTTGATCTATTTGTTGATGAGTTATTATGATGATGAATATTGTCCACAACTGAAATAGTTGTTGATTTAATACAGTAGTGTAGCCAGAAAAAAATTTCGCGGGGGGGGATCATAGCATTGAATAGAAAACACGATCATAAACTTTGAGGGAGACACCGGGGGCACTCTCCCAGAAAATTTTGAAAATATACCTTCAATTAGGTGCGGTTTTACACAATTTTCTCTTGAAAACAAACAATCAATTCAAATTTTTTTGGTGATCAGTAGGTCAGTTATATCTTGAAAATTCCATAGACCTATTGGTTTTTGAAATAACAAATAGAATGGAATGGAGTAGAATCTTATTTGTCATTCAATTGTTTTAAAAAAAAGTGATTTTGTGAAAGGCATACTCATTATTCTGATAACAAGCTAGAATGCTTGAATTTTGGCTCCAATAAAGCACGCTATTCCAACCAACTTTAAAGGTTTAGTTTTAACTTGATTACATTTTTTTTAACTCGATTAACATTTTTTTTCAAATTTAATTGATTTTCACTTGAGTATTCAAACTTACATTGTTCGGGGAGGGGGATAAAACTTTTTTTCAAATATTAGAGGGAGGTGTCCCTCCTGTCCACGGTAGAAACTGCTGGAGCTTTGTTTAAGGATATGCATGGAACTGAATAAACTATAATCAACTATTGCAATGTGAGCTATATTGAATTTTATTATAATAAAATATGGTAAAAAGTGATCTAACTTTGAAGTGCTATCTGTAGTTTCGCTATTAACTGCTATCTAGTCTCTACACACCAGATCACTCATCACTGTCTATAAAGGATAGCTCATAAATTATTATCATTGCTATTGCAATGATATTCTCTCATCCCTTACCCTATATATATATATATATATATATATATATATATATATATATATATATATCGACTTACATAGTACAATATAACGAAAATATGGTATTATAATTAAAATATGGTATTTGGCTGATCCAGCCACAAAAAAATTTAGGTTTGATTTCGGTTGTGGGGGGGGGGGGGGGTAAAACCCATTTCCCCCCTCCTGGATATGTCACTGATTGAGTTACCGGTACCTATAACATGGACATTTTTTTGAAATTTGGATGCCAACAGGAAGAACACTAAGGACCAGTTGAATTTTAATTATTGTTAATTTCACAAAAACCAATCCGAAATAGTTATTTGTATATCTAGATTGAAATTGCTGTTTTTTCTCCATGAGGGAAAAGTTTGAAGCAACAATTTTCCTGAGGGAGAAAAAACATTTTTCGCCACACTGCACAGAAAGCAGCTGTTTTCCAGTCTCTACTTAGAAGTTTTAAACCGTTATGTTGGTAGTGAGGTCACGTGAGGTAGTCATTGGTCTATTTGCGTCTTCTCTTTCGTTAAGATCATTCATCTGAAAGACATTGTTTGCAGATGACTCTTGTCTGACGTCAGAACAGGTTTCTTTCCTGCCTAGGCCGGAAAGAGTACCCTTTCCAATGATATTAGGAAGATGATATTATTAGAAATGTTTTAATTATTGAATAATGAACTCAAATAATGAAAAGTTTTTTGATAACCTTTCTTAGTTCCATGTTATAGGCCAGAAAGAGTACCCTTTCCAGCCGCTAACATGTAACTAAGAAAGGTGATCAAAAAACTTTTCATTACCAATGATATTAGGAAGATGATATTATTAGAAATGTTTTAATTATTGAATAATGAACACAAATAATGAAAAGTTTTTTGATCACCTTTCTTAGTTCCATGTTATAGGCCAGAAAGAGTACCCTTTCCAGCCGCTAACATGTAACTAAGAAAGGTGATCAAAAAACTTTTCATTACCGTTATTTGTGTTCATTATTCAATAATTAAAACATATTTAATAATATCATCTTATTGTCATTTGAAAGAATAAAAAAGTATAAACTCAACCTCCCACATAATTGGACATAATCTTTTAGGTTATTTGGACAAATCAGAATGAAAATTAAAAATACTTGGACAATTTCCTGATATTCAGATTACCACAGATTTGCTAGAGCTATGACCCTCCACTTCTGCTTTCAGAAGTGCTTAGTAAACAATTATTATTATATAATACTTACTTACTTACTTTAGTAAGTAAGTATTATATAATATATATGTATATATTGTTTATTTTTCTGTGTGGCGAAAAATAGTGTTCACACCAGGGGCAAAAATGTTTTTCTGGCTCTCAATCTTTTCTAGTCCTCGGCCTACGGCCTCGGACTTGAAAACCAATTTCGAGCCGGAAAAGTCTAATTTTCGACCCTAGGTGTGAAATATACTATTTCACTCGTGATGTACACATTTTTCCTCCACCTACATTTTTATAAAAACTGCAAATAGAATGATTTTTAAAAACGTACGTGACCAAACAATGTGTTACAACATAATATAAAATGTGAATAGCAGTGTTACCAGTCCAAAATTTCCCAAATACCCCCGCCAGAGCAAAAAATTACCCGCATTTCGTCAAAATCCTAGATCAGTTATAGAATAGACACGTCCTTTTGTACTATTCATACTCAAAGTCGATGAAGCCAACATCTACTGCCATATCTTCAAATCGTGACGTCAGCATCAGATGGAAAATTTTTGTGTAGAGTTTGTTTACTTTTTTTTCCATAGTAGATTGTGTCTATTGTATATTCATACTCAAAGTCGATGAAGCCATCTACTGCCATATCTCCAAATCATGACGTCAGCATCAGATAGAAAACTTTTCTGTAGAGTTTGTTATTCCAGAATTATTTCCATTGAAATTACTTATTTTAAAGAGGGTTTCTATTTTTCTATCATTTTTAAAAGAAATTGGAACAGAATACCTACCAAATAACTCAATTTCTGATGTTTTGAAATTCAGATTGGTGTATCACAGCTTTTTAAATGTGCCACCATTTCCGGTTTGTATAAAAATAAAAATCTGATCTTAGTTATGGAAGAAAATTTTCGAATCAGATTCTGGAATAATATATTTTCTTGATTGATTTGACATTAAATTGATTATTCCATCAAGGAAATGATAATTATTATTAGATCAATTTAATGGGATGAATTGAGTAACAGCTGTGTACAATCAGTGGCAAAATTGAGAGACTTGGCAACGTTTTCTCCTATCTTTCTTCATTGCCATAATAACGTGGACCTCACTATAGGAGAAACACGTTGCCAAGTCTCTCCATTTTGCCACTGAGTGTACACAGCTGTTACTCAATTCATCTCATTGAATTTGATCTAATAATAATTATCATTTCATTGATAAAATAATCAATTTAATGTCAAATTGATCAAGAAAATATATTTTTCCATAATTTGATTTGAAAATTTGCTTTTATAATTGAGATCAGATTTTTATTTCTATACAAACCTGAAATGGTGGCTGCTTTGAAAAGCTGTGATACAACAATATGGATTTCAAAACAACAGAAATCAAATTATTTGGTAGGTATTCTATTCCAATTTCTCTTAAACATGATGACAAAATAGAAATCCTATTCAAAATAAGTAATTTCAACGAAAATAATTCTGAAATAACCTTTCAATATCATTTATACCGGTAAGAGTAGGTCTATAGTGAGGTCCACATTATAATGGCAGTGTACGATTGACAATACTGTTGCTGTCCTTTTCTATCATACAACAAAACATATAGCACTATCTCTCCCTCGCTTTGCAATGTTGTCTTTTTGCCAGAATATTTTATTTTTACTCTTGACAGTGACTGTACAAAAGTGAACAAACAATTCTCAGCCATCATTTTGTTTCTTCATTCTATCAAAATACTTGAGTAGACAAGTCTAATTGATTTAAAATGTATTTTTGGAACAATGAAATAATTTTTAAACATTACCGTATAAGAAACACAAATTAAAATACCTGAAATGACATTTAAAAAGCTGATAACCAACCATCCCACACTTCATCCATGCTTCAGTTAGCCTACACGTTTAGGTTAGACCTACTCATACCGGTATAAATAATATTGAAAAGTTATTTCAGAATTAATCCATTGAAATTACTAATTTTTGAATGGGATTTCTATTTTTATATTATTTCTAAAAAAATTGCAATAGAATACCTACAAAATAACTTAATCTCTGTTGTTTTGAAATTCAGATTGGTGTATCACAGCTTTTTAAATTAGCCGCCATTTCAGGTTTGTATAAGAATGAAAATCTGATCTCAGTTATGAAAGCAAATATTTTTGAGTCAAATTATGGAAAAATATATTTACTGATTAGTTTGACATCAAATTGATTATTTTATCAAGGAAATGATAATTATTATTAGATTAAATTTAATGAGATGAATTGAGTAACAGCTGTGTACAGGGGTGCATACCAACTGACCCAATTCCCATTTGACCCAACCTACCACTTGACCCAATTTTTTAAATCGAGAAAAGCCGCGAAACCACTTGACCCAATAGACATCTGACCCAATATACCATTTGCCCCAATATTATAAACATCACAAAACCATCTGACCCAATTGACATCTGACCCAACCTACCACTAGACCCAACTACTGTGCTGCGCTCTCATGGCATAGTTTATGGTGCGCAAAACATCAATGCCTTCTTGATGAGTGGTACTCCTTCGACAACTTCAATAAATAACTCAACTGAGAAATGCAGTCTCATAAGTACAGGTAACCGAGAATTGTAGGGTACTATATCATGGAGATTATTTGATTTTTTTACAAATTTCGTTGTGCAAATTGTTTATTTCTCAGTAAATAAATAGTACAATCAGAAACATAGCTTCTGAAATATTCATTAAACTATGTAGGTAGGCTACTCTAAATCGATGTATTCTAGAAACACTTATCCAAATTTACTGAGGGAAGAAACTTGTGAGGAAATTTTTTAAGGCAGATTCCATCAAAGTCATTCTCTACAATTATTTATGTTGTAGGTTTTAACCTAGGTTATAAGGAATGTCCATAAATATTCATTTCCAATTTCTATTTCTAATACAGTAACTCAATTCCATTGTCTTACAGAACTTATATCATAGGCTGTAGGATACCTGTCAACAGCTTTTTTCTGACTTAATAAAAACTATGATAGCAACAATAGACTACAATACTTGGAGTAAGGTAAAATCTAGTTGTGAAAAGTTACCTATATCAAATTGAATAATCATCAATCATTTACTGATTGATAAGATGCTTTTATGATGGTTTTACCAAATCTAATAACCTCATCCAAATTTAATAATACATATCTAACCTCAAAATCACAAAATAACACAAATCTAACCTCAAAGATAGCAAGAACTGTCAAAACAATTGTGCTTGGTTTCAAGGCCTTCTAGACTTTTACCTGAAGAGTAGACCGTAGGTAGAGAGTAACCAAGCCTGGAACATTGCAGACGTTTTGCCAGAGTGCAGCACAGTAGTTGGGTCAAGTGGTAGGTTGGGTCAGTTGTCAATTGGGTCAGTTGATTTTTTGATATTCATAGAGTTGGGACAAATGGTATATTGGGTCAGATGTCTATTGGGTCAAATGGTTTCGCGGTTTCTCTCTATTTTAAAAAATTGGGTCTAGTGGTAGGTTGGGTCAAATGGGAGTTGGGTCAGTTGGTTGAGCCCCGTGTACAGTCAGTGGCAAAATGGAGGGACTTGGCAACGTTTTTCTCCTATCTTTCTCCACTGCCATTATAACGTGGACTTCACTATAATATCTTCATTCACTGCCATTATAACCTGCCATTATTACATGGACCTCAATATAGCCTCTATGTGTAGGCTTACTAATTAACGAAACGGACGTCGCCACATCAAATAATGTGAGTGCTTTTTCACTTTAAAGTTTTATGAAATTTAATAGTATTTTAATATTATTGAATGTAAGAAGACAATCATAATATTACTCAAATAAATTAAAACAGTTGGAGTGGTTAAAAATATGAAGCAAATTCAACAATTTTAATAAACTACTGCCTAATGAATTAAGTAACAAACTTATAACTAAATCGAAACAATATCAAAATAATCAACTGACTATTGAACAACATTTGAAATGACAATACATGAGTGTGTGATCTAAACATTCAGCTCTTCACGATTGCAGTAGGCTACACGAAAATGCAAAAGTAGTGCAATATAAAACAGCTTATAGGTTATAATCGCCCGTTTTCAAAGGCTGACCGACCAAACTTGGCCGGTAAGTTTGAACTGGAGTTTTTGGAGTCACGTGACCCTAAACGAGTGTGGTGAAATTCGATTCTGTCGTTTACGGCCAAACAGCAGTTTTCATTTCATTAAACTGTTGGTTTGGTGTTTGGTGAAATCGGGCCTAAAGCATGGATGAAGTCTAGGATTGTTAGTACTTTTAAAATGTCATTTCAGGTATTTTAATTCGTGTTTCTCATACGGTAATGTCTGAGAACTATTCCATTGTCTCAAAAATACATTTTTAATCATTACAAAAAATGGCAGCTGAGAATTGTTTGTTTACTTTTGTACAGTCACTGTCAAAAGTAAAAATAAAATATTCTGGCAAACAGACAACAATGCAAAGCGAGAGAGAGATAGCGCTATCTGTTTTGTTGTATGATAGAAAATGGAAGCAACAGTATTGTCAATCATACACTGCCATTATAACGTAGACCTCACTATAGTATTTGTGCGATGTAAAAAGCATTAGTTTTTTAGGCGTTTGATTGCTAGTTTCCATTCTGTATCTATTCTGTGGTCAAGTCTTGCTTGTTAAGTGAGGTCCACGTATAATGGCAGTGGATAGAGATAGATAGAAGAATAGCGATGACGATTCTCTGCATTAATTAATAATATTTCTACAGTGTCAAAAACATAATTGACATCATTGTGAACCTGGAAATGATAGTACCACCGGCTTTGTCAAATGATAGACAAGGATAGCAAAACCATAGTTGATCAAATGCTGTCATTATAACGTGGACCTCACCATAGTCACAGTATACATACAGTCAGAGGAAACTCTGTGATACAGTATGGAAACTTGGCTATAGTGCGGTCCACGTTATAATGACAGTATTTGATCAACTTTGGTTTTGCTATCCTTGTCTATCATTCGACATACCCGGTGGTACTATCCTTTTCTAGGTCCACAACGATGCCAATTATGTTTTTGACAGTGTAGAAATATAATTAATTAATGCATAAAATCGGTATCGCTATTCTTCTATCTTTATCTACTGCCATTATAACGTGGACCGCACTATAGTAACCTGACGCCAAAATCCGCCATCTTGTTAGGAAACGCCGCATTGTAATATAATATATTATAATATATTATATTATATTTATATTGTTTCATAGTATTGATGGTAGGTTCGGATCACTTTGATGATCCGTATCAATTGATCTCATTCACTGCCACGAGCCAATCAGAAGACCAGGATTGGAACTTCTCAAGGTCACGTGACTTGTCTAGTATTTGCGTCATGTAAAAAGGGTTGGTTTGATAGGCGTTTGATTACAAGTTTCCATTCTGTACCTATTCTGTGGTTTAGTTGTTTGTGTTTGTGATTGTGTTCGGTCTTAGCGTCTTCGGTGGGAAGTTTTACTCCCATTGTCCAGTTTGAGGTTATTAGAAATTAACGGAATTTAAAAGGTTTTTGAGAAAATAATTATTTTCTTAACTGTTTTTTGCTTATAACTGCTCACAGAAATTGATTATCAATTATGCTCTGATTGGAAATAGACATATTTTCATCAACCGTAATCGTAAACTAGTATCCGTTGGTGGGCCTTGTCTGGTAATAACCTATTGATTTTAATTTGTTGTCAATTTCTTTTTATCTGTTAATATTATATACTGCTAAATATAAATCAAATTAACTGAACATTGAACTTTGAGTGGATATAATTTGTCAATGAACTGAATAGCCTAGTAAACATAATTTGTTATTTAAGTTTGCTAATGTGCAAATAGTAACAGTAGGTTGAGTGAGTATTCTAGTAACTTGTTTTATACCTATTGACAGCCGCTTTCAGAATTATTTCTGAAAGATTTATTTTTCAATCTTTAGTAAAAAAAATATTATTGAACGAGCGGTAGCGAGTTCTCATTTTTGACTTTCAGGAGGCAAAAGTCGTTTTTTGTCTGTATGTTCTACAGTAACTTTAGAAAGAATTGATCAATCAACTTTAAATTTTGAACACGTATTCTTCAAACTTCTCCAAAGTTTGTTGGAAAACAAAATTGATTCACTCCTTCATCCTTTTTCAGAATTTAAAATTAACATTAAAAGTGCATAAGATAAAAACCAATTGGGCTATAGTGTAGGTCCAGTGCAAAAATACCTATCATCAAATTTTTGGTTGGGATCAATTTAGTATCACATGCATTTAACCTATAGTTAGTAGCCATAAGTAGCTAAGGTTAGGAAAAGCTTTAGGTTACTTTACTTTTCTTGTTCGTCACATTAGGTTAGAAAAGTTTTGGTTAGGAAAGCTCAGGTTAGGTAGGAAAGCTTAGGTTAGGAAAACTTAGATTAGGAATATCTTAATTTGATGATTTCAATAATCAAAATGGCTGCTACTTATAGGTTAAATACATACGTAAAATTGTGCTACTTTGAACTTCATTCAAAGTTCAATTTAAAAACAATAGTGACCGCCGTTTAATTTTAGTGATTTTGTGCTCAAAACAACATACTAAATCGATCCCAACCAAAAATTTCATGAAAGGTATTTTGGCACTGGACGTACACTACCGAAAATTGTTTTTGATTTATCATATAGACAGCTGTAATTAATTACATGCTATTTCTGTAATTTTTTAATAAAGATGATGCATTCATTTAAAAAAGTTGATGCTATTTGGGAGTTATCACACAGACTGACAGACTTTATGCTCCGACTTTAGCTGAATAATACACAAAATTTAATTTAAGTTCTCGCTTCCGTTAATGTCTGTCTGAATTTCTATTGTCTGTATGTAACATACGCGTAATTAATAATAGGCTACTACTCGTGATAGCAGTTGCTATGACGTTGACAAATTTGCTATGAAAAACTGTTTTTTTAAAGTGTTAAATATTTGACTAGAAGCTAATATTAGTGTTCAATAACACTTGATTATCCAATGTACGTCCTCATTTATTTCATTTTTGTATCAGTTAGTATTCGAATGTTGAGATCATTGAAACGTTTTGAGTTTTCATGTGCGGGTTTGCCATTAATTTTCTTTTAAAATTTCTTATCGAAATCATGTATCATATGACCACGTTCCAATTGAAAAATGAACTTGGGCTCTAAATGAAGCTGTCTTCGAAATGAAGTTGGAACCATATGACGAATTCAAATGTTTCCATAATAATTCTCACCAACTCTGTATGATTACAAGTTGCGGATCTCAGAGATTAATACAACAGTTCATGAGCGAGTTCTTCAACACAGGGGGTCGCTAGTTACTATAATTTTGACCTTGCTTTTCATCTGGACACCTCTGTTTTTTTTAATGACTAGGTCTATTCTACTAATCCCAACTCTACCATACATACTTCACTGCTTAATAACAGTGATTTGCTTTACTTATAATCAAGATGAATTAAATATTTTATATTAAAATATAAGGCAGATATAATAAGAAAAATATTTCAAAAAGATTGAGAATATTTCAAAACACAAATTACGGTAATAAATATCTCATATTCAAAAAGGATCTAGTTTTTTAGGATGTTAGTATTAATATTTGTTCAAAATATAGAAATAAGGTAAATAACTTTCATAAGTTAGGGACACTAATTTAGGCCTACTTTGAATGCACCATTAGGCTACTATTAATATAATCGAATTCCAGTTTATACCCCATAGTAAATGAAACTAATTGATATACAGGGAATTAAACTAAAAAACTTGAACTGAAATTGTCGGTTCCTAGCGTTTATGTGCATACGCAATTATATTTAAATAGTCCTTATATTTAAATAGTCGGTTTACTAAATTAATGGAGAGTGCGCCGCATTAAACTATGCGTTCATGGGCAGCTTTACATTATACCTTCATATTTATTCAATATTCAATATCGATTCAAAAAGTGTGTACGTGTATTACCCATACTCTGAAATTACCACTGTTTTTACTCCCACTTTTGGGATAAGTAGAGAAGACCTAGTCATAAAAAAAGCAAAGAGATCAAGTTGGCAGTAATTTTCCATTCAACCCTTTATTTAATTCACACTTATAATGCCGTTTTCACACTCTTGCCAAGTGCGTTCAAATTAAGAGGATGCAAGAGTGTGGATGGTTGCTTTGCCAGCGTTCGCCTTCACTCGCCTACATAGTGTTACAGTGTGGAGTCGGTATTACATGGAAGGCCTTGCTCTTCAACACAATGGTAATCCAGCCATTTAATACAAATCGCCTCCTACATCGCTAGGATGAGGGGCATGTCATAAATAAGTTATGATTTTTGAACAGGCTTCACTGGACATTCACTTAATGAATACAGCGGACTGTACAGGAGATAGTCTTTCAAAGCCTTTTAGAATGGTTCTGGTTTTTATTTTCGCTTGGTATTTTGTGGAATGAAATTATAAACTTTACATCTCCTGGTGCGTGGCTCTCCTTGGATGTTTTGTAGTCTATTAAAAGAAATGTAACTATTTGAATTGCAGAAAAGGTGTGACTCGAGAAGAGAGGAATAAGGATGGGTACTGAAGGGCTGAATTGCTTTGTTTGCGATGCGGCTGCAGTTGGTCGCTACTTCACACTGGCAACTTGCCGCACGCAATCATCAAAAATCAGGATAATTGAAAAACTTGGTCAACTTGTAGGCGATAAGTGAGTCATATTAATTATGTTTTTATTTATCTTGAAGAAGTTCTTTGGTGTGAACCCAAATACTAAAATTTCCTTGTTTTAGGCTATTTTCATTTATCAGCTATATTAAAAAAAAATCATTAGTGCTATTGAGTAATTGATTGCAATAGTAGTATTGTTACCTACTTGCACACGCACACCTTAAAAATATTGAGTTACATTTTTCTGTCATTTTTGCTATCATTGCAGTTGGGTGGGAGTATGTGAATCATGAGTGTTGAGGTATTTTCACACCTAGCTATGTGTAGTTAGCAATACGTCTTCGGTAGACGTAGCCGTCCGTCCCGTCCTATCTCTCAATGTTAATCAGTCTGTTAATTTCACCCCAGCATAGCGTAGTTTTAACATGGACTTCCAATCTGACCATGATAAATTTACAAAATATTCTCCTCTGAATAGAAATTTTTCAGTCTTTTCAAAATATAATAATTCCAACCAATCTTAACCACTGATTCTGCATGTTTGCCCCACCTCATTTCATCATCTATAATCAATCCTTGAAACTTTGTGGTGCTTCATGAGGGAACCTTCACCTGGTTGGAGGAAACTGTTGGAGAGCTCGACTTCTAAAACTAAAAAAGACAAGACTTGACAATACATACTGTTTTTATGTTGCTTTTATTGTCTGGCTTTTATGTTCTTATTTATTAAACATTATTCTTATTTATTACATTTCTTTTTTCAATTCTCATAAAGGCTAGTGGTAGTACATTACAGACACATTTTTCCTCTTGTCTATATACTAGTAATGATTATAGTTTACTAAGGTATGTGTGCATTTTCATATTGAATTCAGTTACTGTATTGTTTTTATTATTCTATATACGACTGTATATTTCTTCTATTTTTCATGTTATTTCATTTTCATAATTTTATAATTAGCTATTTTTATAATTTTTTATCTTATTTCATTTTCATAATTTTATAATTGGCTATTTTTATAATTTATTATTTTCTAATATTTTCTATCGTCTTTTTATTGAAAATTGTATTATGTTGAAAATTATTGTATAGTGTGGAGGCAAAATGGGGTTTTCACCTGTTGTCTCCATGAATAAATGAATAAATAAATTATGCATTGTTTTCTAGCTGCTGGGCCTGATGATGCAAACGCATATATAATTTATACGCATATATAATTTTAAATAAAACAAAAATTTATTAGCATAATTTTTTATTAAGTCAAGTAAGAAAAGTTCCCCTAAAAATGAACTTGAAATAAAACTTATTAAAATTACTATTTCATTTGGACAGTAATCAATATAATATGATCTAAATCTATTTCAATAGAAAAACTATTTCTTACTCTTTGAGGAACGGAACGATTTCCTCTAAAGTTTGAATTTTAAATTATTTGCAGTTCATTGCATCTCTTTTTATTTTTCTTAAAGTTTTACATGTTCCTATGTTCGTAATTGTCAAACTTGAAACATGAATATGTTCACTTAACAACTCTTATGATCATTATTATCACTCTATAACATGTTTAACTCAATACAGTTAATAATTATTCTTAACTCTATTCTGTTAGGCCTATCACATTCTTGTGAGCGTTTAAGAAGTCAAGTGTGGTGACTTTCAGGTATCGAATACCATCAATTTTGTTCTAGAAGCGATACTGTTTATGAAATTAACTTATATAATTTTATTGTGCTGATAGTAAACGGTTTTATACTTCTTCAGGTACATGGTTGTCATATCGAATGATGATATTATATGCCGAGGATGTGCTTCAATGATGAATACTCTGGATCGGCTGGAAAAGGAAATGAATTCACTTCGGTCTGTTGTTTTGCGCTACCTAGAGAAAAAGTATGAACTCGAAGAGGACGAACTCAGCAAGCAAGTCACGCCGCAAACCAACAATAACACACGACTCACTGGTTAGTTGATGATTTCTTATTCGGAAATTACTTCATCTTCACATTTATTTTACAAAAATTGTTGGATAAGAAGTATAATAGAATAGTGTAAATAATTGAATTAGCTGGACGTATACACTAATTTTTTCACTGTCATCTATCTCTGTCAAGAATGAAGGATTGCTTTCCAGTGCCGAGATTGTCTCACAATAAAATAGTGATACGCATTCATAAAATGCGTGAGAAAAAGATCCAAATAAATCTCACCAATGATCAGTTCCATCATGTGAATTTTATAGAATATGTTTTGATACTGTAATAAGATATGCGGAATAATATGATTTGAATAAACATATTTCAAGATTTTATTTTTCAGCTTTTATTATTTATTTGAACAAACTCTTTCTGAATTTAAAGCATGTACTGGTGATATTTTGTAAAATATGCTCAAAAACAACATTATCGACCAGATTATATGATTTGAAAAATGAATTTTAGTTTAAATTTGTGATTTTTTTCAGGATCGAAAAAATCGCTTGGAACAAATGAGCTGGCGGTGAGTGACTGTTTTTCTGTATTCGATTTCATAATTTGTACCAAGCTGTGAATCATATAACTTTTCCACAAAAACAAGATCTTTGAATCGTTTTCTGATTATTACTCATTTTTGTTCAATCACATGATCGAAGCCATTGGCTTGCTGCTGATAATAGTCCGGGCGCAAATGTCATGAATAAGGCACTCCGTGGTCATTTTTGAGTAACAGTCGTGGAAGATGTCTCAATTTCTACGTTAGGTCTAGCATAATAAGGATCGTGATGATAAGTCGAAATCACAGGAAAACACCTCGGAAACAAGATGGCCGCCAAAATTTTCAGGGTTTTGCTATATCATTTGTATTTCAATAACCGTTCAAGATTCAACCGGTTTTTTCCAAATTTGTTCAAATTTTATTCCATTATAACTTTTTTTGTACAAGAGATACAGATGAATTTTCAATCTATGAAATTTAGAGCGTTTTTCAACTTTAGAATGATATATCCTCATGCGCTGTACGTCGAAAAATGAGTTCTCCAGCGCCCTCCAAAGAAAACTCTGCATGATTTCTAGTGCGTTTTTCCATACGCATGAGGTAACAAGCTAGAACTATAACATCGATTTTTTCATGACTACTTCAAGGTAGAGACTTGCAAATGGTCTCAATCTTTTCGTTACAACAAGCCGAATAAGAATATTAATGATGAAAACAACGAAAATATTCGACATCATTGACAAATACAAGATGGCGGTCATTATTGACAGAAATTTTTATATCGCTTGTTATTCAGTTATTGTGAGAGCTATCAGATTGGTTTTACCACCAAAGTGTTTAAAACTAGCCAAACAATGATGTTCGAGAAAATCATCTCCTTTCGACCACTATCGTTCCAAAGTTGAAAAACGCTCTAAATTTCATTGATTTAAAATTTCTCTGTATCTCTTGTACAAATAAAGTGATAATGGAATGAAATTTGAACAAATGTAGAAAAAAGTATTTTGGGCTTTTGAAGGTTATAACTGAAAAAGTATGCGTTTTAGAGGAAAGTTTTATAGATCAAAAATTGTAGAGGAAGTTTTTAAAAATATTTTTGTCTAAAAAGACGGTTGAATATCTTGAACGGTTATTGAAATACAATTGATATAGCTAAACCATGAAAATTTTGGCGGTCATCTTGTTTCCGAGGTGTTTTCCTGTGATTTCGACTTATCATCACGATCCTTATGCTAGACCTAACGTAGAAATTGAGACATCTTCCACGGCTGTTTTGTCAAAAATGACCACGGAATGACATTTGCGCCCGGACTATAAATAATTCATTGTTTTTCAACTCATTTGTTGATGATTCAGTTATTACATTTCCAGAGAATAATTGGAATGATACTTTCATAGTTGCTGAGCATGATATGAATATTGTGAGGAACTGGATGTACTGTAATGTTTTGAGCTGAAAAATGTATGAAAAAATTAGTACCTGACTACCAATATAAGCTGAAGATAGATAAAAAATATACTATAATGTGAACATTATGCAACGACTTTAACATTATAACACGGTATTTGATGCTGGCAGCCGGGTTCAGTTTGTCAACTTTTACAAAGCCAAGTATTCAGTTTGACAAGATTTCAATTGGTCAAGTTTGCAGTATGTCAAGTTTTCAATTCGCCAAGTTTACAGTTTATGAAGTTTTCAGTAAGTCAAGTCATCTATTCGTCAAGATCTCAGTTTGTTCTCATTTTGTAAAATTTTCAGTTTGTCAAATTTTCAATTTATCAAGATTTTAGTTTTCAGTTAATCAAGTTTCCAGTTTATCAAGTTTTCAGTACTTCATGTTTTCTGTTTGTCTAGTTTTCAGTTTGTCTTGTTTCTAACATTTTAAGTTTAGTGTTCACTCTTTCTGAGTAGCTTTTCACCTATTGTTATTTTAATACTAGCTGGCCCGGCGAACTTCGTACCGCCAAATAGTTAATGCATCTCATGACAAACTTTAGCTGGATGCACACCTGAGGAGGCGCGATGCGGTATTTTGCATCCAGGTGCTTCTTGTTTATTGGTTTGAATGGAAGAACTCACACACACTGAATCGCGCATGGCGTGGAACGATGTGATAAGGCAATCTCCATAAGATCAACACTTGATCACCAAGCCGCGCCTCCTCAGGTGTGCTTAGCCATAACTTAATCTGATGCACTATATTTTTATGAAAATTATCCAACAATCAGTATTTACATTTATATCTCAATATGGACTTCCTATGTGCTTAGTTGTGCAGCAGTTTGTATTTTTAGTTATAGTTGAATGAAGCTTGTTGGGAATTGAATGGTATATCTCCTTGCTGCTGATTTTCCCGTGCATATTCCAAATTTACAGCATTTCGAGTTCTACGACTCAAGTTTGGACGTCGTTCGAACTGCGGCATTATTAAGAAATAAAATTTTGTCAATCATTAGAAAGAAAATTTGAAAACAGATCTACCGACGGCTGTTGGATGACGCAATGATTATAACAACTGATTTTTATTTCTGTGTATGGCCAGCTCACAAATATTCTCCCATAAGGATTACATGCAAACTTTGAAGGACCGTAGGAAAGAGTCCTGAAGTCGGATTATAAATTTGATAGGCCATAACCTGGCCCTGAACATAACGAACAAAACAAAAAATTATCAAATTTGGTGAACACAAAAAAGTTATTGAATGTCAAAATTTGAGGCTCGATTCTTATTTATATAGATTTTTACCATGTAGGCTAGTTGTTTGATTTCTAACCTCACAACAAGTAAGAAATGGGATACTTTGCTTAAGTGTTCGTAGATGAAATAGTGTATACAACAGTTTTATAAGGTCTTTAAAGCACTCGTGAGATGTTTAAGACATCTCACTATGCTCGCTCACTTGTGTCTTAACTCTACATGTAACTCGTGCTTTAAAGACCAGCATTATAAACTACTATGGGTATATGGGTAGATCTAGATGAGTGACTTAAATGGGACATTCATGTAAACTCCTCATCTAAGAGACTAAAATACTTATGAAATTTATGAATTGAAAAATTTGCTATGTTTCTCGGAACGTATAAGTATATACGGTACTAGTAGAGTTCCTAATGCGAAATTGCGTAGTTGTTTGGGGTGGGACTGTCGATACCCACATTAATGAATTTTTTAAATACAGAAAATTATCATTAAGACAACTTTGAAGAAACCTAGAACGTATGACAGTAAGATTTTGTTCAGTGAATTTGTTCAAACTATACGACAGATAAAAATTCTAAGTTTCAAATAAGAGTACAATTTCCATCTAGCCGATGACAAATTATAATCATAAGGTGCAATTCCTTAGCAGCGTCTCAAGACTCGTGACTAGAGCCATAATTTAATCTATAAATTCATCAGACTCGATTATTCACGAGATATGAATTATAAAAGCACTTGCCAGAAGTAGCCAACACTCCTAATTCATCTGCCGCCATAACATTCTTATAACATAACCAATGTGTCATCGAATTTGATGAATGTATAGGTTATGTGCTCTAATCGCGGCGGCGGCTCTAACCACGCGTGTCGATAAGTCGCTAAGCAATTGAACTTTAACATCTAATACAATATATAAATATCAAATATTATGTTACCAACTCAACTCTTCTTGGAAGGCTACTTCACTACATTGGCAGTAAGTTTTAAAATATAGCCTACTAGAAAGTGAATTTCCACCAAATACTTTCAGAAGCAATAAACACAGGAAAAGAGCCATAGAGGCATGGCTGAACTTGGTTTTTTTCACTGACTTTCTTATGATTAATATTATCAAATATTAATTTCATGCTAAGCACTGTATAGGCTGAATCTCAGTTATCGTTTTACTCAGTTCAATTTCAACCTGATTTTACGACTCACACTGGCGCACAAGGAATCTTCCTTTGGCCAGTGTCTTGCCTCACCTACTGTACTACTGTAGGAGCAGAATTATAGATAATAGTTACTGTTAGAAGGATTATTAATTATTCATTATTTCATAATTATTTGTTATTTCTAATGTAGTAATAATAAACAGTTCTTGTATTTACTTTATTTATTTTAGTTCAGTGCAGTAGCATGATCTTATCTTTTGTAAAGCTTTCTTATATTTTGTTTTTGGCAAATTAAATGAACTCATCCATTCATTGGGTGTTATATTATTTGCTTTGTCAATTTACATAATTAATTGAGTTGGAGGAGATTAGTCTCTAGGAAACTGTTGAAGAGTTCGTTGAATTTCTTTACTGATATAATTTTCAATGTAAAATTCTGATACCTGCATCAATTAAATTTTATGTGAGTTTACCATTTTGTAATTTTTTTTCGAGTTGATGAACATTTTCAAATGTATTCAATTTACCATTGAATTGCTGTGCATCTAATACTCATAATCTGTTTTAAATTATAACCCATTGATTGGTTCACCCGGTTTTATTCAAAGCAAGCACTTGGTGATCCACTGAACTGATTCAACTGATCCACTCCAGTGTTGATAGTAGAACAAAGTACTTACTTGTTGACTCTGAAAATTAATAACAATTTTCCCGACAACTTCTCGACAAAACTTAATACAACTGCAAAATTGATGCTTTATTATTTCCCTCCAACTCGCAACAAATCAGAGTTTTAATCAACTGTGTTTGGTGAAATCACTTACAATTGAAGATAGTTACCCTAAGTCCATATGAATATACCCGGGTACCTATGCATTTTGTGTATAGATAATTGATACAAATTTTTTCCCTTTCAGTCAGATATTTATGGGTTTTTAGTTAGCTTACTCAATCAAGCTCTAAAAGTAAAACGAATCTGTCAATTTTAAGCTATTTGAAAATCCAATAGGCCTAATGTCTCCTGTTTTGGGTTCAGTATTTATATGGTTGTGGGTAAATAAATAACTCATAAAAACCTACCCTGCTGTTAGACTCAGCGTAGGCCTACATCACTAATAACGTTTTTCGTTCTTAATTTCTGATAAATCACAATCCCAATCTCTGGTCAATCACTGATAAAGCTTTTATTTCTTATTGCAGGGGAAGAAACGAAAAGCAGCCAGCATGGATGGTGACGTAGAAGAATGGACGGGCTCTGAGAAGGACAAAAAAGAAGGAAAGGCAAATACATGGTTGCAGTGTGACAAATGTAAATACACGACCCTGTACAACTCGTTCATGATCCACCACGTACGCAAACACAACAGCAACGAGTCGGCCAAGAAAGCCGGTGACATGGTGGACAAGCCTGCCAACAATCAAGTCATCATATCAGATACGCAGAAACCCGGCAAAGATCAGACCGAGAACAGTGAAGCAATGGTCTCGTTGCATAACAAGATGATGGAGATTATCGAGAACCAGAAGATCGGAAACGTTGTCGTTGAGGCCAGCGAAGATGTCGTGACAGCGGTGACGCATAAAGACGACGCTCTGTCGGACACGTCGGAGACGGTCGAGATGATTGCCGCCGAAATCAACGACTTTGCCGCCGACGACGAACGAGCCATCATAGCCGCCAATGCCAATGCTGGCCACTCCACTCAGCAGGTCGACGATGCCGCCGCCGCCGCTAACTCTGCTCCCCCTGCTGAACATGTCACCTTGCAGGTCAGTCATATGCAGCAAATGCAACCACTAGTTACTTGACTCAAACAATCCATCTAGCTGTATTTGGAATGCAATTGAAAACATGTTGTATTTTTCACCCATGAGAGCTAACCCTTCAGGTACCATTCCAAACCTGAAACTGTGGCATATCGCATATGGTTGGTTATCTATTGCATAAGAATCCATTAATAGGCTAATCAGAATTTGGAAAACAAGGTTAAAAATCTGGTGTGGCGCACTCACACAACTTTCCTTGCCGTTATGAAAATTGATCACCTGAAGCTAGTGTTCCCGCGCACCTCAAGTCTACTATTCAAAGATATGAGACAGCTGGTGATAGGACAATAACGCTGGAGACACACGAGGTCTACTATCTCTTCGTAGTGAATGATTCAATAGAACCAACACTTGCCAACAGTTTGCAATTTTATAATCACATTCTCTCGAATTTCAAGTTTATTTCCAATTTTAGGTGAAAATATTACTGGACAATAATTGCAGAAATGTTCATGCTCTATTTTTTCCACTTAGAATTTTTTGTTTAAATTTATCTGAAGCCTGAAAATCAAACTTCGCATAGATGGGGTGGAGCTCCTGAAATTTTTACAGATATAGGACTTGTTGCAGTTGATAGAGCTTATCAATGAATATTTCAGGTATGAATTCGATCAAAATCGTTGGAGCCATTTTTGAGAAAATCGCGAAAAACCCTGTTTTTGACAACATTTTTGCCATTTTAGCCGCCATCTTGGATTGCATTTGATTGAAATTGTTCGTGTCGGATCCTTATAGTGTAAGGACCTTAAGTTCCAAATTTCAAGTCATTCCGTTGACTGGGAGATGAGATATCGTGTACACAGACGCACATACACTCATACACACACACACACACACAGACATACAGACCAATACCCAAAAAACACTTTTTCGGACTCAGGGGACCTTGAAAAGTCCACCTAAAGAAATTTAGAAATTGGGGTACCTTAATTTTTTTCGGAAAGCAATACTTTCCTTACCTATGATATAATAGGGCAAGGAAGGTAAAAGTCGTCGGCGTAATAACTGCATTTTATCTAAGTTCAAACGCGGTGTTGTATTAGCTTGTGGTTTAAACTAGAAATGTAACACATTGAACGCTCAATGAATGCAACCATGGCTTCATTAATCTAGTCCACGAGTTGATTGAATTAGACATTTGAACATGTTTAAACCCAAAAACATGCTCCACTAACACCAGTTGAGTTCAACTACGGTCAGATGGTGCTTATGGCCAGATTTGGTGGAGATGAAACTATTTGAATGGAGTCAAAGACTGCACTATAATAAACTTAATTACTCTTGTTTGTAAATTTTTTGTAGACTACCGCTACCTATAATGTCACTGCGATATTCATACCATAAGTTCCAATTTGTCAATTTAGGAGTAATTCATATTTTAGTAGTACGAGTATTAAAGTACTTGAGTATTTAATTAGGCAAGCTATGTTGTTATTAGTCCCAAGTGTGTAACAGTTTTCTATACATATCTTGGTTTTATCTTTCTATTATTTGGATCTATTAAATTCAGCATATATTTTCTTCGATTAAAGATTCCGAAAACATCAATTGAAAATGGCATCAATGTCCGAAACATGTTGTGATTAGATATTTCAAAAAGGGTACTAAGATTTTTATTTTTCTTTCTATTCCAAAGATTCACTGTTATAATGCAGCCTATAACCGTTCCATAATGGAATTAAAATCAATTCCAGTTGTACTTTTGAAACCATGTTTCTGTAAAAAATCTGGTGTGGCGCACTTACACAACTTTCCTTGCCGTTATTAAAATTGATCACCTGACGCTAGTGTACACGCGCATCTCAAGTCTACTATTCAAAGATCCAAGCCAGCTGGTGACAGGACAATAACGCTGGAGACACGAAGTCTGCTATCTCTTCATAGTGAATGATTTAATAGAATCAACAGTTGCCAACAGTTTGCATTGAAATAATAACATTTTCTCGAATTTCGAGCTTATTTCCATTTTTAGGTGAAAATGTTACTGAATATTAATTGTAGAGATTTTCATGCTCAATCTTTTCCACTTGGAATTTTTTGATTAAATTGTATTTGAAGTCTGATAATTGGGAATCTAAAATCAAACTTTGCATAGATAGGGCGGAGCTCCTATTGGGACTTGTGGCAGTAGATAGAGCTTATCAGTGACTATTTCAGGTATAAATTTGATCAAAATCGTTGGAGCCGTTGTAGAGAAAATAGCGAAAAACCCTGTTTTTGACAACATTTTTGCCATTTTATCCGCCATCTTGAATTGCATTAGATCGAAATTGTTCGTGTCGGATCCTTATATTGTAAGGACCTTAAGTTCCAAATTTCAAGTCATTCCATTAATTGGGAGATGAGATATCGTGTACACAGACGCACATACACACACACACACACACACACTCACATACAGATCAATACTCAAAAACCACTTTCTTGGACTCAGGGGACCTTGAAACATATAGAAATTGGGGTACCTTATTTTTTTCGGAATGCAATACTTTCCTTACCTACGTAATAGGGCAAGGAAAGTAAAAAAGTGGAATTCATAAAATCCATGTGATTTTTTCTCATTATTCTGTTTATACTGTGGTATTTGCAATAAATTGATATCAAGGCCTGTATATATCCTAGGGCTTGAAATTGTTTTCACGAAACTTTCACCTCGCTTCATTTTGTAAAACAATCACGTTTTCCATTAAAAATGTAAAATGAACATAGAAGTCAGAATCGGATGCAACCAATAGTCATTATGACTACAGACATAATTCACTTCCAGGAAAAATATCCACTTTTGTTCAAAATAACATTTTTTATACGTCAATATGAGCGAATTGCTGCTCACTATAAAGTGTGCGGCCACATCAATTTAAGATATGTATAAAATACATACAGTATTTAGATACAGATACAGAAAGCCATGGGATTGCAGATCGCTCTCTGTGTGGCCACAGCGCATAGCCTTATCTTGCCGTCAGAGAACAGTGCATCAGTTTATAGTGAGCTGCAATTAGTACTTCCATTATGGAGGATTAGGATGAGTACGGTGTCAGCGGCCTTTATTGGGTTTGCCAAAGTTTTATAGTGTTATTATTGACAGTACTTTAATGTTGTTGGTTGTGCAGGTGGCGCCAGGTGACGACTCAATAGACGCATCTAGCACGATCTGCATGGTGGACGAGAACGGCATGATAGTGCAGAAAATGGAGCAGGCCGAAGACGGCACTCTGTACGTGCAGGTGATGGACAACCCAGACAGCACCAAGCAGGTGCTCTCTGTCGCCGAGGACGGATCTGTGCAGATGGTCGAGGTCATGTGGGACGAAATGGTCAACCCTGAAGCTGTCGAGGACGACAACATGTCCTTCTAATTATCTCTGTGTCGTCAACTCATAACTCTGTACTACTCAATAGTCATCACTCCATCATTTTCTACCGTTGTGAGACCCCCGAAAAATTACAGCCATGAAAGTTTTTGAAGCTGTCTGTTGGTCTAGTTACACACACATCGATTTTTGGACGTACGATTTTTTCCGTCCTTAGAAATTCTATTAGATTAAACATAACTTGGCAAACATACGATGTGTTAATATGTTTGCCAAGTTCCGTTTAATCTGGTAGATTTCATAAGGACGGCAAAAGATCGAACATACAAAAATCTACGTGTGTGTAACTGGCTTTAGATTGAGCATGACAAGTTTACTTTAGATAGAAAAAATCAAAAATAGAAAAAGAATTGTCCGTATTTCTGGATATGGCTTTCCCAGAACTCTAAGGTAATTCTGAAGAAAATTCATATTTCACAAACTGCTTTTCTTGATAGTGAAACTATAAAATACGCTAGGTAGCGGTAAAAGTGTAATTGCGGTGGCGTTGGTCACATTGCTTAAGACCTCCTCGCTATGTGGGTCAAATGGAAGAGGGGGCTCTTATTGCCCCAACTTCGCCTACATCACTTTTAATGTCATAAAGTGCAAATAAAAATATTTTTATCATCTATCTTTCCACCTATCTATCTATGTGATATCTATCACAAGTTCACATCTTTGTAGAAGACGATTAGTGGCATCGATCAAAACTGAAAGCTGAATATATCGACCTGTCACATCTAGAGCAGTGTGCTGACTCATCGACCATTCAAGCTATTTCATAAAATTCATTTCAGTTTTTTGCTTTTTCTAATGCTCCTTGGTTCTGAGAGATGATGGATAGTTAGTTATTCTAAAATTTTACTTTCAATTTCGGGAAATGATAGTCTTAATAATAATAATAATACCTTTATTTGTACAAATAGACAAGTTAGAACACATCTAAATACACAGAATAATAGTAGGTTTTTAACGTGCAGAATGACAGCTCAAGGCCTTTGTGAGTTGCACAAGTCAAAAATGAAAAGAGAAAAAGTTCAGGTACATTGATATAAATGTCTTTGAGTTGCTCAAAATAACAAATAACTTTGTGTCGTGAAATTATGACATGCAAATGATCAATATAGCAATTTTGCCAGCATTAAAAAATATACTCTGTAAGAGACTTAAGCTTTGCTTTGAAAACCTTCACTGGCACGAAAAAGTCCATTCTTTCAGAAAGCTTATTTGCACTTCCAATGCTTCTTTCTACTGGCGATGTGTAGCTTCGTATAACGGGTTTGAACACATGAAACTGTCTAAAATGTCGAGTTGGTACAATCAAGTCGATCCCACGTTCACCAACGGTAATTTGACCATGAAGGCAAGAATGTATAAACATGGCATCGTTCTTCTTCCTCCGCCATTCCAAGTTTTCCAAGTCTATGGCCAAGCACAGCTCCCTGTACGATAAGTCTTCGGATCCTGGAATGAAGCGTCGCATCGAGTACTTAACGAATTTCCTCTGTATCCCCTCCAGCATGACAGATGTGCAGAGTCTATCCCGGTTCCAGATCACGGAGGCGTATTCAAGATGGCTTCTCACAAGTGCTGTGTAGAGACACATCAATGTATTGGCATTTTGGAAATCCCTCGAAATCCACCTCATGATACCAAGCTTCTTTCTAGCCTTGGCCACAACATTCTCCACATGTGAAGTGAACAGTAACTTGGGATCAAATTGAACTCCCAGATCCTGAACACTATTTACTCTTCTGACATCTTCCCCTTCAATATTGTATGTAGCTATAAGTGGGACAGTTTTCCTGGTGAATGTCATTGCCAATGTCTTTTTAGTATTCATGGACATTGAATTTTCCCTTGACCATTTGATCACCTGATCAATATCCTGCTGAAGACGTTGTTGATCTTCACTAGAGTTTATATTCCAGAAGACTTTCAGATCATCCGCATACAGGAGGGTTTCACATTTTAGATCATCCACTATATCATTTATGAAGAGATTGAAGAGCAGGGGTCCAAGATTAGAGCCTTGGGGAACACCAGATAAGGACTCAAACTCAGTAGACTTGCAACCGTTGTATCTTACATGAAATTTCCTGCAGTTGAGGTAAGATGAAATCCATGTTGTGAGAGCATGGTTAAATCCAAGACCAGCCAGTTTATTGATGAGACGATCATGTGGCATCTTATCAAATGCTTTTTCCATATCAAGATAGATCACGTCAACCTGCCCACGTTGTTCAACACAAGGGCCAGCACTTGAAAGAAAATTTGCCAAATTGGTCACTGTTGAACGGCCTGATACAAAACCATGCTGATGTGTACTTATGCGTCCCTCAACATTCCGATAAATGTGTCCATGAACTATCATTTCCATAATTTTGGCAAAAGGATCCAAAACTGAGATTGGCCTAAAATTTGAGACATCATTGGAATTTCCCTTCTTAGGTATAGGTGTCACAGCTGCCTTCTTCCAAACTTCAGGGAAAATTCCAGAAACCAGGCTTAAATTGAAGACATGGACAAGAACTGGAGACAACAAATGTCCAACACCCTTGACCACAAAATTAGGGATTCCACTGGGTCCAATAGCTGATCCACCCTTTAAGCCCTTAATAGCAGACAGAACATCAGCCTCGTCAACAATCGGAATTCCAAAGGACAGAGAGGCAAATTGGTCAGTAGTGATATTGCATGCTGAATTAGATGACCGTTGACAGAGTGAAGCAAAGTATTTTCCAAACTCGTTGCAAATGGTGCCTGGGTCAGCCACAATTGATCCATTGATTGAAATAGATGTTGCACAAGATCCAGTTCTATGCTCCTTGATATATTTCCAAAATCGTTTAGGCTGACTCTGAAGGTCATACTCCGCTTTCCTAATCTTTCTTTCTCTATCAATTCCCATCTGAATTTTAACATCTCTTCGCAGGACAGAGAATTTTTCATAATGTGAAATATGGCCACTTCTTTTGTAGGCTCTGTGAGCAGCTCTTTTTCTCTTCATGAGTTTTATCAGCCTAAAAGAGAACCAGGAAGGGTATTTGAGTTTCCTTGGTGTACGTTTAGGAATAGAAACATCCATTGCCCGAATCATTATGTCATTCAGCTTTTCTGCAGCTTCATTTGGATTGTCAACATTGGTGACCGCATCCCAGCAGGCATCTCTTATCTCACTGTAAAGCCTTTCATAGTTACCACCGCCAAACACATATTTGGCCTCCCGAGGAGCCTGAGGAGCAGCTCTAAACCCCCTCAGAAGGATCGAGAACGGGCAGTGATAGTCGTCAGGTGTCACAAATGGATCAACACTGTATGAGACCTGGACGTCTTTGATGTTACTCAATACAAGATCAAGTGCACGGTCTTCATTTGGAGAGTGATTAAACTGTTCCAAGCAGACATCCTCAACAAATTGTATTATTGCCTCCGCTCTTTTGAGAGGATAATAGTGTGCCCCTGACACGAAGGTTAGGTTGTTCCAATGTATAGCATCCGCATTGAAGTCCCCTAGAATAAGAATATCATGAGATATATCAATGAGTTTATTGCCAACACTCTCTAGGTATGATGAAAAAGCTGCTAAAGGTGAGTTTGGAGGAACATAGTGACATGCCAATAGTAAGTGACTCTGACGAAATTTAATTTGAACCCAGACAACTTCAGGAATCAGCTCCAAATCATGCCTTCTGATAGTTGGAAAGCATTTATTCACTGCAAGTAGTGCGCCACCACCTCTTGATTGTCCAACCTCATCATATTTCCTGTCAGCACGAAACACATTGTAATCTTCAGTGAAAAAGCTTGAGCTGGAATGGACATCCCCAAGCCAAGTTTCAGATAATGCCACTATGTCAAATCTGTTGCTCACCACTGAGGCAAAGAACTCAGAAGATTTCGTTCTTAGACCTCTGACATTCTGGTAATAGATATTAAGTTCATTCATTATCAGTATTAATGCAGTCTTTCCCCACTGCCAATTCATTCTGTTTCTTTTCAACAGTTTTATATTCAAGAGCAAACTCATTTGCTAGGTTAACCGGGTTTGAATAAATTATATTGCTCTTAAGAGGGCCATAAAATGGGGCAATAATAGCACCTTCTGGCCAGATGTCAGGATGGCATACCTCTTTGAAATTTCTTTCATACACCAGAACATGGAAGGAGCTGTACGAGGAGGGAAATTTTGACTTCAGCTTAGTACACGAGATGAAGTCAAGGGTGATTGAGTCCCTAATCAACTTGGATATCTCTTGTTCAGTAGTTTCCGGTGTGAAGCGACTAACAAATAGTGCTCTGGTTTTCAACTTCATGCTCACATTGGTTCCTTTCCTAGAGCCGAGAACAACAGGCCGTCTGCTAGGTTTTCTATCTTGAGGGTATGAATTATCCGGCTTTGGGCCACTCTTATCAAGTTGTTTCTCAGTCCGTTTCCCTCCGCCTTTGGATTTACGAACTATTAGGGACCAATCAGAGCTATTGGCCGATGTCCCCGGAGCATTAGATTTATGACCGTTGTTGTCAGTGCTGGTTGGCCCATTTAGAACAGGTTGTGGTTGTGGAGCGCTATGAGTGGGTGCATTTTTATTCTCTCCATCAGAACAGTTTTCTTAGTGGAACCAGAATTCTTATTGGAAGGCTTTAACTTATTTGAGGAAGAGAACTTGGAAACACTAGACGGGTTTTCAATGTCTTCATTCACCCCACATCTATTATTTTCTATTATAGCTTTCAACAATTTGTTTTCCTCTATCACAGCGGCAAGATCCAACTTTACAGCAGTCATCTCAGCTCTGATTGCAGATAGTAGATTTATATTAGATTTTTCCAAAATATCAAATTTGCTAGTAAAGAACTCTTTCAAACTAACGAGCATACTCATAGAATCATTATCAGGCGAGATATCACCGTCGTTTAGGCTTGATTCATTAGCAGGAAGATCATTCTTTGTCGAGTGGAGGCTTCTAGAAGATCTAATTGGTGTATTATCGTCAAATCGAATAGTTGATTTCGTCATACAGGGCTGACATTTATAGCCTGAGTCATGAATAAATTTCAATTCGTCCTCACTTACATCGAGACAGCTTACATGATGTCTTATTGAACATAGCTCGCAATGCAAATTCTCGTGACGTGCATTGATAATCTTGTTACAAATACCGCATTTATTTGGTGCCATTATAATCAGAATAATATGAAAGAATCCTCTTTCTAAATGAGATAAATGACAATACTTATATCACAGAATGGGTAGAACGACTAGAGAAAGTAACAGGAAAACTTTAGGACATTTGAATAGTTCCAATTTAAAATGAAATCAGAAAAGCAATAGCGCAGGTCAGTGAAAAAAGAGTTAAGTTGGAAAATTGAGAAATTATTACAGTTGTCAACAACGATAATTATTGATAAAAAGTCAAGAATCATTCATTTAATGTTGCTATTCAGTGATCAACAGATCAACAGGTGGAGCCGTGATACCATATCAACCTGTGATAGGAAACACGAGGAGAAAAAGCAACAATTCAGAGATGTATCTCTGCCGCAATACCGTTATCTGTTTCTTTTCAACAGTTTTATATTCAAGAGCAAACTCATTTGCTAGGTTAACCGGGTTTGAATAAATTATATTGCTCTTAAGAGGGCCATAAAATGGGGCAATAATAGCCCTTCTGGCCAGATGTCAGGATGGCATACCTCTTTGAAATTTCTTTCATACACCAGAACATGGAAGGAGCTGTACGAGGAGGGAAATTTTGACTTCAGCTTAGTACACGAGATGAAGTCAAGGGTGATTGAGTCCCTAATCAACTTGGATATCTCTTGTTCAGTAGTTTCCGGTGTGAAGCGACTAACAAATAGTGCTCTGGTTTTCAACTTCATGCTCACATTGGTTCCTTTCCTAGAGCCGAGAACAACAGGCCGTCTGCTAGGTTTTCTATCTTGAGGGTATGAATTATCCGGCTTTGGGCCACTCTTATCAAGTTGTTTCTCAGTCCGTTTCCCTCCGCCTTTGGATTTACGAACTATTAGGGACCAATCAGAGCTATTGGCCGATGTCCCCGGAGCATTAGATTCATGACCGTTGTTGTCAGTGCTGGTTGGCCCATTTAGAACAGGTTGTGGTTGTGGAGCGCTATGAGTGGGTGCATTTTTATTCTCTCCATCAAGAACAGTTTTCTTAGTGGAACCAGAATTCTTATTGGAAGGCTTCACCTTATTTGAGGAAGAGAACTTGGAAACACTAGACGGGTTTTCAATGTCTTCATTCACCCCACATCTATTATTTTCTATTATAGCTTTCAACAATTTGTTTTCCTCTATCACAGCGGCAAGATCCAACTTTACAGCAGTCATCTCAGCTCTGATTGCAGATAGTAGATTTATATTAGATTTCTCCAAAATATCAAATTTGCTAGTAAAGAACTCTTTCAAACTAACGAGCATACTCATAGAATCATTATCAGGCGAGATATCACCGTCGTTTAGGCTTGATTCATTAGCAGGAAGATCATTCTTTGTCGAGTGGAGGCTTCTAGAAGATCTAATTGGTGTATTATCGTCAAATCGAATAGTTGATTTCGTCATACAGGGCTGACATTTATAGCCTGAGTCATGAATAAATTTCAATTCGTCCTCACTTACATCGAGACAGCTTACATGATGTCTTATTGAACATAGCTCGCAATGCAAATTCTCGTGACGTGCATTGATAATCTTGTTACAAATACCGCATTTATTTGGTGCCATTATAATCAGAATAATATGAAAGAATCCTCTTTCTAAATGAGATAAATGACAATACTTATATCACAGAATGGGTAGAACGACTAGAGAAAGTAACAGGAAAACTTTAGGACATTTGAATAGTTCCAATTTAAAATGAAATCAGAAAAGCAATAGCGCAGGTCAGTGAAAAAAGAGTTAAGTTGGAAAATTGAGAAATTATTACAGTTGTCAACAACGATAATTATTGATAAAAAGTCAAGAATCATTCATTTAATGTTGCTATTCAGTGATCAACATATCAACAGGTGGAGCCGTGATACCATATCAACCTGTGATAGGAAACACGAGGAGAAAAAGCAACAATTCAGAGATGTATCTCTGCCGCAATACCGTTATCTATATCTTTATACACTATCAGTTATTGTTCAATTCACTGACAAACAATCAGTTCAGATTTAATAGAGATCTACTATGAGCCACGCCTGAGCCGTCAAGGATGCAATCTCCCTATTGCCAATTGGAAAGAAAAAACTGAGACAATTCCACTTGTCAAGTTCTTAGCAGGTGGGTCAAAGTTCAATCGTAGTCTTAGTTATTTTTACATTGAATTATAGTATTTATGCCCTCTTATGAACTTTCATAATCCATTTTCAAAATACATAAAAATAATTTGTTCGAAGATGATGGTCTATGAATTGAGTAGTATTTTCTTCTTAATAATTCCCCATGCAGGAATAAACGAAGAAAAGTGGAAAATTGGTGGAAAGAACAGATGAGCTCACCGTCGACCAGAGGAGGTTTAAATTGTCAGCATTGATGTTATTTATAAGGAATCTTGTCAGTTGAAAGTAAATCTTACTATAGCTCAGTTTAGTATATTGTATCATCCATTTTTTATCTCATTTCAATAATAAATAATGTTGTTTTTGTCCAATTATTTATTAATTATAAATAAATTACTAATTTTAACAAACTGCCAAATGACAGAATCATCAATTTCATTTTATGTTCTGTATTTCAATTTATTCCATCTTCTGTATCATTTTTATATTTTGTATCGCCATAAATTTCATTTTATGATAATAAATATTGTAAGTTGACCCCAAATGAAAAGGTGTAGTTTTTTGTTCATTGAGTCACCTTATACTTTCGAAATTTTTGTTGAGATGGTTTGTCGGTCCTTCAAAGGCGGAATCAAACGTTTTATCAAATATTATTTCCGGTGATACATACTCTATGGAGCAGACCAAAAAATAACTTCATAAGCCGTAATGTTAACATATCTACCTTTTTCTCAGAAACCCTTTGAGGTAGACTTCTAAAAGTTTGTAAAGTACTACTTAGCACTATTATGAACACTTGAGCAAGAGGTAATTTAAAAATTATTTGTAAATCCAATTCTATATGCCTTTTTGTAATCCAATGCTGTCTTTTCGAGCAGTCATTCAGAAAAAAAATATTAGAAAATCTGGTGTGGCGCACTCACACAACTTTCCTTGCCGTTATGAAAATTGATCAACTGACGCTAGTGTTCACGCGCATCTCAAGCCTTCTATTCAAAGATCAAAGCCAGCTGGTGATAGGATAATAACGCTGCAGACACACGAAGTCTGCTAATCTCTTCATGTGAATGATTTAATAGAATCAACAGTTGCCAACAGTTTGCAATTTAATAATCTTATTTTCTTGAACTTTGAGCTTATTTTCAATTTAAAGTGAAAATGTTACTGAACATTAGTTGTAGAGATTTTTATGTTCAATCTTTTCCACTTGAAATTTTCTGTTTAAATTGTATCTGAAGCCTGATAATTGGGAATCTAAAATCAAACTTTGCATAGATGGGGCGAAGCTCCTGGAATTTTTACAGATATGGGACTTGTGGCAGTTGATAGAGCTTATCAATGACTTTTTTAGGTATAAATTTGATCGAAATCAAATAGGAGCCGTTTCGAGAAAATCGCGAAAACCCTGTTTTTGACATTTTCGCAATTTTAGCCGCCATCTTGAATTGCATTTGATCGAAATTGTTCGTGTCGGATCCTTATAATGTAAGAACCTTGAGTTCCAAATTTCAAGTCATTCCGTTAATTGGGATATGAGATATCGTGTACACAGAAGCACATACATACACACACCCACACACACAAACACATACAGATCAATACCCAAAAACCACTTTTTTGGACTTAGGGGACCTTGAAACGTATAGAAATTTGAAAATTTGAGTACCTTAATTTTTTTTAGGAAAGCAATACTTTCCTTACCTATGGTACATAATAGGGCAAGGAATGTAAAAATGGTTGAAAAGTGAAAAGCTTGTGCTAAAGTATGTAAAAAGGCCATGTCATTCAAAATATCAGTTGGATAAATCTCTAGTAAAAGGTACATATGTTGAAATTACGGCTTATGGTGTTATTTTTGGTCTGCTCACCTTAAATGTAACCACGTTAAAGTGATTCTATTTAAGGAAACAATGTCAGTAATCAGATGACAATAAGATGCCA
Source organism: Nilaparvata lugens (assembly GCF_014356525.2). Lineage (NCBI taxonomy): Eukaryota > Metazoa > Arthropoda > Insecta > Hemiptera > Delphacidae > Nilaparvata > Nilaparvata lugens. The sequence goes on from NC_052509.1 coordinate 20,310,971, forward strand.
TAATTTTACGGCAGTTCGTGAAATCGGGCCGGTGTTGATTAATAATTTCAAATTTGTAAAGGGTTAATGTTACAATATCGGGGCACCGAGTTTCGCTCGTTATTTATTTATTAATAAACAGAACACAATTCTTTAAAATGATTGGGGAAGGACTAACAGGCACAGCCCAAAACTGTTTCTTTCCTGAATTTTTATTTATACACTATAAATATTCCAAAAAGTAGGTCAAGTTCCATACACTTGAATTCAGGTCCAATTATCAATTCAAACATTTAAAAACAGATGTTATAATTTAGATTGTTTACAAACCAAATTGAATAACAAAATAACACTCACTAATCACTTAAAACTGTAAAATAATGATTAACTTCGAAAATTATGATATACTCTTATTTAGAATGATATACCATGTCATGTCAACAAATCAGATTAATATTTTTATCAAATCGATTAAAATTTCTAGATTAATATCTCTCGTGAATAAAGCTGATTTTGATTGCAATAGTTGATAGTTGAACAGCTGAACATAATTCTGTCTCTCTTCCACACAGTCACTCACATCTTCTGTTATCGACAGACGTCGAAATTATCATCTGTTTTTCCAAGGATGAATAATTATTATCCTTTTCATGTCCTTCTGTGAGTTTTCCCAGGGATGAGACCAATCGATTTTTTTATCATAAACCTACTGTACTATTTTCCAAATTTCGTGAACATCGTTTGAACCGTTTTTTAAATCCGTTGTACATACATAAACAGATATCCAGATAACCATATACAGAAATTGCTCGCTTAATATAATAGGATCATCCAAATAATATTTATAAACTCATAGTATAATGTCAATATATTTCAATTTATACATAAATATAAAAAACTAGGAGAAAAAATTACTCTAGTATATTGTTATACAACTTGCAGGTACTTGGAGGTTAACATATACATAAGAAAACTAAAAGTAGGTGATTATTTGTAGCGAATATCTATCTTCAGCTTTTACAGTCAAGTTTAAACCACAGAAATGATAAGAGATATCTAATCTCCGGATGCATTATAAGCTGTACGGTAATGCAAAATTGATTTTTTCATACTGAACTGATATCGTCTAATTCAAAATTGTGTGGAAGTTATACTCACGTGATAATATAGCTTTAGACACGTGAGTCGATTATTCCATTCACTCGAAAATCAGAAAACCAGAATATCTTGCGAAAGTTGTTCACTTTAGCACGTCTATCCTTTACCGTAAATAAAGATACAAACATGCACAGATCAACATAGATAAATAGAATTTATTTATCCTAAAAATCATTCGTACTCTCTCCATACTTTTTTATATAAAAAAGTACGGTATTGTGTTTTTATAAAAAAAATAAAGAGGGTACTAGTGATTTCTATAATTATAATTAAACAGTTCAAGAAGACTCATTAACCTTCCGGTAGTCGCGCTGTCGTAAAAAGTACAACAGTGTCAGTTTTTTTGCTGCATAAAACTATTGAATGGGGTGGTGTCAGTGAATGAGTCACCTATGCATTCCAAATCTTTCCCCCATCACTCCACTGAGTTGCAGTATCAACCGAGCAATGGTTCAGTCTTTTGATAAGTGTCATTTAGTCGCACTGTGCATAAGATAGGGAAAGACTGTATGCGGGGACTGTAAATGAACCAATAACACATAATTGATGGCTTTGCTTGATGTACCTTATTGGGCTATGAAATGGTAATCATCCAAATGCTCATAGGCGTAAAATAATCCAAGAAGATGGAAAATGTAATTATATAATTAATACGGTATGTTTTGACAGTAAACAGAGTACATAACACTTGAAAAATTGGATGTTGTACAAAATACAACACGCGACTGCTCGTGTGATTGAGTAGGGCGCGACTACCGGAAGGTTAAAATACTTTATCAATAAATATAATTATAAATTCATTGATGTCGATGAATTAATCATCGATCGGCATTACATTATCATCTATCTATCTATAATACAAGGTGGGGCAGAGCCGATTGACGAGTTTGGAGGGGGCACTGCTCAGCCTGTGGTGGGAGTGGGCAGGCTCGGTGGGCGTCATTGTACAGTCCCGGGAGAATAGTTTTTAGTGTGCATCATGAATTGGACGGGAGAGCATCGCGGTTATGTTGTTCGCGCTTTTTACGAAAATCAACATTCGATTATCGCAGTTCAACGGGCGTTTCGACGACATTTTAACATTCCTGTCCACAAACCCGTCCCATCTGTGAACTCTATCAGAGCGTGGGTTCGTCAACTCGAGAAAACTGGTAGTACACGACAAGAAAGAAGACATGGCGCACCAAGAACAGTGAGAACTCCCGAAAATATTGAAATTGTGAGAGCAGCAGTCGAGCAATCACCGAGGCGTTCTGCACGCAGGCATGCAATAGCTTTGGGGATGTCCAGCCGTTCAATTAGGAGGATTCTTCATGAACATTTGTTTTTTCATCCATATAAAATCATGATTGTGCAAAAATTAAATGCCGCCGATTTTTTGAACCGTAAAAATTGTTGCAATGAAATGCTTCAACGCATCCCGGCAATGGCGACTCTTTTCTGCAGTGACGAGGCTCATTTTCATCTGTGTGGAGCTGTCAACAAACAAAACTTCCGGTACTGGGCAGCAAATAACCCTCGACAACTTCATGAAAGACCACTTAATTCACCAAAAGTGACAGTTTGGTGTGCCGTTTCTCAATTTGGAGTGATAGGGCCATACTTCTTCGAAGATGACAACATCACCGTCACTGTCACCTCCGAGCGTTATGTCACAATGTTACAAACGTTTCTGCAACCCAAATTGGAAGAACTTGCTGAGGAACAAGACTTGGGGGAAATATGGTTTCAGCAGGATGGGGCTACAGCCCACACAGCGCGCATTTCAATGGATTTGTTGAGAGAAATGTTCCCAGGGCGACTTATCTCTCTGAGGGGGGACGTGAAGTGGCCGGCACGCTCACCCGATTTGAGTGTCTGTGACTTTTTCCTGTGGGGCTACCTCAAAGAAAAGGTTTTCAAACATCGCCCACACACTTTGGAAGAGCTTAAGGAGAAAATCAGGGAGGAGATTCAGGCCTTACCAGTGGCAATATGCCAAAATGCGTTTGAAAATTTCAAAAATAGGCTACATCAGTGTATAGCTGCTGATGGCCGCCATTTAATCGATATAATTTTCAAAAACTAACACTAAAAACTTTTTTTCGAGCTGAATTCAATAAACCAAACCATTTTTTCTAAGTTTCTCCGTTCATTATTTATAACCCTTTCAAACTCGTCAGTCGGCTCTGCCCCACTCTGTATTATATTTTAAAGGAAGGAATTGGCTCATACATATACGGGATAGGAAGTACCCGAATGCCGCATCATCAACTCTTAACTACTGAACTGATTAACTTGAAAACTTTGCATAAAGTTTCTTAACTTCTACCGAGGATTGTTATAGGCCGATTCTCATTCCTATTTATCTATTTATCTTCTATAATATTTAAAAGGAAGGGTTATACATGTACGTGATAGGAAATACACGTGTATAATATTTGTGATGAATCTTTTGAATAAATCTCATGAAAGGAGAGAATTAGCTAGGAAAATTGTAATTACCCTTATAGACTGAAAGATCTGCCAAACGAATAGTTAGCACCCGAGCGATAAGGCTTCCTTATCAACAGCTGAGTATCAGATAAGAGTACCGTTCTGTACTACGCATTTTTCCAGAGAATTATTTAATAAAATTATAATTATTTTGCAAATTAAGTACAAACCATTTATGAATTGCTCATTGAACTTTTGGAGGTTACACTTTTGTTTACTATTGATCAGATGTTTTGTAGCAGCTCAGACACAGCTGACTGACTCAATACACTAAAAATGTCATACCAAGTTTTCATGCAAGCTGTAATATTATTTCTAAAATAAAGAACTATTGATAAAGGACCAAGAATTTCAAATTGAAAAATAAAATGTATGTATTATTGCTAAAATTATTTATTATTCACGAAATTACATTATAATGTCGAATGTGAAACTAGGTCATAGCATGAATATTGTATTACTGATAAGAGCAGCAAAAATTTATTATAACAGTTTCGAATATAATAAGAATCGTGCAGAAATATTAAATTATAAATTATTGATTCAACTGAGTCACATGGTGAATGAATCTCTTTGGCAAGTCTAAGCCAATCATATATCATAGAAAAAGCACTAAAAGGGATGATCGTTTGAAAACATCATATATTCATATGTTAATCTGTTATCAGATAACAAACCTGCCTTATCATAAATATGCTAGTGCATGTACACTGTATAGAGGAACTATGTCTAGAGAATGATGGTCAATAGACAAGATGGCGAACGGTAATGAGAAATCTGATTGTAGCTCTTGTAAAAAAGTTGTGAAAGATAAGGATAATGGGCTTTTTTGTGAAGGAATGTGTGGTGAATGGTACCATATAGAGTGTGTGAATATTGCTACGAGTGATTATTACGGAATAATATCTATGGGTGAAAATATCACTTGGTATTGTGACATGTGCAAGCACAAGGTAAGAAGTCTTATTACTAAATATATTTCAAATTCTAAAGAAAATAATACCGATGCAAAGTCAAATGAAGCTGCTCAAATTAGTGTGATATTGAATGAACTTTCAAAAATGAATAAAAATTATATTCAGCTTAATAGTCGTGTTGAAAAAATTGAAAAATCAAATAGGTTGGAAAATACAGATTTGAACATGCCGGTTATTAGCTCTGATAGTGATGCTGCTGTCGTGATAGTGCCTGCTGATAATGACTCTGCAGCTACAATCTTATCTGCTCAACCAGTCAATCGTGGAATTTCTGTAGGAAATGATGATAATAATAAAAATCTAGTTGAAAATAAAAATGAATCTAATGAAGTAGGCGTAACATGGAGTATGGTTGCAAAAAGTAAACCTAAAAATAAAATAACTCAAAACAATACAGGAGGTAGGTTGAATGTTACGGAAAAGAAAAATAATTATGTAATACAAAAAAATAAACCGATAGTGGGTACAAATGACAAGGAAAATTGCATTAGTGGTGCAAAGAAAGCTTGGTATCACCTTGGTAAAGTAAAGCAGGGAACCACTTCTGATGATGTGAAAAAGTTTCTTAAAGATGAATTCCCAAGTGTTGATTTTATTGTTGAAAAATTGGACAGCAAAGGATACAACTGTAGCTTCAAATTGGGTGTAGAATTTACGTATAGAAACGTAGTGAATGATTCAAAATGTTGGCCAAAAAATGTAACACTAAAGCGTTTTTTATTCAGAAGACAAAACGTACAAATAGAAAAGTAGATTTTGTAAATAAAAATGACGTAATTACTGATTGTAATGAAATAAATTATTTGACTTCCTCGCATTGTGAGGAAAAAATTGTAAATAGAAATGTTTTACGTATATGTTTTTTGAATATTAGATCTATTTTTAACAAGGTTGAGGAATTGGAGGTTGAGTTGATTGAATTGAAACCGGATATTTTGGCGTTCGCTGAGACTTGGTTAAACCAGGATAAAGATAAAGTTTTTAAAATACATGGATATGATAAAGTAGCAGTAGCAAATAGAAAAAAATCAAATGGTGGTGGAGTTGCTATATATTTGAAACAGAGCTTGAGCATGAAATCATACCCATTGCTATATGAAGATATCATGACTGAAGGGGTGTTTGAGGGTAGTGCATGTATTTTCAAAAGTGCTGAATATAAATTCGTATTTCTTGTTGTGTACCGTCCACCGCATGATAATAATTTCTACAATTTCATTGAAATATTGGAGCAATTGTTGAACCAACTCGAAAGTTTGAATGTTCCTATTTTAATATGTGGAGATATGAATATCGATGGCAATATTGATTCTGTATATAGAAGATGTTTTTTTGATGTGTTGGAATCCCACAAATTGTTGAATGTTATAAAAATGAACACTAGAGTGACTCCAAATGTATCAACACAAATTGATTATGTACTGATAAGTGAGAACATAAAACAAGTACAAAGCGGCTGTATAGACACACCCTTGTCTGATCATAGATGGCTTTACATAGATATAGATGTGCATGTTAATACCAAGTTATGCATGAAAATAGAGAGAAATAGAATTACAAGACTGGGTATGGACGAATTCTTTGGAAGACTTGGCATGATTAAATGGATGGACATGGATGGTGAAAAGTCTTGTGACGAATTGTTCAATAAATTTTATAACGATTATAGATACTGTTTTGAAATATGTTTTCCAAAAAAGATCTATAAGATTAATAACTCATTTGATATGAGTTGGATTGACAATGACATATTATTGTCAAAAGAAAAATTAAAAGAAATGTATTGGAGGACTCGGCAAGTTGGTGATGAGAGAGCTAAGTTGGAGTATTGTAATGCAAAGAGACAGCACTCACAATTGGTTTCTGGTAATAGGAGGGCATTCTACCGAGATAAAATAATAAAGTCAAGAAATATCAGCAAAGAATCATGGAGAGTTGTTCACAGTCTGACAAAGGATACTTTCATCCATAATAATATGAGGTTGAAAATAGACGATGAGCCAGTTAATGATCCCATTAAGATTGCACAAGAGTTCAATAAATGTTTCTATGAGGAGGTAAAGAGCCTTGTTGGTGATGAATTACACAATCAAGATATTATAGAGGATGTTTGCGAGCAAATCGATGGTCGTCAATTTCAATTAAGATCAACTTGTGCCGATGAAGTGATTGAAATTATTGATAGAGTGTGCAATAAACCAAGTGCTGGAGTTGACAATATCCCATGTAGACTAGTTAAAGCCTCAGCGCATATTATAGCTGAACCTTTGTCGTTGATTATTAATAAGTCATTTGAAGAAGGGAAGTTTCCAGAAGCGATTAAAACATCTAAACTGGTCCCAATATATAAAAAGAATGAAAAAGATGTAGTAAGCAACTATAGACCTGTAGCTGTACAATCAGTCTATTCCAAAGTTTTTGAAGTTGCTTATCTGGACAGATTGATTCCATATTTGGAGCAACACCGATTGATAAGTGGTAGACAATTCGGATTCCGTAAGAAAAAAAGCACAGCAGATGCAATTTTTGCCTTATTAACTGCAGTGTACGATAAAGTAGATTGTACGGACGAGGTGTACACAATATTCTACGATATGACCAAGGCATTCGATTGTGTTAATCACAGAAGGTTGAAGCTAAAACTTGTCAAGTATGGAATCACAGGAAAACCCTTGGATTGGATAATGACTTACTTGGAAAACCGACAACAACTGGTCACTGTGAGTCACATGGGAAAGGATAATGTTATTCGACATATAAGATCACAAGTGCAACAGGATGTTAACATAGGAGTGCCGCAAGGCTCAAATATGGGTCCAGTTCTTTTCCTGCTTTTTGTGAATGATCTTCCAACTTCAGTACAAGCGGGGGAGATTTGGATGTTTGCAGATGATGTGTGTCACCTCTTAGTAGACAGGAATTCTTCTGAAGCAATTAAGAAAACGCAACAAGGTTTGAATGAGATGAGTATATGGTGCACAGAAAATAAGCTGGTACTAAACCAAAAGAAAACGTGTGTGATGCAGTTCCATAATGTTAAGAAAAGAGACTTTAGTCCACGTTTGCGCATTGGTGATCAACACTTGCAATTGAATGAAAATGCCAAATACTTGGGAGTACACATTGCTGACAATCTACGTTGGGAAGAACACATTAATAATGTTGCTAAGAGATTAAACGTAGTGTGTTGCCTTGCACGTCGCCTGCAGAAAGTAGTGGACACTGAAGTATTGATGAAAGTTTATTATGGCTGCTTCCACAGTGTTTTAACATATGGCATCATATTCTGGGGAAATTGCACAGAAGCAGAAAGAGTATTCTTACTGCAAAAAAGAATAGTCAGAATTATAAGTGGTGCACACTATATTGAACATTGCAAACCAATATTCAGGAAGTTACAAGTGTTAACATTAACGGATGTGTACATACTGGAGTCAGCGACAACAATCCTGAAATATCCTGATCATTTTGAAAGAAACTCCAGCATTCACCACCACAATACTAGGCAGAGAGGGAACGTCCACATAGATAGACAACGGACAACACTAGCCTTGAATAGTACGAGGAATGTAGCCAGCAGGGTGTTTAACAGGCTCCCCTTAGACATAAGGAGGTATAGTGATCCTGCAATCTTCAGAAAATCTTTGAAGACATATCTGCTGGAAAAGAACTACTATTCCATGAAAGAGTTCTGGGAGGACGTCTGACCTCAAGTTGAATCGGACAAACGACGACCACGGCTGCAAAGCTTCCAGTGGGATCATCACAAGTATGCAAGTAAGTAAGTATGTTTGTTCTAACCTGTTCGTATCGAACATTCCATGTGGTGATAGTAGTTATGAACAGAA